>NC_083328.1:13358080-13660422 GCF_963455315.2 Globicephala melas | reverse complement strand
TGCTGCTGCATCTGCAATGTCAGGGGTGAAACCACGCAGTGTAGTTGGGACCGTCTGCCAGTCTTTACCCCAAAGATTTTGCTAGGCGAGCCACACTCGGACTGGACTTAACTTCGGGAGAGTGAATCGTGTTCCGTGAATTGATTTTGCGCATCGCGTCGCCCTCGATTACTGACTAGTCCGCCCTCGGAGTTAGAACTCACTTTCTATGAGAAAGTATTGTTTTTTAAAAGCACCTGTCCCCAACATACAGTCCCGCCACAGAGGGATCAGCCGGACCCCAGTTGGGAGTATGATGACTTCATGGCCCCAGTGCCCTCCTCCCCCAGCCCCACAGTCTGTAGCCTTTGTCCATTTTTCCATTCTATTGATTTTTGTCAAATTCTGTGGCATGATAGGGTAATGCTTCAGCCCTGTCTAATGCTTTGATGGAGGAGAGGGAAGAAGGAGCCTCGCACCTCCTGAGATGTGGAAGCTGCTTAGGATGTTACTTCTTGCTCCTTGTATTCCTAAGAAGAAGTAGGAGGAGGGGAAAAAGAGAAGTTGAAAACTCAGAGATCTAAAATGCTCCCGAGTTCTGAGACCTCTTAAAGGTAGCCTCTCATCTTGTCGTTCTACATGGTTAGATAAAGCGAAGTTCATTTGTTTATTCATACAGCATCAAATACTTCAGAGTCCCTATTTTGTACTACACACTTTCCTAGATACTGGTGTCCTACAGAGAATTGCTTGATGCAGGAAAACCCCACACATCTGATGTCAGAAGTATCATGAGTGTGGAAGTAGCATGACAGTAAAGGAGAAACACAGGAAGGGTATGCCTTTCCATCTCACCAGGGGAGAGGTTGGACCAGAGAAATAAATACAAGAGTTGTCCATAGAGAACAAGACAGGAGAAAGGGAGGGGATGGAAAGGAGGTGAGCAGAGGTGGACTAAGCCTTGAGCCATTCCCAAATTTAGAGGCCAGACTGAGCCATGTGGCCATAGAAAGGCAGAGCAAAGTGCACTCGATAATGATGATGAAGTAATTACATTCCTCCTGTGCAGGAATCCAAGCTGCTCCAGGAAATAGAATCAACCCTAGGAGAATGCCATCCAATGTAGAATTAGCACTGTGTCAGGTTAATTTCTTTCCCAGCCTCTCCTTAGGTTGATGAGCTCAATTACTTTTCACCAACATCCTACATGTTTCATTTCTTTTTTTTTTTCACATCTTTATTCGGGTATAAATGCTTTACAATGTTGTGTTAGTTTCTGCTGTACCACAAAGTGAATCAACTATATGTATACATATATCCCCATGTCCCCTCCCTTTTGAGCCTCCCTCCCACCCTCCCTATCCCATCCCTCCAGGTCTTCACAGAGCACCGGACTGATCTCCCTGTGCTATGCAGCTGCTTCCCACTAGCTATCTATTTTACGTTTGGTAGTGTATATATGTCAGTGCTACTCTCTCACTTCATCCCAGCTTCCCCTTACCCCCCGTGCCCTCAAGTCCATTCTCTATGTCTGAGTCCTTATTCCTGCCCTGCCACTAGGTTCATCAGTACTGCTTTTTAAAAATCCCATATATATGCATTAGCATACGGTATTTATTTTTCTCTTTCTGATTTACTTCACTCTGTATGACAGATTCCAGGTTCATCCGCCTCACTACAAATAATTCAATTTCGTTCCTTTTTATGGCTGAGTGATATTCCATTGTATATATGTGCCACATCTTTATCCATTCATCTGTTGATAGACATTTAGGTTGCTTCCATGTCCTGGCTATTGTAAATAGTGCTGCAATGAACATTAGGGTACATGTCTCTTTTTGAATGGTGGATTTCTCAGGGTATATGCCCAGTACTGAGATTGCTGGGTCGTATGGTAGTTCTAGTTTTAGTTTTTTAAGGAACCTCCATACTGTTCTCCATAGTGGATGTATCAATTTACATTCCCACCAACAGTGCAAGAGGGTTCCCTTTTCTCCACACCCTCTCCAGCATTTATTGTTTGCAGATTTTTTGATGATGACCATTCTGACTGGTGTGAGGTGATACCTCATTGTAGTTTTGATTTGCATTTCTCTAATGATTAGTGATGTTGAGCATCCTTTCATGTGTTCGTTGGCAATCTGTATATCTTTGGAGAAATGTCTATTTAGGTTTTCTGCCCATTTTTGGATTGGGTTGTTTGTTTTTTTGATACTGAGATGCATGAGCTGCTTGTATATTTTGGAGATTAATCCTTTGTCAGTTCTTTCATTTGCAAATAATTTCTCCCATTCTGAGGGTTGTCTTTTTGTCTTATTTATGGTTTCCTTTGCTGTGAAAAAGCTTTTAAGTTTCATTAGGTCCCATATGTTTATTTTTGGTTTTATTTCCCTTACTGTAGGAGGTGGGTCAAAAAGGATCTTGCTATGATTTATGTCTTAGTTTTCTGCCTATGTTTTCCTCTAAGAGTTTTACAGCGTCTGGCCTTACATTTAGGTCTTTAATCCACTTTGAGTTTATTTTTGTGTATGGTGTTAGGGAGTGTTCTAATTTCATTCTTTTACATGTAGCTGTCCAGTTTTCCCAGCACCACTTATTGAAGAGGCTGTCTTTTCTCCATTGTATATTCTTGCCTCCTTTGTCAAAGATAAGGTGACCGTATGTGAGTGGGTTTATCTCTGGGCTTTCTATCCTGTTCCATTGATCTATATTTCTGTTTTTGTGCCAGTACCATACTGTCTTGATTACTCTAGCTTTGTAGTATTGTCTGATGTCAGGGAGCCTGAATCCTCCACCTCCGTTTTTGTTTCTTAAGATTGCTTTGGCTATTCAGGGCCTTTTGTGTTTCCATACAAATTGTAAAATTTCTTGTTCTAGTTCTGTGAAAAATTCCATGGGTAATTTGATAGGGATTGCATTGAACCTGTAGATTGCTTTGGGTAGTATAGTCATTTTCACAATATTGATTCTTCCAATCCAGGAGCATGGTCTATCTCGCCATCTGTTTATGTTATCTTTGATTTCTTTCATCAGTGTTTTATAGTTTTCTGAATACAGGTCTTTTGCCTCCTTAGGTAGGTTTATTCCTAGGCATTTTATTCTTTTTGTTGCGATGGTAAATGGGATTGTTTCCTTAATTTCTCTTTCTGATATTTTGTTGTTATTGTATAGGAATGCAAGAGATTTCTGTGCATTACTTTTGTATCCTGCAACCTTACCAAATTCATTGATTAGTTCTCGTAGCTTTCTGTTGGCATCTTTAGGATTTTCTATGTATAGTATCATGTCATCAGCAAACAGTGACAGTTTTACTTCTTCTTTTCCAGTTTGGATTCCTTTTATTTCTTTTTGTTCTCTGATTGCTGTGGCTAGAACTTCCAATACTATGTTGAATAATAGTGGCGAGAGTGGACATCCTTGTCCTGTTCCTGATCTTAGAGGAAATGCTTTCAGTTTTTCACCATTGAGAATGATGTTTGGTGTGGGTTTGTCGTATATGGCTTTTATTATGTTGAGGTAGGTTCACTCTATGCCCACTTTCTGGAGAGTTTTTATGATAAATGGGTGTTGAATTTTGTCAGAAGCTTTTTCTGTATCTATTGAGATGATCATATGGTTTTTATTCTTTAATTTGTTATATCACATTGATTGTTTTGCATATATTGAAGCATCCTTGCATCCCTGGGATAAATCCCACTTGATCATGGTTTATGATCCTTTTAATGTGCTGTTGGATTCTGTTTGCTAGTATTTTGCTGAGGATTTTTGCATCTATATTCATCAATGATCTTGGTCTATAGTTTTCTCTTTTTGTAATATCTTTGTCTGGTTTTGGTATCAGGGTGATGGTGTCCTCATAGAATGAGTTTTGGAGTTTTCCTCACTCACCAGTTTTCTGGAAGAGTTTGAGAAAGATAGGTGTTAACTATTCTCTAAATGTTTGATAGAATACGCCTGTGAAGCCATTTGGTCCTGGGCTTTTGTTTGTTGGAAGATTTTTAATTACAGTTTCAATTTAATTACCTGTGATTGGTCTGTTTATATTTTCTAAATCTTCCTGGTTCAATCTTGGAATGTTGTACTTTTACTAGAATTTGTCCGTTTCTTCCAGGCTGTCCATTTTATTGGCATATAATTGCTTGTAGTAGTCTCTTTTGATCCTTTGTATTTCTGCAGTGTCAGTTCTAATCTGTCCTTTTTCATTTCTAGTTTTATTGATTTGAGACCTCTCCCTTTTTTTCTTGATAAGTCTGGCTAAAGGTTTATCAATTTTATTTATCATCTCAAAGAACCAGGTTTTAGTTTTATTGATTTTTGCTATTGTTTTCTTTGTTTCAATTTCATTTATTTCTGCTCTGATCTTTATGATTTCTTTCCTTCTACTAATTTTGGGTTTTCTTTGTTCATCTTTTTCTAGTTCCTTTAGGTGTAAGGTTAGATTGTTTATTTGAGATTTTTCTTGTTTCTTGAGGTGAGCCTGAATTGCTATGAACTTCCCTCTTAGAACTGCTTTTGCTACATCCCATATGTTTTGGATCGTTGTGTTTTTGTTGTCATTTGTTTCTAGGTATTTTTTGATTTCCTCTTTGATGTCTTCAGTGATCTCTTGGTTATTTAGCAGTGCACTATTTAGCCTCCATATATGTGTGTTTTTTACTGTTTTTTTCCTGTAATTGATTTCTAATCTCATAGCACTGAGCTTGGAAAAGATGCTTGATATGATTTCAATTTTCTTAAATTTTCCACAGCTTGATTTGTGGCCCAAGATGTGATCTATTCTGGAGAACATTCCATGTGCACTTGAGAAGAAAGTGTATTCTTCCGCTTTCAGGTGGAATGTCCTAAAAATATCAGTTAAGTCTGTCTAGTCTATTGTGTCATTTAAAGCTTGTGTTTCCTTATTTATTTTCTGTCTGGATGATCTGTCTATTGGTGTAAGTGCAGTGTTAAAGTCCCCTACTATTATTGTGTTACTGTCAATTTCTCCTTTTATGGCTGTTAGAATTTGCCTTATGTATTGAGGTGCTCCTATGTTGGGTGCATAAATATTTATAATTGTTATGTTTTCTTCTTGGATTGATCCCTTGATCATTATCTAGTGTCCTTCCTTATCTCTTGTAACAGTCTTTATTTTAAAGTCTATTTTATCTGATATGAGTATTGCTACCCCAGCTTTCTTGTGATTTCTATTTGCGTGGAATATCTTTTCCCATCCCCTCACTTTCAGTCTGTATGTGTCCCTAGGTCTGAAGTGGGTTTCTTGTAGACAGCATATATAAAGGTCTTGTTTTTGTATCCATTCAGCCAGTCTGTGTCTTTTGGTTGCAGCATTTAATTCATTTACTTTCAAGGCGATTGTCAATATGTATGTTCCTGTTACCATTTTATTAATTGATTTGGGTTTGTTTTTGTGGGTCTTTTTCTTCTCTTGTGTTTCCCACTTAGAGAAGTTCCTTTAGCATTTGTTTAAAGCTGGTTTGGTGGTGCCAAATTCTGGTAGCTTTTGCTTGTCTGTAAGCTTTTGATTTCTCTATCGAATGTGAATGAGATCCTTGCGGGGTAGAGTAATCTTGATTGTAGTTTTTTTCCTTTTCATCACTTTAAATATATCCTGCCACTCCCTTCTGTTTTGCAGAGTTTCTGCTGAAAGATAAACTGTTAACCTTAGGGGGATTCCCTTGTATGTTATTTGTTGATTTTCCCTTGCTGCTTTTAATATTTTTTCTTTGTATTTACATTTTGATAGTTTGATTAATATGAGTCTCGGCGTGTTTCTCTTTGGGTTTATCCTGTATGGGACTCTCTGTGCTTCATGGACTTGATTGACTATTTCCTTTCCCATGTTAGGGAAATTTTTGACTATAATCTCTTCATATATTTTCTCAGTCACTTTCTTTTTCTCTTCTTCTTGTGTGTTTAATGTTGTCCCAGATGTCTCTGAGACTGTCCTCAATCCTTTTCATTCTTTTTTCTTTATTCTTCTCCCTGGCGGTTATTTCCACCATTTTTATCTTCCAGGTCACTTGTCTGTTCTTCTGCCTCAGTTATTCTGCTATTGATTCCTTCTAGAGTTTTGGTTTTTTGGGTTTTTTTTTTTTGCAGTACGCGGGCCTCTCACTGTTGTGGCCTCTCCCATTGCGGAGCACAGGCTCCGGACGTGCAGGCTCAGTGGCCATGGCTCACAGGCCCAGCCGCTCCGCGGCATGTGGGATCTTCCCGGACCGGGGCACGAACCTGTGTCCCCTGCAATCGGCAGGCGGACTCTCAACCACTGTGCCACCAGGGAAGCCCCTAGAGTATTTTTAATTTCAGTTATTGTGTTGTTCATCGCTGTTTGTTTGCTCTTTAGTTCTTGTAGATCTTCGTTAAATGTTTCTTGTAGTTTCTCCATTCTGTTTCTGAGATTTTAGATCATCTTTACTATCATTACTCTGAATTCTTTTTCAGGTAGGTTGACTATTTCATCTTCATTTATTTGGTCTTGTAGGTTTTTACATTGCTCCTTCGTTTGTAACATTTTTTTTGTTGTTTCTTTTTTTTTTCTTTTATGGGTGGTACTGTATTCCTTTCTTACTGGTTGTTTGGCCTGAGGTGTCCAGCACTGGAGTTTGCAGGCAGTTGGTTTGATCTGGGTCTTGGTGCTGAGATGAGGACCTCTGGGAGGCCTCACTCTGATTAATATTCCCTGGGGTCTGAGGTTCTCTGTTAGTCCAGTGGTTTGGACTTGGAGCTCGGTCTCGGCCTCTGGCCTGGGAACGAAGAGCCTGCAAGCCGCGTGGTGTGGCAAATAAAAAAGAAAAGAATAAAGAAAACAAAAGAAAGGAGCAGTACAATAACAAAGAATAAAAAACAAAATAAAATCAGAAAGATAAAAAATATATTAGGAGAAATAAAAATATAATTGAAACAACTGTGACAAGGTAAAACAAAACCACAACAGAAAAAAGAAAGAAAGAAAAGACAAGGGTGGGGGAGAACAAACCAAAAGGAGCAGAAATATTAGAGTATAAAGAATAAAATAAAATTAGAAAACTAAAAGATTAGAAAAATAAAAATATAAATGAATCAACAACAATGAATCAACAGCAAGGTAAAACAGAACTCCAATCTAAAAGAGGAAAAAGAAAAACAAAAAGCCTTGACTATGGGGGGTGGAGTTTAGGAGGGGGTGGGGTTTAGGGTGGGGTGGGACCTAGGCTGGGGGAGTGAAGTTTGAGTGTGGGGCGGGGCCTAGGCTCAGGACCCACATAGGCAGAAAAGGCCTTGGGGGTGGGGCCTATGTGGGGCAACTTTCACACATAGGGCAGAGCCTCTGCTTAGGACCGGCACAGAGGCAGCATGTCCAAAGGGGGGCCTCCAAAGTGTGGAGTCCAGAGCTTGGAGGTAAGGCCCTGGGTGAGGGTGTGTGGGTGGGGTTTAGGCCCAGCGCGGTTGGAGGGGCTCTCAGAGGGGGTCTCCAAGTGTAGATGTAGGGCCCTTGGTGGGTGTGTAGGGGCAGGACTTGGGCTTTGCATGGCAGGAGGGAGGGTCTAAGGGCAGAGAATTAGGCCTGGGAGCCCAACAGGCTCCCCGGTGCCTAGTGGACAGGGAAAGCGCTGGCCGCAATCCCTTCCATTCCTCTGCACCCTGTCCTCCATGGCTTAGGACCTCTCCCCTGGAGGTCCCATGTCAGGTCAAACCCATCTACATCCCAGCTGGCCACTTTCCTCTTTCCCAGCCCCTAGGGATTCGTGGTACTTTTAGCTTCTCTGCACTGAGGTCATTTGTCCCCTCTCAATGGCTGTCCCTCTTTCTCCTTCACTCATCTTCATTTTCTCCTTCACCCACCTTCATTTTCTCCTTCACCCTCATACTCACACTTCTGACACCAGAATTGTGGGTTTTCCACACCAGTCAATTCTGACATGAACTGCCTGGGGACAGCATCAGATCCCACAGGTTAAGGGCTCCATCCCACACGACTGTCCCCATTTTAGAAGTCAATCTCAAGACTCAGCTTGTCACCTGTACTTCTGATCAACCAGCTATAAATCAGGGTTCCTGCAACCCCCTTCTCAGGTTCAGTAATTTGCTAAAGTGGCTCATAGATCAGGAAACAGTTTACAAATTGCCAGTTTATTACAAAGGATATTTTAAGGGATACAAATGAACAGCCAGATGAAGATATGCATAGGGTAGGTTTGGAAGGGTCCTGTGCACAGGAGCTTCTGTTCCCATGGAGTTTCGCCAGCCTCCCAGTACATAGATGTGTTCACTGACCTGGAAGCTCTCTACACCCCATACCTTTGCGGTTTTTACAGAGGTTTCATCACATAGGCATGACTGATCATTAACTCAGTTTCCAACCTCTCTCCCTTTCCTGGAGGATGGGGGTAAGGGCTGAAAATTCTAAGCTTCTAATTATGGCTTGGTCTTTTTAAAATTTTTTCATTAATAATATTTTCTTCATCACTTTCTTTTGTTCAGCTTTATTGGGGTATTTTGATAAAATTGTAATATAGTTCAACATGATTTGATATATGTACCCATTGTGAAAGAATTCTCACCATGTGTTAACACATCCATCACCTCACTTATTTACCTGTGTGTGTGTGTGTGTGTGTGTGTGTGTGTATGAGAACACTTAAGTTCTACTCTCTTAGCACATTTCAATTATATAATACAGTGTTACCAACTGTAGTCACCATGTTACACATTAGATTCTCAGGCCTTATTCATTTTGTAACTGAAAGTTTTTACCCTTTTACCAGCCTCTCCCCATCTCCCTCCCCCCTCAGCCACCACCATTTTACTCTCTGTTTCTATGAGGTCAACTTTTTTTTTTTTTTTTAGGTTCCACATATAAAGGATACCATACAGTATTTGTTTTTCTCTATCTGGCTTATTTCACTTAGCATAATGCTCTCCAGTTTCATCCATGATGTCACAAATGGCAGAATTCCCTTCTTTTTAAGGGCTTAATAATATACCATTATATACATATACCACATATTCTTTATCCATTCATCAGTTGATGGACACTTAGGTTGTTTCCATATCTTGGCTACTGAGAATAATGCCACAATGAACTTGTAAGTACACATATGTCTTCAAGATAGTGATTTTATTTTCTTCCGCTATATACCCAAAAGTGGGATTGCTGAATCATGTGGTAGTTCTATTTTTAACTTCTTGTGGAACCTCTGTACTCTTTTCTATAGTGGGTGCACCAATTAACGTTCCCACCAGTAGTGCACAAGGGAATGTTCTTTTCTCCACATCCTCACCAGCACTTGTTATCTGTTATATTTTTGATAATAGTCATCCTAGCTCTGAGATGATATGTCATTGGGTTTTAATGTCTTGGTCTTTCTGGTGACCAGCCCCCATTCCGAAGCTAACCAGGAGCCCACCAAGAGTCACCTCATAGAACAAAAGACAGTCCTATCACACAGGACATTCCAAGGGATTTAGGAGCTCTGTGTCAGGAACCAGGATCAAAGACCAAATATTAGAATAAGAGATGCTTTTAGTGTTCTTATCACTTTGGAAATTACAAGAGTTCCAGGAGCTCAGTGCCAGGACCCAAGGTCACATATCTATCTATCTATCTATCTATCTATCATCTATCTATCTATATATGTATATGTATTCTGTTATTTTACAGTGGCCCTCTGGACAGCCCCATACCAACTCTGTCTCGTATGGCCCATCTGGTCCATGAGAAACTCATCCTGTGCCTACAGGGACCGTACATCCAGTGTGCCCAGGACCATCCTGTTTATGCCTGTTTTCTGAGCATAACATTTTCATGCTCGAAAAGGTCCCATTTTGGATGAAAAAATTATGTGCTCACTCTACATATTTCCATACTTCTGGGAGTGGAGAATACCCAACACAGCCCCCTTTCCTTCCCTCTACTGTCCTCTGCCACTTAGCAAGCCTTCTAGATTTCCCAGACAGAAGTCAGACCTCAGTCCACTCTGCCCTTGAGCTGCAGGAATCCCCCTGGAGACCCATCTCAAGGCTTGAGAGGAGGGGCAGGTGTCCCCCCACTTTCCAGCAGGGGGACGATTCTCTTTGAACATCCTCTCCCCAACAGTGCCAATCCCTGTGATGTGGGCCCAGTAACAAGCTTCCTTCACCTTCTTTTTGATAAATCCTTCAAGGCACAGATTCACTAGAAAGTGAGCTCCATGAGAGAGGACTTTATTTTGTTTGCTGTCTAGATCAGAGCCTCATACATCATAGCCATTTAGTATTTATTTGTGGAGTGAATGGTAAATGAGAGTGCCTGGAATCTCACTTTGGAACGTAGTTTCTATTGTCTTTGGATCACAGCTCAAACTCCATAGTCATAAACACACCATTAATCGTGTCCATGTGTAACTGTACGTAAATGCATTAATGTGATAATATCCTATATGGTGGTAATTTTTTAATGCTGCTTTTTTTTTCTTTTCCTTTTGGCTGGGCCCCCCCTACTCCTCCTCTTCTCTCCCATTTTCATTTCCTTCAACCCGTGTTAACTGTGTGTATACATAATATATACACTTATACACACACACACAGTATTGTATTTTCTTTGAGACCACACTATACAAACTTTCATACATAATAGTGATACTTTTACCCAATCACACTTCATGGATATCCTTTGTCATTTATTAAATACTCATATGTATTAGGCTAGTTTCTGGCTTCTCTAGTCTATTCTACTGGTTTGTTTATTTTATTTCAAAGTTTCCTAATATTATTTTGACTTGTTGCAGTAATGGTTCTCAAAGAATATTCCCTAGCCCAGCAACCGCAGCAGCGTCTGGGAACTTGCTACAAATACAAATTATTGGGCCCCACTCAGACCTACTGGATCAAAAACTCTGGGGGTGGGGGCGGCCCAGCCATCTGTTTGTTTGTTTTTTTTATAAATTTATTTATTTTTGGCTGCATTGGGTCTTTGTTGCTGCTTGCAGTTTTTCTCTAGTTGCAGCGAGCAGGGGGCTACTGTTCGTTGCGGTGCGTGGGCTTCGTATTGCGGTGGCTTCTCTTGTTGCGGAGCACGGGCTCTAGGTACACGGGCTTCAGTAGTTGTGGCATGTGGGCTCAGTAGTTGTGGCACACTGGCTTAGTTACTTCGCAACATGTGGGATCTTCATGGACCAAGGATCGAACCCATGTCCCCTGCATTGGCAGGCAGATTCTTAACCTGTGGTTCCAGTGGGAAAGTGCAGTCAATTGTATATTAATGTTGGGGTAATTGGCATTTTTGTGACACTGAGTGTTTATATTTGAGAAAATAAAATGTCTTTTTACTTGTCAATAATTAAATTTTATTGTTTTTATTCATTCCCCTGACTTTCTTGTCAAATTTATTCATAAATAATTAGAGTTTGAGATAACTATATTGGGCTAACTACTGTTCCCATGTCCATTTCTAAACTAGAAAGAAAACTATAAGATAAATAAATATTTATCTTATACATAGTCACTCTATTAAAATCTCTTGTTAATTCCAGTAGTTTGTAATTTCCAGCAATGCCGTTGTCAACTAAAAGATGATTATATTTCTTTTTTTCCTGTGAACATATTTTTCTTGATTTTATTTTGCTGCATTTACTAGGACCTCCAAAGCAGTGTTGAAAAAATAATGGCAAAAGCAAATGTACCTGTCTAGTTCCTGATTTAATTCGAAATGGCTTTACTGTTTCAACACTTAGAATAATATTTACTATTGGACTCTGCAGGTCATAATACATTTAAGTGGTTTCCTTATAGTCTGATTTTAATCAGGATTTTTATTAGAAATGGCTGTTGATTTTTATCAGATGTCTTTTCAGCATCTATTGATATGTTCTGATGGTTTTTTCTGTTTAGTGTGTTGTTCTCATTCTTTTGAGTGTCCTTCTGTAGCAAGAATGAAACACAATTACTGTCCCAATCAATTTTCCTGCCTGATTAATTTTACTTTAAAAAGAAAGAATTCTAATTGCTTACTTGGGTAAATTATCTGAAGCTAAGAGGCTGGCAGGAAAACAACATGAGTCTGATAAGCTGAAACACAAAGGCAGGGACACCTGACTCTTGGAGCTGTTTCCTCTTTGGCCAGCTCAACTAAGCAAAACTACAAATAAAAAAGAATAATTGGGGACAGTAATCGTGTAGAGGGCCAGATCTTGGTTCTGCCACTTGCAAACTGGGCAGCTTTGGGTAGTAACAATGGCTAGCCTTTATGGAATTTTTACTATGTTTTTCTAAACATTTTATATGGATTCATTTTGGTCACTTGCTTCCTCTCTCTAAGTCACATGCTTCCCCTTACTAAACAGAGAGCAGTATATCTACTTCACAGGGTTATTGGCATACGAATTGCAAGGAATTCTGAAAAGTTAGCTCCATACTCTCAGTTGTGGATTCTTTCATTAAAAGCCTTTTCTTTTTCCTCGATAACTGCCAAGAATTAACATACCATGAAGCAGAGGGAGTCATTTGTAGGGTTTCTTGGCCAAACAGCCCCAACTTCTCATCTGATAAATAGGTTCCCGTGGGGATGGGGGTGGAGGTTTCCTTTCGACTGTTGGCCTTGAGCCAGTGCTCACGGTCAGGCGCACGTCGCCTACTGACCGTGGTCCATTGGCGTGACATTTTCCTCACCACGGTGGACTGAGGAGGGAATGATGAAAGTGCTAACAGATCCTGGAAGTTGAGCCTGTCCTGTGTATTGAGAACCTATGTGGGCTCCCTTAGGCCACCCCTTTCTCTTCTTCCAAAGCAAGACGGGAGCTCCTTACTGACCCATTGTCCAGAGCATCCTCCGAGTGCCCCTGGTGGCTGTTACTCAGTGGCTGAGCAGAGGGTTGGGACATGCTCTTCCGCCTCTCTTCGCAGTGTCAGTGTCCCAGTGCTTGGTTTCCTGCTGTGACCTCCCACCATTGGCTTGTACATGGGGACTGTACCCTGTGACCCAGACCCTCCGTAACTGGCTTCCTTATATCACAATCTAGCACTCCCTCAGTTGGCTTTCTACCACGTTTCCCCAGTCCGCCAAATGATTTACCGCTCTGCACCCGGAGTCTTCGGTGACTGCAGTTCCTGCCTGGGAATCCAGGTTTCCCTGTAAACGGAGACGCGGTGGCCGGCTTTGACATGGCCCACCCTTTGGGTTGGTTTGTCCCAGTTCTGGTGGAACTCCAGACTCCTGCATTGCTCCTTACATCTGCTAACGCAGCTGGTGCCCTCGGTAAATGGCAAGTCCGTCCTCGCCAGTTGCTCAGACCCAAGCCTTAATTCCAGTTGGCTTAGCCCTGATCCCACTCCCTTACATCCAGAAAATCCTCCTGTCTCTACTTTCAAAGCACATCCAGAATCTAACCATCTTCCCACCTCATTGCTACCATGCTGGTCCAAGTCACCATCATCCCTTATTTAGACTACCGTTAAATCTCCTAACTGGTCCCTGCTTCAGTCCTTGCCCTCTCTCAGTCTGTTCACCGCACGACAGCAAGATGGCTCTCCATCCCTCTCCAAACAAAAAGGGACGTCCTCCCTGTGGCAGTAAGATGGTACTCCCCCCACCTTACATCTCTGATTGCATCCCCTCCACCCCCTCATATTACCAATCCCTCTACCCCACCCCAAACACATACAGCTCTCCTGAATGTGTGCTCTGCCTTGCTCGACTTGGCTTTTGGGTCCCCACTCTGAGCCTTCATCTACTTGGACTCCCCAATGGACCCTGGTCTCCTCTAGACTTGCCTTTCACCACTCAGTCTCAGAAATCATGGTAAAAACCAAAAGCATTGCCAGGAGCTCTTCCTGTTAGAAACCACAGAAAAGGAGAGTTGTTCTCTCGTCCTCCAGACCTGGTGGCTGCAGTGGCTGGCGACTATACACAAATAACACCCAAACTCAAGGCAGTCCCAGTTCACGTATCCACCGAGGCCTTCAGTCACAAGGTCATCGCCTGCTCTGGAAGCCAAGTCGGAGAATGTGAACTTAGCTGCAGTGCGCAAGCACTTGCTTCTGCCGTACATGACCTTGTTTATCTCAAGGAAGAATCACCGTTCAGATTCCTGTTGTTAGTCTTGACGGCAATGATATCCTCTTAGGTCTTCATTCTTGATAAATGGATCTCTGTATTCCCCAGGAGGTGCTGAAAGAATCTAGAAATATTTCCTGACCTATAATCTGCCATTGAAACACATTTTCTATTGGTCACCTCTCTATTTACGGTACAGTACAGGCAGATCAGTCGAACGTGTATATCAGCACTTAAAATCCTCATTTGGTGTGCAATAGGGTAGTTGTTACAAGTTTATCAGTAGGGAGCTCATAAAAAGAGTATCATTCTTTCCCCTATAGAATAAAAACTCAGTGTAGCTTATGCTTCTAATCAGAAAGTAAACTTAGCACAGAGGACCTCAAAGTCTACGATGCATCACATCTATAGATTTCTAGGTCCCACCCCCAAGATCAGATCCAGCAGGTTTAGTGGGGAGGCCAGTGCAAGTCGTTTTTAGTAGATGGTTTTGAACTGCACTTTTGAGAAGAACTGGATTCAATAAGAGAACTTTGAACTTAGAGGAAAACACTTGGGTCTTAATTCTCACTCAATGGCCTTAGGTTTCAATCCTTTGATTTTTGTTTTCCAATCTATCAAAGGGAACCAGAAATAACCCTCTTTGTTGTTATAGATATTATTTTCACGAGGCTTGTTTTTGCAGGCAACCAACCTCTCTGAACGGCCTGTGAATGTAGCCACAGCAAAAGTCACAAATCTTATGCATTTAACCCTGTGGAAGAAGAGAAGCACCCTCAAGCCTTTTTTTCCAGTTATTTCTGTTGAAAAATAAATAAGGCACATGTTAGAGACAGCAGCAGGAAAAACTTACTGATAAACAGTCATTTAGTAGAAAGACTATAGAAAACTCAGCAATCTGGTGCAGTTAATGAAAGGATGACATTAATGGTCTCTGAGGACACAATTTATTGCAGCATCACGATTTCTGTACAGAAAAGTGACATAGAAATTGCAGGGAAACCATATATTCTGGTTAGATTAAGAAAAGGACATACTCGGCAGATCTTACAACAATTTCTAAAAATGTTTAAAATAAAAACAAACTTTGGCACTTAAAACGATAAACTTGAGGTAAAGGTCATTCGTTCAGCAAATATTTATTGAACACCCATTCTGTGTAAGGCACAGAAGAGCTGTGCCCTCACGGAGCTTACATTCTAGTGGAGGGGTAAGAAAATGATGGATATTATTGTCATGAAGTTCATATTTATAGGCAGCCAACCTTTGAACAAACTAGTGGGGGGATAAGTAAACTACAGTAAAGTATAAGTAAATTATAGAATTAATGAAAATTGCCCAATTGCAGGAAGTTCTATTGGACAGTGCTGATCTAGACTATGGTATATGATGAAATATATTCTGGTGGACAGTAAAGCAGGACAGGATGACAGGCCACGCAGGGAACCAGGGCGGTTGTCATTTAAATAGACCTGAGAATGTCTCTAAAAAGGTGCCATTGGAGGAAGGACATAAAAGAGAGGAGAGTAAATCATGGGAAATCAGAGGGAAGAGCATTCTGGGAGAGGGGACAGAAAGCACAAATGCCCTGAGGAGGAGCTAAGTCCGGGTGGTCCAGGAACAAGAGGGAGTCCCTTGTGAGTGGAGGAGGTGGCGGGATGAAATCAGAGACTTAAGGTGAGAAGTACCACCTTACTGCCACGGGGAGGGATGCAGAGCCATCCTGCTGTGGTGTGGTGCACAACACACAGACTGAAAGAGAACAAGGTCTGAAGCAGGGACCAGTTAGGAGATTTAACAGTAGTCTAAATAAAGGATGATGGTGACTTGGACCAGCATGAAAGCAGTGAAGGGGGAAGATGGTTAGATTCTGGATGTGCTCTGAAAGTAGAGACAAGAGGATTTTATAGATGTGAGGGAGCAGAATCAGGGCTGAGCCAGCCGGAGTTAAAGACTGGGGTCTGGGGCTTCCCTGGTGGCGCAGTGGTTGAGCGTCCGCCTGCCGATGCAGGGGACACGGGTTCGTGCCCCGGTCCGGGAAGATCCCACATGCCGCGGAGCGGCTGGACCCGTGAGCCGTGGCCGCTGAGCCTGCGTGTCCGGAGCCTGTGCTCCGCAACGGGAGAGGCCACAACAGTGAGAGGCCCGCGTACCGGAAAAAAAAAAAAAAAAAAAGACGGGTCTGAGCAGCTGGCAGGACAGACTTATCATTTACTGAGACGTGCAAGACTGAAACCAGCAGACTTGGCGAGAACAATCACAAGTCCAAGGTAGGGCGTATTAAGATGGGAATGCCTGTTAGACATCAAAGTGGAGAAGAGGAGGAGATGATGGGATTCATGAATCTGGAGTGCATAGAGAAGGTACATCTCTGATAATCACCTGTGTCTTGGCCATGAGAGTGGATGAGGTCACCCAGCAAGCAAGGGTAGGTGAGTTCCAAGAACCCACCTGGGCACTTGAACATGATGAGGTCTGAACAATACGGAGGGACCAGCAAAGGAGGTAGAGAAGGAGGGGGTCCCGGAATGTGGTGTCCTGGAAAACAAAAGAAGAAAGGATTTCAAGGTGACAAAAACCTTGATAGGTCAGGTAATCATACCTCCTTCCTGATTTGCTGGACACAGTCTGGAGTCCACCTGTTATCCTGTCACAATTATTAATAATGTTCCTCTTCATTCTCAATATTCACATCACAAGACATTATAATATATTGTCACCTTACTGATAGATAATGTAAAAAATGAACCACTGGATTTAGCAACGTGGAGGTCATCAGTGACCTTGACAAGGGGATTGGGGTGGCATGGTGGGATGGGTTCTTGAGCAAATGAGACTTGAGAGGTCAGTAGCAGCAGCATCTCTTTGGAGGAGTTTTGCTAAGACAAGAAATAGAGTGGTAGCTGGAAGGGAAATGGGGTCAAGACAGGTTTTGGTTTTAGCTTTTGTTCTTGTAATATAAGAAAAATAATAGCTCATTTGTATGCTGGTGGAAAAGATCCAGTGGAGAGGATTATTGATGATGTGGGACAGAGGGGAGACTTGTGGAGAAATGAGCGGGGCTGAGCTGCAATGCACAAGTAAAGGTACCCTGGCAGGGGCACAGAAGGGAGGGCCAGGTGTACTGGTGCAGGTGAAACGGAATGGGAGGGGGTGGTGGGATCTGGGGGAAGTGCTAGTCAGCTAGCACTTTAATGCTTTTTAGTAAAGTAGAAGGTGCAAGTCATCAGTAGAGAAGGAGGGAGGAGTGGGTGTGAGGAAGGGGAGTGAGGGCAGGGGAGGAGAAGGTGTGATCCGTTGTCTAGGGAAGTAGGAGAGCGTGGACAGGGAAATATTATTGCTCTCCAGCAAGGACTTTCTTGAGGATGGGGCTGGTGAATTTCCAGTGAGTCCAGGCAACCTGGTGGGTGTTTTTGTCCAGCCACATTCAGCTGTGTAACTGCAGATCTGGAGTAGGGGCCAAACTGGAAGTGCCCCATTTTTGTTTAAGAGAGTCCTACAGGGGACTTCCCTGGTGGCACAGTGGTTAAGAATCCGCCTGCCAATGCAGGGGACATGGATTGGATCCTTGATCCAGGAAGATCCCACATGCCGTGGAGCACCTAAGCCCGTGCGCCACAACTACTGAACCTGTGCTCTGGAGCTCACGAGCCACAACTATTGAAGCCGGTGCACCCTAGAGCCTGTGCTCCACAACAAGAGAAGCCACCGCAATGAGAAGCCTGTGCACTGCAACGAAGAGTAGCCCGCGCTCGCAGCAACTAGAGAAAGCCCACTAGAGAAAGCCCGCGCAGCAACAAAGACCCAACGCAGCCAAAAATAAATAAATAAAATATAAATAAATTTATATATATATAAAAGAAGAGAGTCCTACAGGCCATACATACCAGGGAAATGAGGCTTTATGATAATTCAGTGATTAAAAACACGAGGTCAGTCAGTGTTAGCAAATACATAGTTTTTTGAAAAGCTATTTTAGTCATTAAAAATTTATTCTGTAACTGAAGTTCCACTGGATCTTGCTAAAATGAATAACTAAAGCTGTGTTTAATTAGCTACAATATTTACATTTCAACACTTAATGAGCTAACAGCTATTAAAGGAGTTTGTTCTCTTAAGTAGATTGAGAATCTCCCTGCAGTTTTGCTCACCTTTTGTGCTGAATCATTCTTTTACAGGTGTGGGTTTTCAGCCAGTCCAGGGCCCAGAAATCCCTGGAATTGGATAGAGAAACCAAACTTGTAGGAAACACATCCCCTGCCTCCAGGAAATGTGTGGCTGGACTACAGGATATAGTAAGAATCAAGAATAGAATGCCACCTGGTACTAATAAGCAAAGCCTTTCCTCACAGGTTGTGCAGGGTCCAACCCCATTGTCCACTAATTAATTCAGAATAAGTAAAATACAGTTTCATGAGATTTAGCCGCATTTTATGCTTTGTCATTTCCTTTTTCATTTGCTATTTTATCAGCATCATTCTTGATCCATGTTCCTTTCAGTACATTCCTGTTTATCTCAGTTGATTAGTTACATGACTTCAGTTTTTCTTAATTATAAAAGTAATTTTTTTGGAATTTATGTTTTCCTAATTATAAAAGTAACAAGGGCTCAATATAAAAATTTTGGAAAATGTAGAAAATTAGGAAAGAAGGAAAAAAATCCTTCAAAGGCAGCCAATAATAGTATTTTGTCTTTCTTTTTAGCCTTTTTTCTTAAAAATTAATTAATTATGAATCATTTCAAATATACGGACAAGTATGAAAAAATAATTAACAGACAACTCAGATTAACGGATGTTAACATTTTGCTGTATTTGCTTTAGAGCACTCTTTACTTTTTTAAGAAATAAAATATTATAGATCCAGGTAAAGCCTATGCCCATTCCTTGCCCCACCTTCCCTCCCCAGAGGTAACTACTGCCCTTGGCTATTGCCTGCAGTTCATTAATCAGTGGCCATCTGGGCTTGGAGACCTGGTTTTGGCTTATATAAGGAAACTTCAGGGGTCTGGTCAGCGAAACTGAGGCCCTCCCCATCCCCAAGACACTATGAAAGCAGCCATCAGACTCACTCACTTACTTTTCTGTGACATTTTCCAACTGTATCTATTTTTATGATATTAGTATAGCCAGTTCTGCTCTTGTTTGGTTACTATCAATATTACCATCCTTTAACTTTCAATCTATTTGTGTCGTAGGATCTAAGTGAGCCTCTTGTAGACAGCACAAAGTTGAATCATGTATTTTTATCCATCCTGTCAATCTCTGGCTTTTTATTGGACAGCTTAATTCATTTACATGTAAAGTAATTACTGACAAGGAGGGACTTCCTTCTGTCATTCTGCTGTTGGTTTTCCACATACCTTGTAGCTTCTTTTCTCCGTCATTTTCTGATTACCGTTCCTTCTTCTGTGTTTAGTTGATCTTTTTATAGTAAAATGTTTAAATTCCTTCTCATTTCCTTTTGTGCATATTCTATAGCTATAGCTATTTTCGTTGTGGTTACCATAAGGATTACATTTACTATCCTGAACTTATAACACTCTAATTTGAATTTATGCCAACGTATCTTCAATTACATGCAAAACTCTGCTCCTTTACAGCTGTGTCTCCATCCCTTTCAGGTGTAGATGTCACAAAATTACATCTCTATACATTGAGTATGCAAAACAGAAACTAATAATTCTTTCAAATTTATTAGTATCTTAAATTATGTGGAAAGCAGGATTTGGAGTTACAAACTAACGTTACAATAATACTATTAGTTTTTAGGCTAATAATTGAGGTTTTTGTCTTTAAATGTATTTATCTCTTAAATCATGTAGAAATTTTAAAACTACAGTTACAAACCACTGTTACAATAATACCAGCTTTTATAATTGCCCATGCAGTTACTTTTATTGCAATCTTTATTTCTCCCTACAGTTTTAAGTTACTGTCTAGTATCCTTTCGTTTTACTGCGTAGGACTCCCTTGAGCATTTCTTGCAGGACAGGTCTGGTGGTAACAAACACTCTCAGCTGTTGTGTATTCTGAGGATATAGGATTCTTGGTCAACAGGTTCTTTTTTCTTTTAGTGCTTTAATTATATCAGCCAGCTACTTTCTGGCCTCCAAAATTTCTGATGAGAAATCTGATGATAATCTTATTGAGGAACGTTTGTATTTGATAATTTGCTTCTTTCAAGATGCTCTCTTTGTCTTTGCCTTTCAGAATTTGATCATCATGTGTCTTGGTATGGGTCTCTTGGAGTTTATCTTACCTGGAATTCATTAAGCTTCTTTGATATGTATATATTTCTTCAAATTTGGAGAGTGTCCAGCCATTATTTCTTTAAATATTTTTTGTTCCCTTTTCTCTCTCTTCTCCTTCTGGAACTCCCACAATGTGTATGTTGGTCCATTTGATGATGTCCCTCAGGCCCCTTAGGCTCTGTTCATTTTTCTTCAATCTTTTTTTTCTGTTCCTCAGACTTGATAATTTCCTTTGTCCTATCTTCAGGGTCACTTTCTTCTGTCTGCTCTAGTCTGCCTTTGACTCCCTCTAGTGGATGTTTCATTTCAGTTATAGTACATTTCATCTTTAGAATTTCTTTGGGGTTTCCTTTCAGGTTTTCTATCTCTTTATTGATATTCTCACTTTGTTCACGCATCATTTTCTTGACTTTCTTCACATCTTTTTTTAGTTCTTTGAGCACATTTAAGATGGTTGCTTTAAAGTATTTGTCTACTGTTATCTGCCATCAGGTCATTTCCAGGGGCAATTTCTGTTGACTTTTTTTCTTTGAATGGCCCATACTTTCCTGTTTCTTTCATGCCTTTTGATTTTTTTGTTGAAACTGGGACATTTGAATCTAATAATGTGGTAACTCTAGAAATCCATTCTCCTCCTTCCCCAGAGTTTGCTGATTTTCTTATTGTTTTCTATTTTTTGTTGTTGTTGTAGGGTCTCTCTGTGCCAAGGGTTAGCCTGAAGCGTAAACCTGGGTTTTCTCAGGTCTTTTCTGAGCCTGCACCTTTCTCCTGGCATGTATGGTCACTTTCTAATTTTCCCTGTATATGCAGTTTTTTTTTAATGTCCTGCTCTTTAATATCTGGCTCCCAAAGGAGGAAAAGAGAAAAATGAAGGTGGGGGGAGGGAAGAGCAGTGGCCCTTTAAATCCCCTGGAAGTTACTTCAGTCAGAGGAGGAGGACCTTGTGACAACAGGGTTAAGTGCAAAAACAATGGCTGCTTGCCTCTTTGTCTGCTCCTCTGTGAAGAGAAGCAAAAATCCATGATCAGGGCACAGATCCCCAGTATTTGGAGGACAAGGCCCTTTC
The DNA here is from genome assembly GCF_963455315.2 of Globicephala melas. Taxonomy (NCBI): domain Eukaryota; kingdom Metazoa; phylum Chordata; class Mammalia; order Artiodactyla; family Delphinidae; genus Globicephala; species Globicephala melas. Next base: position 13,639,110 of record NC_083328.1, on the reverse strand, counting down.
TGCCCACCCTGCTCCAGCAAGTTATGTGCAGCTTCTCCAGGAACGTGTGCATAGCTGCCTGCCCTGGGGCTGGGGTAGAGCATGGGTAGCTGCTACTGTACTAAGAGCTGAAATTAATTGAAATTAACTATAATTTGTCATTCAAATCAAGAGTTCCCACATCAGACAAATTCTGCCAGTACAAGTGTTTTCTAGGTGGGGAGACAGATTCCTGGTACTTACTACTCTGCCATCTTCCCAGAATCCTCCCAGCATAAATATTTTGAAAGCATAAATAAACAAAAAATTGGTAATAGATTTTGAAACAAAAATTAAAATTTTTGTATATAAAAATACCATAAATTAAGATAAATGGCAAAAAGGGGGAAATGTCTATCATATATTATAAAAGCAGAAGTTTATTGTTTTTAATATATAAATAGTCCTCATGAATCAATAAGAGCTGAGTCAGAGAATAGTTCAGTTACCTGTAAGCCTGCCTTTGGCATGGCTATGTCTGCTCTCACAGCTCAGACATAGCTCTCTAAATACTGTAGATCTTTGATGGCTGAAGGAGAGGAAGGAAGGAAGGAAGGGAGGGAAGGAGGGAGGGAGGAAAGGAGGGAGGAAGGAGGGAGAGAGGAAGTAGATAGTATGCCTACACTATATTGGTTTGAAATTCTAGAGTAATGTTAAGTTATTTTGAAGCTAAAAGGTATCCTGTATTATCCCTGATTTTAACTGGATCATGTCTAGGCTCCTGCATTCAATAGGATGTTAACTAGTGCTTTCGGTTAGATAATCGCAGTCATTTTAAGGATTCTATTCATTCCATTATTAACTTGCTAAGAAGTTTAAAAAGCAGAATTGAATGTTGCATTTTATCAAATCTCTTTCCAGAATCTATCAGCTATCCACATTTTTTAACTTATAGCATGTTTATGTTAATTAACATAAAATAAATAGCAAACGTGGGGAGAAATGTCTGTAATATGTGTTATTTCATGCGTTACACATATTATATATAATACATGTATAGTATGTGTATTGCGTGTACATATATAGTATGTGTAATAAATAATTTTAAATTTCCTAATATTAAACAATTTTTGCATTCCTCATAAAACTATTAATATACTTTTAGGTTTTATTTGCTATTCTTTTAATTACCAAATTAAAATTGGTAATTTTATTTGGACTTTTTTCACTTAAATATTAAAAATGAGCATTTTGTCATGTCATTAAATATTAATCTAAAGAAGTATTTACTTATTTATTTATTATTTATTTTTGGCTGCATTGGGTCTTTGTTGCTGCCTGCGGGCATTCTCTAGTTGTGGCGAGCAGGGGATACTCTTCATTGCAGTGCGCTGTCTTCTCATTGCGGTGGCTTCTCTTGTTGCAGAGCACAGGCTCTAGGCGCACGGGCTTCAGTAGTTGTGGCACACGGGCTTAGTTGCTCCACGGCGTGTGGGGTCTTCCCGGACCAGGGATCGAACCCACGTCCCCTGCACTGGCAGGCGGATTCTTAACCACTGTGCTACCAGGGAAGTCCTAAAAAAATAATTTTAAGTAAGCTTTATATTGAATCTCTCAGACATAAATAAAAGAGCACAAATCTTAATGTATAGCTGAATGAACTTTCATAAATTAAACACCTGACCAAACAGTATCCAGATCAAGAAATGGAATATTGGGCTTCCCTGGTGGCGCAGTGGTTGAGAGTCCGCCTGCCGATGCAGGGGACACGGGTTTGTGCCCCGGTCCGGGAAGATCCCACATGCCGCGGAGCGGCTGCGCCCGTGAGCCATGGCCGCTGAGCCTGCGCGTCCGGAGCCTGTGCTCCACAGCGGGAGAGGCCACAACAGTGAGAGGCCCGTGTACCGCAAAAAAAAAAAAAGAAAAGAAAAAAGAAATGGAATATTTCAACACTCCAGAAGCCCTCTAACTGTCCCTCCAAGGTTAACCATGTGATGAAATTATGTTTTAATAACTGCATGATGAGTGAGGAAGAAGAAGAATAGCAGACAAAGCCAGAGAGGCAGGGAAGAACCAGATAAATTAAGGCTTTGAGAACCACACTCTATTTATATTCTATTGCCACATAATAGATTGCTCCAAACTCAGTGTCTTAAAACAGTGCAAATTTATTATCTCCCAGTTCCCATTGCTCAGGAGTCTGGGCAAGGCTCAGCTGGATCCTCCGCTCAGGGCTTTACAAGGTGTCAGCTGCACTGCGATGCTCATACAGAATTCAAGCTCAGCCAGGCTCATTCTGTTTCGTTGTCAGAATTCAGTTCCTCGTGGCTCCAGAACTGGTGTCCCTGTTTTGTCACTAGCTGTGGGCCAGGGACCGCTCTCAGCTCCTGGAGGCTGCCCACAGTCCCTTGCCGTGTGGACCACATAGTCATTTCACAGCATGGGCACTTGCTTTCTGCCAGGCCAGCAGGAGCATGTCTCACTGACTTCACCTTCTTTTAAAGGATCCTCTGATTTGGTCAGCCCCTCCCAGTGTAATTGACTTTGATTAACTCAAAGTCTACGGTAACCTAGTCACGGGAGTGATATCCTGCACTAAAGGGGAGGGGATAATAGAAGGGCGCAGGTCATTGGGGGTTATCTTAGAATTCTACTTGCCACAAATGGAGAGAAGTGTATTTTCTTCTGCTTGCAGTGAGAAGCTATTTGAAGGAGCATAATCATGGGGTGGGAGATCTGATTTAAATGTAAATAAAACTAACATCGATAGAGAATCTAAAGAACAGAGCTAACTGGGTGCTGTGTGGACAATGGGATAGGATTTGGGTGTCATTAGGAGGAGGATGGTAACATTTTCTCAGACCAAAAAGAGCATGGAAGTGGAAATGAAGAGCTCAACTTGGGACATGCTAAATTTTAGATTCCTGTTCTATTTAGACATCCAACAGAGTTCACAGTTAGATATACGTACATGGAGCCCAAGGGAGAGATGAGAGCTGGAAATGTAGATTGAGAAATCATTATCTGGGGTGGAATGTGAACTCCAGAGACTTGATGAAAACACTAGGGGGGAGATCCAGATGCAGACTGCTGCAGATTCCATATTTCTTAAATTATAATTCTTAGTCTTACAATTAGTTACACAGACAGATTCTTGCCTGGAGTCTTCCCCGAAGTGACCCCTTTGTTTTACAGTATATTTTCTATGGCATCAAGTTAGTTTTTCTTCTTTCTTTATAGATGCTCTATTGAGGCAAGTTCTATCCACGTTGAATTCCTGTCATCGGAGGGGACTTGTTCTTCTCTGTTCATTTGATCAGATTGGAGGGCACCCTAAGCTCCTTCCTGAATTTCTGCGCTCTAGTAGGTTCTCATCTTGGGCAGCTCTGTTGCACTCACCACAGCCAGGTTCTCTGATAGACTGAACCAATGGATGGCTCAGGGATTAGTGCCATCGTAGGTAACCATCGTTCCTTACTTAGAAGAAACACTGAGCAAAATCTGGGCGTGTGGACACTAGTCAAGATAATGTATCCAAAGATGTGAGCTTGTCGAGATTGCTGGAATCTATCTGGCAATTACAGATCTAGAGTCTGGAATAGTTTTATCCGTCGATTCTAGCTCAAGGTGCTTGGGCTTTAACGGTATATAGTAGAGTCTCCAGCATGTGCTAATCTTATTCCGGTCCCACCCTCCCACCCTTGATCGTTCAAGGGGGAGTAATCCTTCGATCCCAAGCTGCTCACGGCAGGTTCCTTTGCTGATTATGAGAGGCTAGTTAATTCTGAGAATCAGGCTCAGGAGCTGTGTCTAGCCCTACAAGGTCAGGGGAAAGATCAGATGACCACGTCATAGAGAAAGTGCTAACCTTCGAGGAACCAGGCACATCTCACATGCCAGTACCTTCAAGGTGAAACTCCCCCATTCCCTGCTTCTACCTGTTAGGATCTCTTGGATGGTCAAGGATTTCCACCTAATAGACCAGCAGCCCTGACAGCTACTAAGGAAACTGCCCTTGGTGCCATTAGGGACCTGAAAAGGTCCATATCAGTGAAGTCCTTGAGGCCCAAAACCCAATCAACATTCTTGGCCATTACTCTTGAATACAGATTTGATAGCCTACAGAATCCTTCTGAGAATGGGGCCTATATCTGAATTTCATCTGACACTGTTAAATAATACCTGAAGGGATTCAAAAAGCAATTTTAAACTGATTCACTTTGTTGTACAGCGGAAACTGACACAACATTGTAAAGCAATTATACTCCAATAAAGATGTTAAAGAAAAGCGATTTTATTAAAGACGATAAGTAAATGAAGAACACTGATTCCAATTAATGGGCAGAGCAATTATGGGCACCTTGAAGGCAAAGGAAGGTGTTCTTCTTCTTTATATACTGAGTTTAGTGCCTTCCGCAAGTAGAAACACAAGTGATGTATATTGACTGACTTGTACTTGCATGAGCGGGCGCACACACACACACACACACACACACACACACACACACCCCAAATTGCTTCATACGTACAAAGTCGTGTTCCAGATCCAGTGTTAAGCATGCATTTCCATGCATTAAGAGCAAGAGAAGCCCTCTTGGAGATACGGGTAGGGAGCGTCCATTCTGTCTAACTGCCCTTCTTTCCTAGTTCTGTCTGTATATGTGACCCAAAGGTCCCCTTTGAAGAGCCACCTGTGATTGCTTGTTAATCTAATAATGTCGGCTACCTTGAACTAGATGTTTTCCTTTGATACGGTTGGGATACCCATCGCATGGAGTTCCCTGGGGGATCTTCCTCTGCCTGTAAATGTCCCTTAGCAAATGCTCCCTCTGGCTTCAGTGAGAGGATCACTGTAGATGGCTCAGGGATTAAGTGCCACAGATGGAAGACTCCCTGGAAGTTCCCTGTTGCACACACCCACTGCCTCTTCTCTGTCTTTTCACTTTGGACTGCCTCTCCCAGTAGTGGTTGGTGGCCTTAAAAGCTTGCAACATAATGTTGACCCAGTGATCAATATCATAGCATTTTTTACAAGTTACGTCGTAACTACGGGTCTTTGTCAGCATGGGCTCAATGAGGGTGAATTAGCCACAATGGTTATGTCATCCTGTGCTCATCCGAATGCACTGACGGGGCAGTGCCACTTGACCAAGACGGACCATCTTTTATTTGGTTTCTAGTTTGGTATCCTTCACTGACGTGGAAACTTTCAAGATTGGAATGGCAGGAGGAGCCGGATCAGATGAATTTGGAGTGCACTTGACACAGGGGTCACCGCTTGGTCTTAAATTCATAGAATGAACACTTAGTCTTAAATTCATATAGCCAAGGGTCATGATGTAAATTGGGAGTTAGAAGTGGAAGGAGAAATCAAAATTCATAAGAGCCTCTGATTGGAACACCCCACAGACCTTCCTTGCAAAGACAACATTGAGTAATAGGAACACGGCCACACAGATTGTAGGCTGATGGGGCGTCGTGGGGTAAATAGAGAAAGGAAGCAACTGTTCCCGAGGAGAGGAACCCTGGCACTCTGAGCTCAGGGAAGCTTGTTCAGTTTAAATCTTCTGTAACCTTTTTATCGCTGCCTGATTTCTAGGTGCCAGGATCCTGGAACTCTAGCTTTCCTTCCTTGACAATTGAAATACAGAATGAGCAACGTTCCCGTAAACCCCGTGTGCTCTTTGGAGTTTCTGAACCATGAGAAACTCAGCTATTACTCATTATGCCCTTTCCTTTTCTACTTATTGTTTTATATGTTCATCAAACATCTTGGTTAAAGATACCTCGGTCCTTGGACCCTTCTCCAGTGGAAGGAGTAAATTAAACAATTTATTTATATTAGAATTCAGGAGGGATTGCAGAGCCCTCACCTGGGGCGACCAGCCACTGACACCTCAGCGGCCTGGGCTGCTGGTGTGAGGAAGTGAGCGTGGGCAACTCCGCAGCAAAGAGAGCAGGACAGGGGAGGGGAAACGAGTCAGTGGGACATCTAATTGGCTGGAGATTTGAATGAAGGAACGGATGGGTGCAGACCTCCTCTGATGATTTCCAGGGGGATCAATTCTTTGAGATGCCCCAGGCAGCAGCTCTCAGCCAGAGTGGATGATGTCCTACTAAGGCACGTAGTGGGTTGGATCATGCCCACGTTGGCGAGGGTGAGCTTCTTTACTCAGTCTACCAATTCAAATGCTCATCTCTTCCAGAAACACCGTCACAGACACCCAGAAATAAGCTTTGACCAGCTATCCAGGCACCCCTTAGCCCAGTCAAATTGATGCAGAAAAATGAACCGTCACAGGTGCTGTATGTCTAAAAATAAATTGTCAAATTGCTACTAGAGCAGGAATTTCCCAAGATCAGAAAAGAATTCCCAGGAGAGCTTCCTAAAGCATGGATTCCTGGGCTACACCTGTGGAGACTGTGTGGTTCTGGTGTGACACCTGTGGATCTGCATCTGTAGTGAGCGCTCAGGTGATGCTGATGCTGCCATTCCACACACCTCACTTTACACACCGCACTGGAGCACATACTAATTTTTAATGGACCATGGCGCACCACTGATGCATGCAACTATATGCTCCTTTCTTCTTCATTAGCGCCAAGTTTGAGTTTAAACTGTATCCACATTTGGTATGGAGAATCCCTTTTTGTCCTAAACCCTAAATCACTTCTGGCCATCAGCATTTCTTTAGACAGAACCTCAGAACACCACCCAGCTTTATATATATATGTCCCTCGTCATGACAAATTCAGCATTGTTTTGAATTACAGTATAATGTTGAGGTGTATCAAAGAATTCTGAGGTTTTGCGCTATTCATATTTACAAGAAGCCATAGATTCTTTGCTTTGCTTAATTGAATTATGTTTAGCTTCACATTAAATAGTTTCTCTTGGTATCTTGACAGATATCACCTCCTGAGTGACAGACATTCACAAAGAATGAAGCAACCACATAGCCTCTCCAAGTTTGAAATGTTCTGTGATCTTTAGTGAGAGATTTGGCAATATCTACTGCATTTAAGTGTATTGTCTAACATGAAACTGCTAATCTTCATCGTTCAAAGTAACTTCTTTACTGCTATATTCTAATGTACTTTTTTAATATGAAAATATTTTAGATGGGGAAAAGAGCATGCCTTTCCAACAAACACCAATGTAGTCACTGTGCAAAACATCACCAACTTCCTATAATTGCTTCTGACCTTTTCTTTCCTCTTAAAAAAATAGCACATTACTGATCTAGTTGATATCCCTTTTATATGCTCTTTCAATCTCTCCCCTCTCCATGCCTTTTCAGAGGAAACCACTGTTATGGGTTTGGGGTGTTTTCTTCTAGCCCACGTTTTGTGGAGATTTTTTTTAAGCAAAAATCTAGGATCAGATCTAAGTTCAAATTCTACCATCTGCTTGACCTCTATCTCATACCCTACACACATACCCATAAATCAATTTAGGGTGATTCATAGACCCAAAAGACCAGAACTTTAAAGAGACAAGGAGGAAATAGGAGAATATCTTTACAACCTGGAGACGGGCAGAAGTTTTCTGGACAGAACACAAATATCACTCATCATGAAAACCCTGAATCATTCAACTCATCAAAATGTAAAACTTATGTTCTTCATTCTTCTCCCAGAATTTTCCCAAGAGATGTGAAAATCCAAGTCCGTGAAATGATATGCACAAGGTTGTTCATAACACCCTTACTCATCATAGCTGCAAACTAAAAACAACCAAATGTCCATCAACGAGGGAATGGATAAACACAATTGTGGCAAATGCATACAATATCCGTCTCCTACCGTTCTGTTTCTCCGGAGAACCCTCACTGATGCAACTTCCCCAGGAGCACTGCTTGGTGCCTTTCCTGTTCAGCAGACAACTGAAAGCCCTTCTTTCATCATGAAGGATCAGTGTTGTAACTTTCATAACCATGGACAGGGCCTGGTTTTGGCCTTAACTTCAGCCTGGCATCTCCCAAAGGTCCTCTCGTCTCTGTAAAATAAGAGAATCAGAATTGCAAACATTACACCATGTGAGGAGTTTCAACCTCCACAGCCCTTGACCTAAATATATACCCAGTGTGAAGTGTATCTAACCTCACAGGGCGATTTTTTGTTGGCATATCCGAAATGCCCCACTCAGTGCTAGAGATCCAGCCCTCCTCACGTGTGGTCAGAAGCCGGGGGCACCCAGGAGGAGAGTGAAAATCAACCCAGCAGGGAAACCCAGGTCAGCACCAGAAGCGATGCGTCAGAATCACCCGGATTCTTCGTGCTGGACTCCACTTCCCAGAGTCTCTGGGGCCTGAGAATGTTCATTTCTAACAAGTTCCCGGCAATACTGATGAACCTCTGCGTTAGGGCTCAGGGCTGGGGGAAAGGGCAGGAAGTCAGGAGCCTTACACAAAAGTCAGGCAGCAGGGGCCAAGGTATAGGAAGACCAGGACTTGGACCATGGACAACACCAAGTTCCAAGAGCTTTTTTACATTGGATGCCGGCCTCTAAAAGTGGAGATGGGGTGGCTTATTGAAATACACAGGACCAGGCCACACCTAAACAGAAACACAAGTGTGAACCCACTCAGGCCTTCCCGCCTCAGTCCCTTCTTTCTGGCAGGTAGCATGTGTGCCAGATTGGAAAGAGCAATGCATTCTGTCAACATAGATGTACAGTATAAAATGCTCAATTGACACTGATTTTCAAACTTAGCTTGTTTGATCAGGAGACGGGAGCTGTGGGAAGCTAAACTAATAAGACACAATTACAGAGCACAGATGGGGGAGTATGTTCTCTCCTGTTTGTAACATGTAATGTTTCCAATAAGTCGTAGATCCTTAGGTTAAGGCAGAATTTACTCTACGATGCTGTTTCTTCCCTTCCTCCGACATCTTTGTCGGCGATGAGTCCAGTTCACTATCATTTCTTAGTTTACCCAGGTTTCCTTCCTTTTCTCTCCAGCCCTTTCCATCAAGGGCCTTAGTTCCCTCTGTCACTCCAGCCTATTCAATATTAATCCCTTTCCATCATCTTAAAAACTTTTAATTAGCTACTTTGATGTATCCCCTCATAACTCTGGAGTCTGATTCATCCAAGTGATAACAAGAAGATATTTGGGGAATGTGTTCCAATTTAAATGACTAAATTATTTCCCCATTTGTTATTTATCTGCTTATGGGTATTTGAAGGCTCGATACCAGATTTATACTTGAGAAGCTGGCTTTCTGTAAGTCAGCTTTTTCCAGGGTGGGTGAAGCACAAACTGAGAACCTGAGTTGTAGCCTGCAGTAACACATTTCTGAGTCAGGTAGGAAATAAGAAGAAAACAGGCCTTGCCTGACAGCATTTCCCTGGGAAGAACGAATCTCTGGTGTGGTGACGGCAATGACATCTGACAGGGCAGGAAGTTGATCCCATCCTAAAAGGACTCCATCCCAAGTGTGAGGCTTCCGCAATACAGCTCTTCCACCCCTGGAAAATCAGGCCTCCTCTTGTAGTAGCCCGCCCTCTGAAGAAAGAAGAGACGTATCACATTGCGCTCCTTGTACAAACGTGACATTACTCTCCCACCTTCAGGGTCCATCTCTACAAAGTCCGGAAGGCCCAGGGCATCCCATTGACTACGAAGCTGCTGAGAGCAGTTCCTGAGTCACCAGCATTTTAGTGTCTGGTCTGCTTCCCTTAGTCCACTTCTTCTCCCCTATACACAAATCTAGAAAATAAAACACACCGTGCAGAGCTACTCAGACCACCTGCTGTGTGGGCTTCAGTCACCGCACAAGAAGAAAAGGGAACACACAGGGGGAAGAAATTCACATTTATCGAGGGCCTGCTGCTACCAGGCTAGGCATTCAACATACCTCATGTCACAGTAGCCCGTGAGGTGTATGTAATGGATCAGTTCCATCTTAGCCCCATTTGACAAACGAGGACACGGGGGCTTAGCTTCACTGTGAAGAAATTAGCTTAGCTCTCTGTTATAAATAAAAATAATATAGAACTTGTATTACTTATTATATACTCTTGCCAGGGACTTTACTTAATCCTCACAACAATCGTACGGCATTATTATTGTTATGCCCATTTTATACCTGAGAACGCTAAGGAGCAGGTGCTTAAGTAACTTGCCCTAAGTCACAGGGTTCGTCAGAAGAGAGGTGAGATTGGAACCAGGCATTTTGGCTGAAGAGTCTGCACTCTTTTTAAAATTTTATTTTATTGAAGTACAGTTGGTTTACAATGTTGTATTAATTTCTGCTGTACAGTCAAATGGTTCAGTTACATATATATATTCTTTTCCATTATGGTTTATCACAGGATATTGAATGTAGTTCCCTGTGCTCTACAGTAGGACCTTGTTGTTTATCCATTTTCTATATAATAGTTTGCATCTGTCAATTCCAAACTCCCAATCCAGCCTTCCCCCACACCCTCCCCCCAACCTTGGCAACTCTATGTCCGTGAGTCTATTTCTATTTCGTACATAAGTTCATTTGTGTCATATTTTTGATTCCACATATAAGCGATATCATATGGTATTTGTCTTTCTCTTTCTGACTTACTTCGCTTAGTATGATACTCTCTAGGTCCATCCATGTTGCTGCAAATGGGATTATTTCGTTCTTTTTTATGGCTGAGTAATATGCCATTGTGTGGAATATATGTATTTCATATATATATGTATGTATGTATATCCATCGTGTGGAATATATGTATTTCATATATATGTATTTCATATATGTGTGTGTATACACACACATGCACACACACGCACACACACACACACACACACACACCCCTAAATGATGGACATTTAGGTTGCTTCCATGTCTTGGCTATTGTGAATAGTGCTGCTATGAATATGGTGGTGCATGTATCTTTTGGGATTATAGTTTCGTCTGGATATATATGCCCAGAAGTGAGATTGCTGGGTCATACGGCAAGGAGTCTGCACTCTTAACCACTTAATACCATAGTGCTTCTAGTTACAAAACTGTACAGTTAACTGGAATGAATGTTCACAAAATATAAGTGATAGAGCCAGAAGGTTATCTCATTTATACCTTACAATTACATCGAGTAATTAAGAACTGGGAAAAGTGAAACTCTAGGATGGCCTGGTCACTCAAGGTGTGGGCCTTATGTAGATGGGCAACAGGGTTCGGCTCTTCCCATTACAGACCTGTCCTCAGATTTTAGATTATCACCCTCCCCAGTTCTCTCTGAATCTTTGCAGGAGTCAGTTAGTAAAAGACTCTTTGGATTCAGAGATGCCAGATTCCTTCATGATTCCAAAAGTGAGGTCACTCTTAGCCTACCCAAAAGAGGCTTATCAGAATCAATTTGAGGGTTTTTTCCTTTCCCTCCCAAGTTTTTTTGGAGCTAGAATTCTCATCACCGCTCACTGACACAAACAAAAACAAACAAAAAACAGATAAGGATTTGGAGTGTGATTCTTCTATTCCCCAACACCATGGCTATGACACCAGAAAGCCCACTCAACCCTGCACAAGTAAATGCCAGTCAGGGCTGGACTCTGTAACTCCAAGGAGGTCTAACTCCGAAGTTAGGCAATGCTAGGGTTCAGGGAAAGACCTGTAGGCTCTTCGGGATAATTACTTACAGAAGTGCTCATAATTGTGGGGTTCATATCCAGGAAAGCTCCAAGAGGCCTATTATTTCCTTTTACCTCGCTGAGCGTATTAGCATGTTATCAAAACACTCCGTAACAAGCACAGCTTGCAGGCATCGGTAAAGGCTGCAGATGGAAACAGAGAAGCTAATGTACCAGTGCATTTCTCTGGCTGCATTCCAGGCTACACGGAGGTTTGCTGAATTTAGCAGTGACTGTACACTTGGATGTCTTGCTCTTGTGCCACCAACCGTGCTGCCAGCATCCCAGGAAGGAATCAGCTGAGCCACGGGGGCAAAATACCGAGAGCTCTGACTCATTCCCTGATTTTCTGAAACGAGCATCGAGTCCCCTGAAGATGGAATCTGAGTCGCTAGAACCCACACAAGATGGCAGCTGTCTATATCGGAGGAGAAATTTGGAAAGGACCCTGGGTGAACCGGAGTCATCTGGAGAACAGTGCCGAGTCCCCAGTGTGTAGTCCCCGGAGGAGCCACGAGCAACCCCAGCAAAGGCAACGTGGCATTTCTTTCTTGAATCATCCCAGTTCCGGTGCTCAAGCTGTGATTTTCCGAATGTCACACCCAGTGAATCCTGTCCTTCTGAGGCAGACTTGTGACTCCATGTAGCCGCCTACCCTTGTCTCTCCAAGTGAGGTCTAAGCCATGCATCTCTCCCCACTGTCAGAGCCAGAACCTGGGTGGACCTTTGACCAGGATGGGCTGGGGTGTGTTTGTCTTTTTGGCGTTGACCCTCAGTGATTTTATTCAGTCTTTGTTGGCATGAACTGAAGGGTCGTGCACGGCCCCTTCCTGCCATGGACACAAAGAAGCAGAAAGAGTTGAGGGTCTTAAGAGTCCCAGGTTGGGGGCAGGGCACAGCAGCCCCTTCCCCAGGGGGTCCCCATGCTCTGCTTTCAGTCATCCTATGGAGCACGGATGCCGTTGCTGCCCTTGGGTCCTGAGAATTGTATCCTTCACGTACTCTCTTATAATTCTTTATCTCCCTCACCCCCTTATCCTTCCTAAATAGCCCTTGTTTATTACTTACCTCAGTTTGGATGGATTTCTGGGTTTTTGCCAAATATCTCCACTAAGACATCGAAGATCCCTTGGCCATTATTTTGTGACAGATGTGTCCATGATTTTTTACATTCAAAAGTGCACTCTTTCAGAGAAGAAGGAAGATTAATTTAATAAATACCTAAAACACACACACATACCCAAGTAAAATATAGAAAGGATACACCCTAAACGTGGTTTTTTCCCCCAAATGGCATATATTTCATGGTAAAACAGTGTCAGTGAAGGCTGTCATTTGTTGTTTTCTCTGTGTCAGGCACAGCAATAAACATTTTACAAATGCTGGTTCATTTCATCCTCACAACAACCCTATTAGTAGTATTATTCCCATTTTACAGATAAGGACACTGAGGCTTGGCCCTGAGAGGTTCAGCAAATGCCCAAGAAGACCCAGCAATTAAATCCCAGGTCTGTCTTACTCAAATGCCTGCATTCTTTACCAGCACACAAGCACTGTCTGGACAATTTGCTCCACACACTTGGCTCTGTGGGGTATTGATAGCTGTTTGTTTCTGTTAGAATGCTTTTTCTGCAAGTAGTAAAAACAGCAATTCAGATTGGCTTAAAGGTTAGGAATTATCACAGAAAACAGAAGTCCAGAGTTGAGCAAGCTTCAGGGTTGGTTGAGTCACTGGCTTTGCTTCTCTTCCTCCTTATTCATGTTGACACCTGTGCAGCTTGTATTCTCCAAATATGGCCATGGTACTCCATGTTCTTCTGTGATGTGACCTTGGCAGACCTGCCATAAATAGAGAGGTCCACCTTCCCGCCTTTTGAATCTGGGTGTGCTTGTGACTTGTTTTAACCAGTAGAATGCCATGGAAGTGACACAGCCATGCCTGCTGTTGCTAGGTCCACAAAGGCCTCCAACAGCTACCTTGTGTACTGGAACGTGCTCTTGGAGCCCTGAGTTGCCATGTAAGAGGTCCAACCACCTTTCAGCCACCATGATGTGAGGAAGCCAAGCCACATGAGGAGGTCGTGGGTAGGCTCTATCACTGGTGATCCTAGTCTGGAATCCTCTTAGCCCTGGCGCCAGACTTGTGAGTGAACGAGTCTTCAGGTGATTCCACCCCAGCTTTTGAGTCTTTCCAGATGAGGCCCCCAACATTAGAGAACATAGACAAACTGTGGTACCAGAACAAGGTCATTTTCATACTGGTGACAAGATGACATCACATTTAGACACGGCAGTACTCAGAGCTTAAAGAGGGGCCGTCTCTTTCTGTGGCTCTCAGTCCCTCAACAAGGACAAAATACTTCCCAGAGACCCTCAGCAGGCATCATAGCATGTGTCTTTGGTCAAAAAATGGGTCACATGCCCACCTGGGACAGGATGGATGTTAGTGGACAACCTCAATGTCAGCTACAGTTATTACCCATAAAAAGGTTTCCCTGGTTAATTATTGGCAAACACTACACTAAAGAAAGTTAAACTGATCTCTTTAACTAGAAGACAGCTCAGAAACATTTACACTAATTACAGTTTTCATTTCCAGTAGGGGAAATCGTATGCCACATTTGTCATTCATATTGACCATGAAAGTGTTTCTAATTTTTTGGAGGGTGGGGGACGGTTGAAGAACACTTCATTTCCTGGAACTATTTTCTATAGAACAAAATTGGAAAAAACAGTACAATTATATACAGCCTCTAAAGATATTTGTTAAAATCAGAAACATGACAAATATGCCCATTACCAAAACTATCATTTAACATTCATCTAGTAACCAGTGTAATTAAGTAAGAACTCTGAGCTTTCATTTTTAAATAAGAACTTAAATAAGAACTAAGAGCTTTCATTTTTAAATGAAAAAGTTTATAGTACTTCTTTTCCTCCTCCTTATTCTTCCTGTTTCTACTTTTTTTTTAATCTTTGCTTATGCAGTATGTTATTTAGATCCAATTGATTACGGTTAAATTATTGGTTTTTCATATTACGTCTTCCCTTTTAAGAAGTAGCCACCTCGGTATGATCAAAATTAGATATCTGTTCCACACAATTTGTTGAAAACACTATCCTTTCTCCACTTAATTGCCTTTGCACCTTTGTTAAAAATTTATCGATTAGGGGCTTCCCTGGTGGCGCAGTGGTTGAGAGTCCGCCTGCCGATGCAGCGGACACGGGTTCGTGCCCCGGTCCGGGAAGATCCCACATGCCACGCAGCGGCTGGGCCTGTGAGCCATGGCTGCTGAGCCTGCATGTCCGGAGCCTGTGCTCCGCAGCGGGAGAGGCCACAACAGTGAGAGGCCCGTATACCGCAAAAAAAAAAAAAAAAAAATTATTGATTATATATGTGTAAGTGTATTTCTAAGTTCTTATGCTCTATTGATCTATTTCTTTCTTTTGCTAATTTCACCCTTATTAAGAAAACAAGCATCCAGTTAAAAAGTGGACAAATGATTTGAACGTATATTTAAAATGGTACAAACTGTTTGGAAAACAGTTCAGCAGTTTCCTAAAATGTTAAACATGTACCTACTCTATGTACCAGCCATTCCGCTCCTAAGTATTTTCCCAAGAGAAATGAAAGCAAATGCCAATACAAAGACTTGTACACAACAACTTTGTTCAAAACAGCTTTATTTGTGATATCCAAAAACTAGAAATAACCTAAGTTTCTAACAGGTGAATGGTTAAATAAACCATAATATCAACACATGGAGTGCTATTTGGCAATAAAAAGGAATGAAGTATTGATGTGCAGTAGATGGATCTCAAAATAATTTTACTCAGCGAAAGAAGTTAGAATCATATAGTATGTGCTTTTTTTGTCTATCTATGCAGAATTGTTGAAAATTAATGTATAATGATAGAAAGCAGATAAATGGCTACAGGAACAACTTGTTAGTGGTAAAGCGAAGGGGTGGTAATGGTGGATGGTAAGAGAGGCAGGGAGAGGCAGAAGAAAGGGATTACCAAAAGAGGGGAGGGGTGACAGATGTGTTATCTTGATTGTGGCAATGTTTTCATAGGAGCAAACATACCAAAACTTATCAAATTATATCCTTTATATATGTGCAGTTTGTATGTTAATTGTACCTCAACAAAAACTTAAAACAATACCAATAACTCTGCTTAACTCTTACCAATTTCTTGATTCTCTGTGAGGTACCTTTCCTAGATGCTTGCTTAATGCCTACCACACACCTCTATTACTTACCATGTTTTAAAAGTATTTGTTTTTATATTTATCCAGGTAGTAGATAGGCTCTGAGTTCCCTGGGGATGTCTAATTTATCTTGATACCGCCAGGGTCTAGATCACAGGTGTTAAAAAAAAAAAAAAGTTTTGGAATTGAAAATGACAACCAACCTAATGTTTATTGACTGCTCACTGTGCCCCAGGCATAGTTCTAAGCATGTTAGTATCTCATTTAATTCCTAAAATACCCTGTGCATTTGTTTATATCATCGCAATTTACTGTTGTAGAAGCTGAGATCACATGAGCACTCCAGCTCAGGAACTTCTGGCTCCAGAGCCCCTGTGCTTAACCACCACTGTCCACTGAGTATGCTGAAAGTAGTGGCCTACCTTGTTTTCAACATTATAGCCTTTCAGAGTATGAAAGTAATGGAAATACTTTTCAGAGAATTTGGAAACTAAGGAAAAGAAAATTTGTCATCAGAAATCCTGCCAGCAATGTTTATAGTTTACCTATTATGTTATATTCCTTCCAAGTCATTCCCATTAATCATTTATATAATTTACATAGTAAACATCATTTTTACGTGGTTTTAATTTTAATTTGATTTTTCTTACTTAATATTATATCATAATATTTTACATGTTACCAGATTGCTGTCATAGGAGTGAATTTTAATGGCTGTGGAATATTCTCTTGCATGGATAAAACATTTAGTTCAGCATTTCCTTACCTTTGGACATTTTGTTAGGTTCTAATTCTTTTCATATTTGTAAATAAGGGTGCATTGATCATGTGATTTCATATTTCATTAATATTTTGGATTGTTTTCTGAGAACAGATTTCATATTTGATATTAGGAGAATGGAGTTCAGTATTTTTTAAAATATCTTAATCTGAGTCCTTTACAAAAGTGATATTTAAAATTACTGTGTGAAAGTTTTAGAGAAACTTGTAACTGGCAACCATTTAGTAATACTGTTCTTATGATATTTAAGATATGAATGTAAATTAGTCAAATGGTTTAGTGAGATTCCCATGGGGTTTTGTCAGGGTAAAATTTATGAAACGGTGCAACTATATGCTTAACAATTTGTTGTATAAAATACAGTACAGGGCTTCCCTGGTGGCGCAGTGGTTGAGAGTCCGCCTGCCGATGCAGGGGACACGGGTTTGTGCCCCGGTTCGGGAGGATCCCACGTGCCACGGAGCGGCTGGTCCCGTGAGCCATGGCCGCTGAGCCTGCGTGTCCGGAGCCTGTGCTCCGCAATGGGAGAGGCCACAACAGTGAGAGGCCCGCGTACCGCAAAAAAAAAAAAAAACAGTACAAAAAGCTATATACTTAAAGCTTAAAAAAAAAAGTAGCCACCTCATTTGCATTTGATTCTGTCGTCATGTTTATACATTTCTTTTGTTAAATTTTAGATTTGGATGGTTTCAGTTCTCGGAAAAGCTTCCTTTATACCATGAGTTCTACCTTCTTGAACTCCTTTATTTTGATTCATCTCTCAGTGGGCTGATGTGCATTTTAAATAAATTATTTAGGAAGGTTGGTGTTGGATTTTGTGCTTTCTCAGCTCTTGCATAGCTGATTTATGTTCTGGTGTCTTTGTAGATGAAGCATAAACCCACCAGGTGTCAAATTCTTAAGTAAAAGCCCTTTCCTCTAAATCAGTGGCGTCTCCCCACCGTCTCCTGGAGTTGGGAGTTGCACAGGACATGGTTCTCTTACCGTTACCCACTTTTTATGCCAAGACGTTTGCAGAATTTTTTCTTTATTCTTGCATTTCAAACACATCATCAAGATATACCTAAGTGTTGACGGTTTTAAATATTACTGCTTAACAATAAGTCCTAAAGTTCCAGAGAACTAAATTTTTAGGAAGTGGGTTTTTTGGGGGTTTTTTAATTCTGTCTTTTGGGTTCTTGCTTCTGTTCTGCTTCCTCTTGGCTCCTCTTTAGAAATAATGATTGTCTGCATATCTCTACTTTACGTTCTTCATGTTTATCATCTCTTCTTATAGGTTTTTCATCCCTGAATCCTTCTTTCTGCAGGTCAGAGCTAATGATATTTATTTTGCCATCTGAGACACTGAGTCCATTTTCTCTTCTGTAAATCTTGCTCTTTACTGGTTCTCTTGTCCTTTCTGCTATGGCATTGTTAGATTCTTAAAGTATTACTTCTTCTATATTAATCAGTTTTCTTCTAATCAACGAGTATTTGTATATATGAATACTATAGGGAACCACAAAGAAATTGCTAGGTAAAGTTTGCTTTTATTTCCTGTAAATATTTTTCAAAAGTATGTTTTCCTCAGTCTCCAAAGTGCTTGGTTCTCCTGCAGTTTTTATGTCTTGAGTCTTTTTCACAGGTTGCAAACTTTGTGTTCATTTCCTCCCATACACCCATCCTTTACATAAAGAAAGATGAATAATGGAAGAGAATTTGCCATAAAATAGTACAAGTCTCAGTAAGACAGCAACACTTCTTTTTTTTATTTTACTGAAGTATAGTTGGTTTACACTGTTGTGTTACTTTCTGCTGTACAGCAAAGTGATTCAGTTATACATATATATATACATTCTTTTTCATATTCTTTTCCATTATGGTTTATCACAGGATATTGAATATAGTTCCCTGTACTATACAGTAGGACCTTGTTATTTATCCATTCCCTACATCATAGTTTGCATGTGCTAATCCCAAATTCCCAACCCATCCCTCCCCCACGCTCTCCCCCATGGCAACCACAAGTTTGTTCTCTGTCTGTGAGTCAGTTTCTGTTTCATAGATAAGTTCATTTGTGTCATATTTTAGATTCCACATATAACTGATATCATATGGTATTTGTCTTTCTCTTTCTGACTTACTTCACTTAGTATGATAATCTCTAGGTCCATCCATGTTGCTGCAAATGGTATTATTTCATTCTTTTTTATGGCTGAATAGTATTCTGTTGTATATATGTGCCACATCTCCTGGTTGTTTCCATGTCTTGGCTATTGTGAATAGCAAGGCAGCAGCATTTCTTGAGAGAGCCATGAGCATGAGCAAGTCCATTAATGGAAGTTCATCTCTGTGGGGCTGCTTCTCCAGAAGGGTAAAGCCAGTGAACCTAGGTCAACTTTCCATCTCTGTCTCTGTTGGACTTGACCTGGAGCCACGTCCAGGTGCATGGCCTTCTCCTTTGTGCTGCTTCCTGCTCCTATCACGTGGTGTCTCTTGCCCTTGGAAATTCCAAGCATGTCAATTAATGTTTCACAATGATGCTGTGCAACAAGTCACCCCAAAACACAATGACTTAGCAAGAAGCACTGATACAGATGTTCGTGGGTCTGCAAGGCAGCTGAGGCTCAGCTGGGAGGCTCTGCTTCTAGTGCAAGTTGAGTTCAGGTCTGCCCCACGTGTGTTCATTCTGGCCCCAGGCAGCAGAAACTTGGGGAAAGTTTTCTCATTGACAAGTCATTGTATGAGAGGGCGTACCCAACTGCCTCTGCTCATGCCACACCCACTACCATCTCATTGGGCAAAGCAAGTCATGTGACCAAGTCAAACACCAATGGGACAGGAATATTTTCCAGTCAACGGTAGAAATGGGGGGAGGGGTAAATATTTGCTTGGCAATGATTCAAATTATAACATCCATCTCTTCTCCAATGTGATGATCCACAATTGCAAAAGAGCTTCAAATGGAATGTCCTTGGTCTATCCCATTGCTGCTCTGATGCCCTCACATCACCCAATCTGGTGCAGTTGGTGTGTTTCTTCCAGAATCCTTAGCCTCGACTCCCTAACTTCCTGGGCACGATCTTGATCTGCCTTTTTAAGTGCTTTTATGGCCTTAGTTTTCTCGTTACTATAAAATGTTTGTTTTTCTTTAATTAAATTTTCATAGGCAACAAATAAAATTTTTAAAAATGAGGCTGGGATGTATAACTGAATCCAATAAATGTGGCACTGTACAGCTTAGCCGTGCACCCACTTTGTGTCTGAGAGGCAATGCCACCTGCCATCTGTGTGATCTGTTTATTAAAAGGGAGAGGCCACAGCTTAACCACAGGCTGAGGTTGTAGTCTGCTTCCTAAGTTGGAAAGTTCTACCACTTACCCACGTGCCATGCTCGTGATCTGGTTACGAAAACAGAGAGTTGTAATTCCTAAGCACGTGCCTTATTTGTGATCTGGTGAAACAAACGGAAGGAAGCATGACTTACCCAAGTGCCACGTTGGCAATCTGGTTACTGAGCACATGACCGTACAGCTTGACCACATCGTTGCATTTGTGATCCGTTCCTAGAACAGAAGGCCAGGGGCTTCACCAAGTGTTATGCTTGTGGTCCGGTTAATAAAACAGAGTGCCACCCTACATTCCCACACACCATATTTGTATTCCAATTACTAAAACAAGGAGGCAAACGGCTTAACGCAGTCTGCCTTTGTGATCTGGGTGATGAACAGAGGACCATGGGCCAAACCTTGGACTCCTGTCTGGTTGTTTCCTAGAGGAAAAAGGAGGTCTCTGAACTGTGTGGGGTTTCCTCTGGGAAACAAAATTGGGTCAAGTATATTCTAACTAATTATGGGTTCTAAGAAAAACACCATCTAGGTTACACATCTCAATCTCAGAACAAAGTGTCTTAGTTCTCTTAATTTTTAACAATTGATGCTAATATGTCTGTAACATGGAAGGGACACACAGCCTTACACTGCCATTCTTTTCTCTCACTTCTACATACGGCTTTTGTTTCCTACTCTCCATTTAGCCTAGACCCATTTGATTTGGGCCTTCTGATTCTTTAGCCTCTGTTTGGTCACCTGTTCTTTTCTTCATCCACTTTACATCCCATATTTTCCATTCTTTATGTCTCTTAATTGTCACTAGAGCTCAATTCCTCTTCTTGCTTTAACGCTGCAATGTATTCAAGGCCCCTTTTGTTGAGTATTTCCATTTGCTGAGTGTTTCTCTTCCTGCCTGGGGGTTTTCCTCAATGCACTGGTTGCTGTTTGGCTCTCTCTCCTACCCCCATCCCATCAGAAATGGCTTTCCTCTCTCTGAAGATACTCACCAAGAATGACTTGTCTAGAGTCATGGGTGTAGTAAAAGGAATGTTCCTGAGTGAGACAAGTGATGCAGTGATGTCTCATCCTATTGCTTTGCTGAAAGCCAGATGGAGGCTGTCAGGAGAATCCTAAAAGCCTAAATGACATTCTTTAAATGAGAAAGAAAAGCGGGTGTGCTCTGGCCACGAGGAACTGAAGTCCCTTCTCAGACAGAATTATGTGTTGGCCAACTTCAACCTCCAGCCTGGAGCAGACGTGGATACTGTGAACCTAAAGACAGAGATGAGATTGGATATCCCATCATTAACAGCTATCAAAATTATGCCTTATATTCCTATTACCTTGCATTTTTCACTAAAAAGATTTAACATTTCTTATTTGATTTGATACTCACAAAATCTCTCTGAGGTGGATAAGGCAGGCATTCTTCTTGCCATTATTATTGTTATTCTCTCATTATTACTAGTCTTATTATTCTTTTCATTATTAATATTACCTATTCAATGGTTGAGGAAACAGAGTCCAAGCTATTAAGTGACCTGACTAAGGACACTTAGATAGTTAGTGGCAGAACCTGTTTTAGATTGTGAGTCCTTGCACATAAGACATTTCCATCAACCCCCTCGGCCATATGTTCTGAACCCGTTTCTGCATTTAGTTTCATGATGGTGCAGATATCTCAGCTGATTAGGCTCATTTTCTGAAACTGCCGCTGTTGCCAACCAAGGTGTGAGGAAACAACTCTGGACGTGGCATCTGGGCCTCAGTTGAGTCTTACGTCTGTGATAACTAACCCGGTGACTCGGGTTCCACTTAACTTTTCACGTATGAGCCACAGCAAAACAAAGGGTTGGAGAATGAAAATGTATGAAGAGAAAGGAACTGTGCCTTTTAGAATAGAAAGACCTTTATCCACATTGCAGCCCTATGACATAAATAACATTATCTCTATTTTTCATAGGGAAAACTGAGGAACAGAGAAGTTTAGTAGCTTTCACTGGGTCACGCAGCCTGTACACGACACTGCCTACACAGAAACCAAGGTTATGGACCTTTTCTCAATTTATTCCTACTAAGGACACATGCATGCGTGCACGACACACACAGACACACACACACACACACACACACACACACACAGAGGTTTCTTCATTATGCCTTCCCCTTCAGTCAGATCTGCATACTTGCCTTAACCCTCTCTCACATTAATAAAAATGAACCACGTGGGCCCGTCAGCACCTCCTTTTGGATGTGCAAAGGGGAATTTCGTATGTTTTTTAGTCTCAAGAGTTGCTGTGAGGACATGAATACTATTCCTATGCTCTCCTGCGTGTTTCCCATCTTTCCATTGCATCATCCTGAGACACCACAGACTCTGCAAACATCTCCCAGGGGTTGGCTAGAGTGGGCTCCCTGTCGGGACCCTCTGCTCGTATCTCATGGGAACCAGCTCTTTGAGAACGTGTTCACAGTTTACACTGTGCCCCCAGACTGCGCGGTCCAGTAGCTGTGACACCTGGCCCAACAAAGCACGACGTACCCTGTGTCCAAACTCGCGAAAATGAGATGACTTCTTCCCAGACCTAAGTGAGCTCTTGGCAAAAATGCCTTTACTTTATAAACAAAAACCAAACGTAAACCTGTATTAGATTCTTGTTGCTGTAACAAATGACCACACGCTTTGTGATTTAAAACAATATAGATTTATTCTCCTAGAGTCCTGGAGATCAGAAGTCGGAAATCAGTTTCACTGGGCTGAAATCAAGGTGTCGGCACGGCTGTGTTCTTTCTGGAGCCTCTGAGGGGAGACTCTGTTTCCCCATCATTTCCAGCTTCTGATGACCGCCTGCATTCCGTGGCTCATGGCCCCTTCCTCCATCTTCAAGAGCACCACTTCAGTCTCTGCTTCCTTCGTTATGTTGCCTCTCCTCTTTAGCCAAATCTCCCTCCGCCTCCCTCTCAGAAGGACCCTGGTGATTACATTTAGCGCCCACCCAGATAATCCAGGGTAATCTCCACCCCACCCCCCCAATCCTGCATCTCAAGGCCCTTCACTTATTCACATCTGCAAAGTCCCTTTTATCATGTAAAGGAACATGTTTATAAATTCCTGGGATTAGTATGTGGGTATCTTTGGGGCCATTATTCAACCTACTACGAAACCCACTTCTAGGGCAGTAGAAATAACTCTGGAGCTCCCACAGGTTCACACTTGTGCACACAGACAGTTCATACCGAATCTAAAATCATATATCTCCTTGTCTTCTGCTACATTATTTAACCTCTCTGACCTCTGACATCTTTATCTGTAAAATGGGCATAACGTAGACTCCACCTCCTCAGTGCGTTAACCCCTGTGAGGCTTAAGTGAGGTCACGTCTGTGATGTACCTGGCACAGAAGAAGCTTGCCGTACATGTAGGCTTTCCTCCTACCTGCTACCAGACAGGCCAGCTGGATGCTAAGCACTTGGTATCCAAATAGTCCATTCCTGGGGGATGTCCTTTCTCAGGTCTGCAGCCGGAGGACCCATCAGTGGGTACAGCTCCCAGGCGAGTTCTCTGCATTACAGATCTTCCTCTAGAAAGGCACTGCCAATTGAAATGCAGCCCCTCCTCACCCACACTGTAGTCAAACACTTCTTCCGTGGAGCCGGGGCTCTGTGATGAGGCAACAGCCACACAGAGTCCACGTGACCCTGGACTCTGGTTAAAACGTATCAGTATGTGCAGTTTCCTCCAGGACTTGGAGGCCAGTCCTTCAACTGAGCATCACTGATGTGGTTGTCTCGGGTTCAGAGCCACGCCCTATAAGAAATATGGAGCTGGAAGTACTACTGCGACCTCCTGTGGGCTGAGCAGAAACACACGGAAATGAGAGCAGAGGTGGGAGCAGACAAAGCCCACCTTGTCTGTCGGGTACTGGCCAGCAGTGGGGGAAAATGGGCCACTTCAGCGTCCCCTCCAACCTGCCCTGTGGTCGAGCACCCTTGACAAGGAACAGAAGGAGAATCACTGCCCGGAAGGGCTGGGGTCTGAGCTGCTTCAGGAGCAGAGACTGGGGAGGGGGACCTGCCGAGAGTGTTAGCCCCCTCCTGACGTCATTCAGAGTGGAGACTCTTTTCCAGAGGGCAAAGCTTGTCCGTGTCAGCCAGAGACTCTGAGTCACATGTCTGCCTCATAGGGCTTGCAGGGGGTGGAAAATTCCTTCCAGACTGTGGCAGTAAGTAGGTGCTCAATCTCAGTTTGGGCGTGATTGTGGGTTTTCATCTTTCTTCTGAGTCGCCACTGCATTCCAGGGGGCATTTGCAGGGGCTGAACCACGTGTTACGACCCAGTCCCTGACTTGAACTGACTCCTTGGGAGACTGAAGAGCACGGCGCTTCCCTCCCTCTGTGTCGTCATGTCCCCTGTCCCAAGGGCAGGGACACCTGTGCGAGTCCAGACGGAGCCATCCCAGCCTGGCACCGACTGTTGTTTTTTCAGTGCCTTTACCAGCCCCCCATTTCTTTGCCCAACCTGTGCATCGTGTCCAAGGCTCCAGGTGTGTCTGCCTCTTTGCTCATGGCGAGGAGGGGGACTCCCAACACCTTGCATTTCAATCTCACTGTTTAATTCTTCGTGTGGGGAAAATCTTGGAGCCAGGAATGACTGCAGGAGTCTCTCTGGTTACACTGGTGTTGTCCGCACTTCACAACTGGGCACCATTGGCAGGCTGATGGCAAGACACACCCTTTGGGAGGGTCTCCTTCTTAGACAGGGGAAGCTGTGTTGCCCGTGGTGGGGAGCCAACCATGAAACGGAAGGCGCAGGCAGGAAGTTCTGTAGCTCTAATGACCTTGCGTGACCTTGCCGCATTGATGCTCAGGGCACTTAGAAGACGGCTATATTTTTATGCTGCACCCAGATAAATGGATGAGCCACGTGGATGGGACTCTGCCCAAGATCCTGTCCAAATGCCCCAGAGTATAGGGGTCACCACCGTGGCAAACTGTAACCAATTCCACCCCCTGGCTGGGAAGCTCTGACCCACTGAGCTTCCCTGCAGCCCTCTTTCTCTGTGGCATCATGCCTTTTGATGATGGGCAGAGAAAAGAATAAACATGGGCTTGTCCCACTGCTTATTCAGCTCATCCTTCTCTCAGAAGAGGAAGCCACTGTGTCATCAAAGTCACTTCAAATAATGGCCCCAAAGATACCCACATACTAATCCCTTCTGTGAAAGTTGAAATGTTTGGATTCACCTAAAAGCTGGCGGGGGAAGATGTCGCCTCCAGCTGGGCAGGTCTCAGCAGGAGGCAGGGGCGGGGCCTGGGGGCCAAGGCCTCAGAGAGCAGAGCACCCGGGAGACAGCAGAGAGCTCCGTCCTAACAGCGGCCGGGCCTTTCATCCCATCAAGGATTCAGGACTTGCCTGGAGACACAGGCACCCCTGAGGTTCCTCCCGCAGAAGGGAAATGCATTCAATTTCCTGGCTCGTTCACATTGAAAAGATAGGGAATCTGATCATGGGAAGTTTCATTGCCCTGGGAGCTCTTCCTGGCCTTCTCATGGATTTGGTGGCGGAACACTGAGTGGGGAGAGAAGGCATAGGAAACTCTTTGCTTTGGAACAAATGGAGAAATCACATTTATTCATTCAGCAAACGTATGTCCTGCATCCAGCAGGGACCAGGCTCTGTAAAGGGACTGGGTGTAAACACTGTGAGGTGCAGTGCATGCCCTCAGAGGCCTCATCAGCTGCTAGCAGAGGCCGTTCAACAGAGAAAAGTAACTCCCAGTGGAAGAGCAGTGGTAAAGAGATCTGGGGGGCCCGAGGCTCCAGTGCTGCCCCTGTTTGAACCCCCTGAGCTGGTGGAGGGAGGGGGGTCTAGCGGGTCCAGCTTGCCGCCAATCCTGCATGCTCCTCCCTCTGAGTCCAACTAGGAGAGAGGACCCCCGAAAGGCCAGGGGAATCCTTTGACACCCCCATCGTTTACATCAATTCCCCAGAAGAGGGGATCTTGAGAAAATGATCTTCCTTTTCTGTCGGCGCCACAGAGCTGCCTGACTTCTATGAGCCATCACAGAAGGGTCCTATGTACCTACTTAGAGACTATAATTCCTGGAAAGCACAGCAGGAAGGCCGGGATGTTTTGCCACCATGGTGGGCAGCCATGTGCTGGGAGAAGGATCTTCTTTCTGGACTAGAACTTTATATGCCTTAGTTCAAACCTAACATCAGAGTCCTCTGGAGGGCTTGTTAAATACGGGTTCCCAGGACCCACCCCCAAAGCCTGTGATTCATCAGGTCTGGGATGGGGCTGGACTTCTGCATTTCCAGCTAGTTTCTGGGTGATACTGGTGCCGCTGGTCCAGGGAACACACTTTAGAATCACTGGGCTAGATGAATCGAGGATGAACAGCCATCTTCCCACTTTAAGAGAACCAGGCTTCCGGAGCAAGAGGTAATCTGTATCCACAAAGCGGCTCGTGGACACGCACAGTGCCCAATGCTCAGCGAAAATCCCCACAACCACTGGGCAATAGGACCCGAGAACATCCTAGCCACTCTCTCCTTCGGCAAGTCGCGCATTTGGGTTGCGTGTTTCTCATTTATGTATTCGGAAACAGAAACAATAACAACTATAACATTGGATTAATTACAAGTTAACAAGCCTAAGAAAAAGAATGCAGAGGAGGAGCTAATCATGGGAGAATTGTAGGAGAGGCCTGTCTCACGTTCTTTAATATTTTAATCTTTAAAAGTGATGCAAGAGATGTTTAGATCTTTGTTTTTTTTAAGCAGCAGCCATAAGCAGCTGGGACACAAAAGGAAAAAAAATAATCATAAAATACATAAGACAATGAATAATATAAAATAATAAGATTATGGAAGGAAACAAAACTACACTGCAGAATTAAAATCTTCTCCAGAGACAGTAGGAACAGAATTAACAGTGCAAAAAAAAAAAAAATGAGTAATGTGAAATACAAAACAAAGTGATGAAAATTATTAGAGAAAAAAATGAAAACTTTGGAAACAAAGAATAGAAATCTAAGAAGCATTCGTGTTCTGGAGAAAGGAACGTATTAGATAGAACAGGAGAAAGACAAGAACCAAAGTGATTGTCAGGAAACAGGAGGCAGAAAATGACATTGGTGTAAAAATGAAAAGCCCCCTCACAGGGCTTCCCTGGTGGCGCAGTGGTTGAGAATCTGCCTGCTAATGCAGGGGACACGGGTTCGAGCCCTGGTCTGGGAAGATCCCACATGCCGCGGAGCAACTAGGCCGTGAGCCACAACTACTGAGCCTGTGCGTCCGGAGCCTGTGCTTCACAGCAAGAGAGGCCGCGACAGTGAGAGGCCCGCGCACCGAGATGAAGGGTGGCCCCCGCTTGCCACAACTAGAGAAAGCCCTCGCACAGAAACGAAAACCCAACACAGCCAAAAATAAATAAATTAATTAATTTTTTAAAAAAGCCACCTCACAAAATTCCAGCCAAGATTAATGCAAAAACATGTCGTTTAGCAGAGCATGGAAAACATTTTTTTAGTTTCACGGCTAATGAAATATTCCTACTAGTGTCCAGGAAGAAACAAAAATGATCTTCAAAGTGAAAGCTTAGGCCACCATCCAATCTCTTTGCTCCTCCCCTGCAATAAACAGCACTGGAACTGGAGAAGTTCCAGTGGAGCTTGGAGGGGAAATTTTGTGCGATTCTAGAATTTTCTACCAAACTAAGTTGTCTGTCATGGGATGTGGGGAATGGGGAAGTATTATCAGATTAGAAGAACTCAGAAAATGTAATGTTCACAAATGCTTCATTGTCAAACTATTTTTTTAAGTTTTGTAGCAGATAATTGGATGGAAGTCAGGTACTCAGGGTTGGGAGAGTCATAGAAAAATGGAACTGAGCATTGAAGTCAATTAAATACAATGAAATAGCAGTAGCTGTTATAAATGTTACAAAATTAAACGCAGAAGCCAAATACTGTTTTAGAACAAGTTGCAAATAGTAGAAAACGTGTCATGATAAATCTCAAACTTATGAAGACTATAAAGTGTCAGGTAAGAGACAGGAACATGAAGGTTTATAAATCTTCTTATCATATGTAAGGAAAGATGAGAAAATGCAGTTTAATTTCTTGAATTTGATAATATAAGAAATTATGGCTTAAGTAATGCAGTTGATAAATGGAAAGATATCCACCACTATAATCAAAACTAGGACAACTGTAGGGTTTTCTTTTTTCAAAAGACAAAAGGCAAGGAAAACCTAAGGAAGGTCTGAAGGCTAGAAAGCAGGAGGTGAACTAACAGAAATACAGCCAAACATGTTTATAACAATATATGAAAATGTAACTAGACTCCACCATTGGAAGGCAAAGAATCTCACGTTAGATTTTTTAAAACTCCAACTCTATTCTCTTTGTAAGAAATGTACATTCCCTTTATGAGACATACCTTTTTTTGAAGTTTATAAAAAACTTTTATTGAAATATAGTTGATTTACAGTGTTGTGTTAGTTTCAGATGTACAGCAAAGTGATTCAGTTATGTGTGAGTATATATATGTATGTATATATATACATATATATGAAATGTGTGTATATCATATATATATTCTTTTTTAGATTATTTTCCACTATAGGTTATTACAAGATATTGAGTATAGTTCTCTGTGCTATACAGTAGGTCCTTGTTGGTTATGATTTTATATATAGTAGTGTGTATATTTGAATCCCCAAATCCTAATTTATCCCTCCCAAGAGACATACCTTTTTAAAAAGACATGTGTATAATATAACACAGAAAGTTTAAAAACCAAAGGAGAGATGTTTAATGGAAAATGCACACACAAAGAAAGCAAGCACAGCCGTATTGATGTATAAACAGATGCTTTTCCCAATAGAAGGCACTTAAATGTTCTTTAATGACAGATTGTGTATATTGATAGCAACGCACAGTACCATTCTGTACCCATTTCCAATGTGTGGGTGTTTTCCCCACACCACCAAGCAATTCTCCATCACCAGCTGGGTGTTCTACAGTTCAACTCAGTTTTGACACTCTCTACCCAGAGACTATATCAGATCTCAGAAGTTAAGGACTTGAGCTCACAAGACTGCCCCCGACGCCACCACCTCAGAAGCCAATCACAAGTCCAGCTTCTCACCTGTGCTTCTGATTGGCCTGTAAATCGGAGTTTCCCACAACCCACCCCTTGGGTTCTATTCATTTGCTAGAGCAGCTCACAGAACTCAGAAAATCTGTTTACTTACTAGATTACCAGTTTATTACAAGGCTATTAAAGGATCCAAATCAATGGCTAGATACATAGGGTGAGATCCCAAACAAAGAGGCATCTGTCCTCATGGAGGTGGGGGCCTGGCATGGCAGCACGTGGGTGCATTCTGGTTCACTCACCTAGAAGCTCTCTAAACCCCCTCCTTCTGGGTTTTTATGGAGGCCTCACGACATAGCCATGGTTGATTAAATTATTGGCCATGAGTGATTGATTCAACCTCCAGCCCCTCTCTCCTCCCTGGATAGCAGGGGATGAGACTGAAAGTTCCAACCCTCTATTTATGACTGATTCCTCCGGTGACCATCTCCTCCATCTTCAGAGGATTTCCAAAAGTCACCTCATTAACATAAACTCCGTTGTGGATGAAAGGGGCTTGTTATGAATAATGAGACGCCCATTTATGGCTCTGATGTGATTTCAGGAACTGAGGACAGGAAACCAAATATGACAAAGATGCTCTACGGCTTTTATCACAAGAAATTCCAAGGGTTTGGGGAGATGTGAGCCAGGAACAATGGACGGAAGACCAAAATATATACTTACTAAAACTCCTAATATCACACATACCTCACGCATTCTGTAAGGGAGGCTGCCCATCCGTTTATCTTGATATCCTCCCAGCGCCTTTCCTGGGCTTTTTCGTACTCAGGACACTCTTCCCAGGTGTTACCATCTTTTCTGATGACTTTTATTATCATCTGTATGCAAGTGACTTCCAGGTCATTAGCCCATATTTGTACATCCTACTGCCTCCTGGGCTGTTCCAGAACCGCCAATGCACACATCCATAATTTCACGTCACCTTTTTCTCCAAGCCTTTTCTTCCTCTGTTCCCATTCGGCTGAACGTAAAACCCAGGTGTGATCCTGATTGGTTCACTGAGCTTCACCCTCCACACACGAGTCATCTTGTCAAACTCTCTTACACGGCTCTTGAATGCTCTCTGTCGCCACAGTCCACAGTTAAAAAATGATTAAAGAAGACAATTTCGGCCATATCAGCAAACTTTATTTAACATTTCACGAAGCGGACAGGCTCCATTCCGAGAACTGCAAAATGGGGTAGAAGGCAGGAAGCTCTTATAGGACAAAGAATAAAGAAAAAAGAAGAGAAAAAACAGAAAATATTTGATTGGCTGGGGTCACAAGGTCACCCTTGTTTGGCGTGAGAAAGCCCGGAGTTGGATTGGCATTTGGGAGTTGGCCGACTGGACATACGGTGTTTCTGGTCAAGAGGAGTGTTTACAGGGACATAAAAGTTATCTAGGTTTTGGTTTGCTGGCGTGACACCCCGGGGCAGAATTGTCTTCATCTCGGGCCTGGCAGGCTACTTCAACACCACCGTAGTTTCTAAACCTGTTATTTCAATAGCCTTCCCTCCGGTCATCTTGCAGCTTGTGCCGGCAAAGGGTAATTTTTCTCAGGCTCAATCATGATGAAGTAAGTTCTCTGTTGAACATCCTTTCGTGGCACCCCATCCTACCCAAAAGGTAAAACTAAGCTCCATTCCTCAAAAAATTAGGCATAGAATTACCATTGATTTGGCAATTCCCATTCTAGGTACATACCCCAAAAAACTGAAAACAGGGACACGAGCAGAGGCTTGGACACTTACATTCATAGCAGTAACAGCCACAAGGCAGAAGCAATACCAGTATTCAGGGATGGATAAATAGAGAAACAAAGTATACATACGATGGAATATTGTTCAACCTCAAAGAGGAATAAACACTACGACATTGATGATCCTTGCAGACATGACCCAAGCAAAATTAACCTGTCACAAAAGGACAAATACTGTACAGTTCCACTTCCACGAGGGACCTAGAGCAGTCAAATGCACATTTGGCTATTTACAGAAAGTAGAATGGTGACTGCCAGAGCCTGGGGGCGGGGCGGGGGTGGGGGGGATGGGGAGATAGTGTTTAATGGGTAAGGAGTTTCAGCTGGGGAAAATAAAAAAGGCTCTGGAGACTGCCGGTCGTGATGGTTGCACAACAATGTGAATGTACTTAATGCCACTGAACTGGACCCTTCGAAATGGATAAAATGGTAACTGTGTGTTATGTATATTCTACCACAATGAAAAAGTAAAAGCAAACAAGCAAAAAACAACCAGGCTGTGGATGGACCTTGAGATGATCCTAGTAAGTGAAGCAAGTCAGACAGAGAAAGACAAGTCATCACGTATATGTGGAATCTTAAAAAAAAAAATGACACACATGAACTTATTTACAAAACAGAAACAGACTCACAGACAGAGAAAACAAACTTATGGTTACCCAAGGGGAAAGAGGAGGGGGAGGGATATATTAGGAGTCTGGGATTCACAGAGGCACACTACTAAATATAAAATAACAAGGACCTACTGCATAGCACAGGGAACTATATTCAATATCTTGTAATAACCTATAATGAAA
The DNA here is from genome assembly GCF_963455315.2 of Globicephala melas. Classification (NCBI taxonomy): domain Eukaryota; kingdom Metazoa; phylum Chordata; class Mammalia; order Artiodactyla; family Delphinidae; genus Globicephala; species Globicephala melas. The sequence continues at coordinate 13,607,522 of NC_083328.1, read as the reverse complement.
AAGAGCCTGAAAAAGAATATTTAGATATATATAACTGAATCACTTTGCTGTACATCTGACACTAACACAACATTGTAAAGCAACTCTACTCCAATAAAAACAACCACCACCACCAAGCTCCTCTCCATGGCCTTTATTGACTCGCACCCTGCCCACAGCTCTCATCTCATCCTGACCACCTTCTCCTGCTCCAAACTCAACATGTGGCCGTTTGATGGACCTGTGAGCTTTTATATTCCCCAGGGGTTTCCAAGCCATCCTGGGTGGCCCTTCACAGCGAGTTATCCCACTGAATTAAAATCACTCATTTGCTTGTCTTTGGAAAGCAATCAACATCTCGCTCACCTTTGTGTCTCCATCACAGTGTCTGGTGTGGAGTCAGCCTCCATAACCATTTGTTGAATGAGGAAATCCATCTTTCTGCTGTAAAGGATAGCCTTGTTTAGAAAATATTAGGACTAAAAGAACAATTTGTGGAGATGCAGTTATTTTCCACAGACTGCAGTGTGTTACTCATGGTCTTTGACACATCAAGTCATCCCCAGAAACTAAGGTTATACGAGATACAGATGATAATTGTAAGACTACATAATATAATTAATAAGGATATTAATATAATTAATAACTGTATTTGTGTAATTGACTCTACAGAGATTTTACCAGAAGGGAAGACTCCTTAGGTTCCTAAAAATAGCAGCTGTACAGGCTAAAGTGGATCTTTAACCAAGATTCACTAAAAACAGAATAAAACAACAAAAATCAAACCTGGAGGAAAGAAAAACAAATAGGGTTAAAAATACCAAATGGGATAGAAGAAGCATTGAGAGAAATTTAAAATTGTGGAACTGTTGTGCATAGTTACATGCTAACAGTGATGAAAATCTTTTGGCTGGTTTTCTGAAAAAGGACGTGATTTCAAAATTGACTCAGGGCTTCCCTAGTGGCGCAGCGGTTGAGAGTCCACCTGCTGATGCAGGGGATATGGGTTCGTGCCCCGGTCCGGGAAGATCCCGCATGCCGCGGAGCGGCTAGGCCCGTGAGCTGTGGCCGCTGAGCCTGCGTGCCCGGAGCCTGTGCTCCGCAACAGGAGAGGCCACAGCAGTGAGAGGCCCGCGTACCGCAAAAAAAAAAAAAAAAAAAAATCAAAATTGACTCAAGAAAAATTTACAAGCTCAATGGATTGATCACCATGGAAGAAATACTTGTTGGCATTGTGCCATATTGTTTTATAGTGATTTCTTTCAAACTTGTAAAAGACAGCTCTATTCTGACAATGCAGAAAACATGGAATTCTACTCAACTGATTTTGCTTAAGTATTAATACCCTCACATTAAAACATGACCCAGAGAACCAAATAAAAGGAAAACTATAGATTTCTGGAATCTCCATTTTTCCTTCTCTCTTTTTTTTTTCTTTTTAAAATTTATTTAATTAATTAATTTTTTTTACATCTTTATTGGAGTATAATTGCTTTACATTGGTGTGTTAGTTTCTGCTTTATAACAAAGTGAATCAGATATACATATGTTCCCATATCTCTTCCCTCTTGCATCTCCCTCCCTCCCACCCTCCCTATCCCACCCCTCCAGGTGGTCACAAAGCACCGAGCTGATCTCCCTGTGCTATGCGGCTGCTTCCCACTAGCCATCCATTTTACATTTGGCAGTGTATATATGTCCATGCCACTCTCTCACTTTGTCCCAGCTTACCCTTCCCCACCCCGTGTCCTTAAGTGTATTCTCTAGTAGGTCTGCGTCTTTATTCCCGTCTTGCCCCTAGGTTCTTCATGACCTTTTTTTTTTTTTTTAGATCATATACATGTGTTAGCATACAGTATTTGCTTTTCTCTTTCTGACTTACTTCACTCTGTATGACAGACTCTAGGTCCATCCACCTCACTACAAATAACTCAATTTTGTTTCTTTTTATGGCTGGGTAATATTCCATTGTATACATGTGCCACATCTTCTTTATCCATTCATCTGCCGATGGACACTTAGGTTGCTTCCATGTCCTGGCTATTGTAAATAGAGCTGCAATGAACATTGGGGTACATGACTCTTTTTGAATTATGTTTTTTTCTGGGTATAGGCCCAGTAGTGGGATTGCTGGGTCATATGGTAGTTCTATTTTTAGTTTTTTAAGGAACCTCCATACTGTTCTCCATAGTGACTGTATCAATTTACATTCCCACCAACAGTGCAAGAGAGTTCCCTTTTCTCCACACCCTCTCCAGCATTTATTGTTTGTAGATTTTTTGATGATGGCTGTCTTTTGATTAAAACCACTCACCTGGTGTCAGGACTTACTGGAGCTCAGCTTCTTTTGCCTCATCACAGAAAGAACTCAGTGTGAGGCAAAGCGGCAGGCCAAGAGTGAGTTTATTAGCATAGGACGCTTGTGGGAGATACAAGTGGGCTGGCAAGGGAACACAGCCCTGAGAACAAAGAGGGCTACATTTTTATAATCAAATAAAAAGTGGGGAGGAGAGAAGACCACCTCTTCCTCATTCTTGGGCAGATGTCATGGTGCTATTTAGATCATATATATATTACTAAAATATGGTAATTTATCTCAGGTTTTGGTATAATATCCCCTTTCACCTAGTTTCTTTCCCCTTTCACCTATATTTCTGTCCTGGCCACATGCAGAACTGCTACTCTTCAAGGACTGTTAACTCTCTGAGTTTACGTAACAGGATTCACATCCCGTTTCTATTGTCTTGTGTTTTAAATATCAGGGTTTGTGGCTTGAGTGTGTCTGGCACTTGGATGCTCCTGGTCTTTCAAGGTAGAGTAGCTTGTTGCTAGGTTACTGGATTCTTTTCTTGAGTGGTTATTCGCTTACAACAGTCTCCCAAACTCCCTTAAAATTCCTTTTCTGTCTTAATCCCCTAGTGAGATTTCTAAACTGACTATTTAATTATCCTACTCTATCCCTATCAGGGGTATTGGAAAATATACCCTTCTTGGGGCCTCTGTAACTTATATCCTCAAAGTGGCTTGTGCCCATAGAAGGTTGAGAGCCCAAAGATGATTTTAAGTTTTGAACAGTCATAGTCTTTTAGTCCCAGGCTGTTTGCTCTTGGCTCCCTCAAAAAGTTAGTCATTTTTAAAAAGCTATTTAACTCCAGTTGGTTTCTGCTAATATCCAGAATTATTTTTGAGACATACCTCTCTCTAAACTTAATGACCAGCTTTCTGGGAGAGCCGCCTAACATATTCAGAGATTTTAAGAAGGGACATTTTGATTTGTTTTAATAGGTTTGGATTGTTATTTATAGCATTTCTCAATTTTATCTCTTCCTAGTAGGAGATGAGAAACAATTGCTTCTTTCAATACTGCAAGACCAGAAATTTTGGGGTTGTCTCTATTCTGGCTTGCAAAACAATCAATTCTTTCCTGAGTTCATCACCTTTTTTTCAAATTGAGTATAATTAACATATAACATTATATCAGTTTCCTATGTATAAGATAAAGATTTGAAATTTGTGTATACTGTGAAATGCTCACCACAAGAGGTCTAGTTAACATCCATCACCACACATAGTTACACATTTTTTGTGTGTGAGGAGAACTTTTAAGATCTATTCTCATAGCAACTTTCAAATACACAATACAATGTTATTAACTATAGTCACCATGCTGGATATTACATCTGCAGGACTTATTTTATAACTGGAAGTTTGTGCCTTTTGACCCCCTTCACCCATTTCACCCACTCCCCACCCCCCTGCCTCTGGAAACTACCCATCTGTTCTCTGGATCCGTGAATACGGGTTGGTTCGTTGGTTTGTGGATTACACATGTAAGTGAGATCATACAGTATTTGTCTTTCTCTGTCTGATTTAGTTCACTCTGAGCTCATCTCTTTCTTGTAGATGAGCAACCAATTGCAACCAGAGCCTGCTGTGTCCCAAACTTATTTATTATTTTTTTTGTGTGTGGTACGTGGGCCTGTCACCGCTGCGGCCTGTCCCGTTGCAGAGCACAGGCTCCGGACGCGCAGGCTCAGCGGCCATGGCCCACGGGTCCAGCCGCTCCGCGGCACGCGGGATCCTCCGAGACCAGGGCATGAACCCGCGTCCCCTGCATTGGCAGGCGGATTCTCAACCACTGCACCACCAGGGAAGCCCTGTCCCAAACTTTTTACCCATTCAGTGTGTATCTGCCCTCTGAGTTATCACAGGCAACAACTTTACCAAATGTTTTGCTACGACATAACATGGGTTTTTATCTTTCCAGCCTCCAATAACAGTTTTCTTATTTTCCTGACCCTGCAATCCATACATCATCTTTTAGAATTTTTGTTATGGTAGCTTTTCATTTCTATGTACTAATTTCTATATTGTTGACGTAAACCAAGTTATACCAAATCTCCATGGCTACAACGAAGGGCATTTGTTACTCGCATTACTTTTCCTTTCTGGGCTATCTTCTCCACTTTCTCCTCATTCTGGGACCCCAACAGAAGGAACAGCCTCTTTGTAGGACAGAAGGAAAAGGACACAGGCTAGAACCACGCAATGGCTATTAAAGATGTTAATCGATGTGACCTGTGTCAGTTCTACTCACATTTCATTGGCCAAGAAAGTGACGTGACCAAATCTGATAGAAATGGAGCGGAAAAGCAAACCTTCTCCCTGGTAGCGGAAGAACACAGGTGGAAACGCTACACCCTTTTTTTCAGCTGTTCTTCCTCATAAACATGGCTTGGAACGTGCATTTTATCTTGTTAGAGCAAGACACATGCTGGCTTCTTGGAAGATTTAAAACTTTCTAGAGACATATGCATTGTCTGAAGTGTGACACACTCCAAAGTACATGAGGTGTGGAGGGGTGACAGCAGATGGCTGGATGAGTAGGAAACCAAACTAGCAGGTGGCATCTTTTTCTCCAAGATTCTCTACTGAGGGGGGAATCGCATTCCTTGAATTCCCGAGAAGTTCCTGCAAGTTCACAAGTGTGCTTGGAGCTGAGCGTGGCAGAAAACTGCTCATCTGATGTCTTGAAAAGCTGGGACAAATCTCTGTAGGAAGACTTAGGGCTTGCTGGTCATGCCCCAAGCCAAATTCTCACCCCCAAGTGCCCCAGACCCTCTCACTCCTCTCTTTTTTTTGTAAATTGATTGATTGATTTTTGGCTGCCTTGGGTCTTTGTTGCTGCGCGCAGGCTTTCTCTAGTTGCAGCGAGTGGGGTCTACTCTTTGTTGCGGTGCACAGGCTTCTCATTGCGGTGGCTTCTTTTGTTGCGGAGCACGGGCTCTAGGCGTGTGGGCTTCAGTAGTTGTGGCACACTGGCTCAGTAGTTGTGGGTCGCGGGCTTAGTAGTTGTGGCTCACGGGCTCTAGAGCATAGGCTCAGCAGTTGTGGGGCTCACGGGCTTAGTTGCTCCGTGGCATGTGGGATCTTCCCGGACCAGGGCTCGAACCCATGTCCTCTGCACTGGCAGGTGGATTCTTAACCACTGTGCCACCAGGGAAGTCCCCCTCTCACTCCTCTTTATCTCCACAGTTCGACATGCAGAGGATAACTCTGGAAGAGCTGAAGCACATCCTCTATCACGCCTTCCGCGACCACTTAACGATGAAGGACATTGAGAACATCATCATCAATGAGGAAGAGAGCCTGAATGAGACCTCGGGGAACTGCCAGACGGAGTTTGAGGGCGGTAGGTACCTCTGCTTCTGCTCTCTACCTGGTCTGGGATAGGCCGGCCGTTCCACATCCTCTGTATGAAAAATGGGTTTACAGTCTCTTGGGCCGAAGTGGCCTTGGACGGAAGCCACAAATCCAGGACCGAGGTTAAAAGATCCTTTTTGCCAAGATGTAGTAGGTTTCTTTTTTTTCTGCTTTTTTCCCCCAACTCTGCATTTTTGCAAGACCTGTATTGACCCTTCCTTCCTCCGGTGACCCTGAGGTCTGTGACTTGAGTGGCTTTGTGGTGTTGGCCTTTATTTAGTGGGGGCTGCGTGGGGTGATGTAAGGAGGCTGTTTGAGCTATCTGCAAACCTGGGTCAAGTCCAGTGGCTACTTGTGTGACCTTGGGCAAGGGGTGTATCTTCTCTGAATGAGTTTCCTCACCTATAAACACCAGGATAATTACACCTACTTCACAGGATCCTTAGGAATGAATGAATTACCTCCATTCTATGCTCTCTGAATATACACTGGCCCATAAAAGCCCTGCTCATGAAAAAACTCTCATGAACTTCACCAAGAAAATAAGGTTCTCCTGTGTCCAAAACAGAGACCCGTGAGAGGTCATTTTTCTTGGACTCACGAAGGAAAGCTTTAAAAAAAAAAAAAAAAAAAGGCTACCTTATTCCCTAATCAGTAGAGAGTTCCAGGGAAGTTAAATAATTGACTCCCTCTTTCCAACTTTGAAAATCAGAGCTGCTTTAACAGCTCTGATGTACAGAAGTTTTTTTCATTACCTTAAAACAGCATAGCAGGCTACGGGCAATTTTTAACTTATTTAAGGTTGAGACTTCTTTAAAAGGTCTACTGTTTTTTTCGGTTCTTTTTTTCTGAACATTCCAACAAGCCAATGTGTACAGATGGTGAGCTGTCACATAGACACCAGAATGGAATTTGGTTCTTTGGTTTGGGAGCTGCTGTGTTAGAATCAGCCGAGGCCCACGACAGGCAGACAACGCGGGGCTGAGCTTGTCTAGGTGGACACGGTGGTACATCCAGACCTGGGCGTCCGTGGGCCCTGTGAGGGCTGAACTGCTACAGGAAACGGGAGGTGGCTTCTACCCCGAGGTGACAGAATTAACTCAAGTCAGGTAAATAGGGAGTGGTGGGATCGGGGTCAACTTGACAGCAATGCCTCCTGGTAAAGGCGTTCACAGTGAAAATGTTCAAAAGTGCTGTGTACAGCAAACAAAACCCAGCTGTGGTCCAGAAGGTGCCTTGGTTGCCCTGCTTGGGACTTGGACCATAGCATCAACGTCTGCGTTTGGAGTTGGAGCCGCAGGGACCACACAAGGGCGAGAAGGTCACAGCCAACGCCGTCTGCAGCCGGGCAGGCAGGGGAATTGGGAGGACGAGGACGGGTGAAGAGGGCAGGGATTGGATTAAAATTTGAGAAAACAGCAGGCCTGGCTTCTCCGTTCCATCTTGATTTTAGCTGGCAGACTCAGTGCTCAAACAGTAGAAGTGTTTGGGGGCTCTAGTCGCCCTGCTGTGAGACACACTCTTGAAATGAGTAGGAAGAGTATTTCTGAGCCCTGCATTTTCCACAAGAACCTATGTTCATGGATTGGTGCTTTATTCAGAGAAATGTCACAAGTCTTAGTACTTTCAGAAAGGTCAGACTGCCCTGGGAAATAGTCTGAACTCTAAGCACTGTCCTTTCATTACTCAAAAGCTCATCTATTAATCAGATAAACAGCTGACGTAGGGCTTTCCAAATAGAAGTCTTCCTGGGCCTGCTTTAGTGATTAGTACATATAGCATTAGCAACACTTACCGTTTGGGGGTGATTGATAAGGGCCAGACACTGTGCTTTAAAATTCATGATCTTATTTAATAAAAGGAATACTATTTGTAACTCACACCTTGATTTCTTGAATGACCTCTGTGAGCTTGATTACGTAATCCCTTTTACAGATTTTCATGTCAGAGAGGGTTTTTAAAATACATCAGCGCTTTTTGGCCCCAAACATAACCTCATTGTGTTTGCGTTTAGGTGTAAGATTTTTCCCATCTCGGATATGACCGAAGTCACCAGTGCATGTATTTTGATGCCCACAGCTCTCTCCAGATTCAGGAAAGGGGCTCCCTGATTTTACTCAGGGCAAAGGAGTCTGGGAAGAGATGGACGCACAGACACAGAATTCACCCTGGTGCCCTAGGACTGAGAGAGTCCATTTGAGACCTTGTGGTGACCTTGGCCTTCTCCCTTCCATCTTTCCCCCATGCCTGCTGCCCACAAACGGGGAGCTACTGGCAGTTTGAGCCTCTCCCTGCTTCTACCGATGTCTGATGGCGTAGGTGCATGGCTTGTGCTTCCTAAATCTTCTCGGCCTCCAGCTGTTTGGGCTGCCCCGTCGCCCCAGTGATCAACTCCTTCCTGTCTGCTCTCGCCCTTGACCCAGGCTGCCCCTCGCCTGTCCAGCCACTTCAGCCAAGGCCTCGCTGACATTTCAGAATCCCCCTCCCACCTGCCAGCCGGCACCATCCCACATCTTGGTCAATCCAGCATCTAACTCTGTAGGGACGAGGTGATTGCCTTTCCTTCTTTCAATGATGGAACTTTTTTTTCTTTTATTTGGCCGCGCACCACGAGGCATGCGGGATCTTAGTTCTCCGGCCGGGGATCAAACCCACCCGCCCCTGCAGTGGAAGTGCAGAGTCTTAACCATTGGACCACCAGGGAAGTCCCAGCAATGGAACTCTTATCTCTCCAAATTTTATCTTCTCTGCAACCCCAAATGACCGATGGGGGAACGGGAGCTGGGACATTTCCCCCAGGCCCCAGAGCCCCCCTCAGGCCACCTCCACTCTTTCTGCTCCCCACTCAGGAAGCTCTCTCCTGCTCTTCTGAGAGCTCTGCCGCAGCAAATATGTTCCCATGCTGATTAGCTCGCCTATAAAGCTGGGTGATCCATGGCGCTTGGAAATTCTGCTCTATTTGGTGTCAGAGGAAGGAATCAAGGTGTAAGGACCTATTACACCTAAAGATGTAAGAAATCTTTGCCTTAAAAAAGTGAAAGGGCACATCGGTCTCTGAGCAAAGAAGGAGGCGATAGTCAGAGAAACAGGCATTCTGTAGCAGAGTCAGAAGTTGAAGAAGCCCACGTCAGATGTCTTCGAGTTCAGCAAAGCTGGAGCTTCTGGAGTGAGGAAGAGGTTTGAAAATGCTGCAGCGTGTGTCCGTTAGAAATTAACAGGAGGGCTTCCAAAGGCCATCAGCATCATTCTATGTCAATGATTATATTTTTCACTTTTATAAATCTTGGGTCTGATACTTGCACAAAGGTGTTTGGATTCTGTCCATTAAGTCAGGAAGTATTGATTATTCCTTCCACGTGAATGGAAGAATAAAGAACGGAGAAATAGGCCAGGGGCCCAAAGGGTGTGGGACCCCTGATGGGAGAGGTTTGAGGGATTTTTTTGTCTTCTTTTTAGTTTTCATTTTGCCTTGATTTTGTTTTATTTATTGGGTTTTTAGGTTAATACAAACAACACGCGCACACACACACATACACGGAGCCCCTCACACAGTCTGATCTGCCTAATCTTTATGGTGCGTAGGGCTCTGTGATCATAGGTAGGCGTTACATTTTCCATCTTCTCCCAAGGAAAGGACAAGAGGAAATAGGATGAAATTCCAAGTTACATGTAAGGAAAGTTTTCCTGACTTCTTCAGGAAGTCCTGAATCGGGGTGTCACACCATGGATAGAATGCACTTTCCTAGAGCACCAAGAGAAGTCACCTACAGAAGCCCCTGGGAAGGCAGAGAAGAGACTAGAAGCTAGAAGAATCTAATGCAAGGATTCTGAAGTGGACTTTTCCTTCATTCACACCTGGTTTCCAAGTGGAAAATCATCAACTTGAGTCAGACACTTGACCAGGTGTCACCCATGTGCTGGGTGCTTTGGGCAAGAGCTCACTTAACCCCACTCAATTCAGGGGCTCTCTGGTGTTACCCACTGGTGGGCAGCCTGTGTGTCCCCAATCCAATGAGAATATTTCACTAAAAGTTGGACTTCCAGACCCTTCCAATCCCTCAGACATTTTTTTAAAGTCCTTTACTAAGATAGATTATGCCTGATGTACTAATGTCTTATCAAATGGGTCAGATGCAAGATTACGTGACTACCCACAATGCCCCATCACCATCCATGCTAAATAAGAGAGGTTTAAGCTGGTTTGCTTCCGTTGGACCACTTGTAATCACCAGCTGTTTTGATTTTGGAGAACATAAGCTCAGTGACACTGAGAGACGAATTTCACATTTTATTATTTGGTTCCAGTCGCTGACATCTGTGAAACTAAGTGGTCTTGTGATTGAATCATCTATTTGCCTGTCACCAGATCCTTATTAAGTGTTCTTAGGATAAATTATGTTATGTACTAAGTCCAGGAGGAAAGGGATGAGGGAAAGCTGTCTGGCGTGCTTCCCAAGTGCTGGTCATTTGTTAACACATTAGACCGACCTGTCAGCACGGCCTGAGGGATCAGTTCTGTGGTTCCTGTGGGACAGATGAGGGAACTGAGGCTCAGCAAGATGGAGTCATTTGTCCGAAGTCAAACTGCGAGTAAGGCTCCAAATCTAGGTGCACCTGACCGAACCCCGCCCTGGCTCCCCTTTAGTGGCCCTGGGTCATTTCCCCGCGCTTAGGCGTTTCAAAGACTCTTTACAGAACGACTCTTCATCATCCTCACTCCTTTTCCATTTCGTCGCCAGTGAAATCACATTATATTTGGAAGTCAAGTAGACGTGCGGCAAGATCTGTGTGTGAGCCCTTTCAGGATGCGTCCCCCAAGGCTTGTCCCTAAATGGAATACCAGCTGTCAGGGCTTTGTAGGCTTCTGACAACATGCACGGGAGACGGAAATCAAGCAGAAATCATCAACTGGGGAATAAATAGTTTCTGTGAAAGACACGGCAAAGCTGCTCTGTACCATTCAGTATGATGGACAAGAGAAACAAATGTCAGAGGGGTGACCCAGGCCAGGTAGCCCCCAGAGCACCCCTGTGCAGTCCTGTGGGTTCTGTTGCCTGCCCTGTGTAGACTAGCTGTGTGACCCTGGGAACTCATTTTAAAACTCTCTGAGCCTTATTTTTTTCCTTTGTCCGATGATGCAAAGATTGGACAACGGTGGTCATATCTAGATTCAAACATTTCTGGGCTCCTTGGAAGGTGAGAAAGAATTTTGCAGCCATGTCCCAGGGCTCCAGCTCAAGCCATCCCTGCTGAAGTCGCAATGTTTCTGTCGGGATGTCAAGTGCACACCTGGATTGGGAGACCTGGCTCATCACCTGGCCGTACGCCTTGGGCATTTCATGCCCATTCAACTGAAAAGGGCATGATGTGTCATCCACACCATCTGCTCCCAGCTCACCAGGTGCCGTGACTTTCCTGAAATAAAACCTGTTCTCCTGGGGTAGATGTAGGAGGTTAAGGCGTAGGTGAGGTCCACGGCAGGTGGTGAGACAAGAGACAGTTTGAAAGAAAGTTGGGGCTTCGGACAAAAAAGGATTTTTCTTCTAGTTGGGGACCTATCAAAGCAAACCTGTAGGAAAGTTTTCTGGAGCCATGAGTGAGGAGTGAAGGGATTCTGAAATACAAGATACAGACCTGGAGAGCTATGGGCATGATATCTAAGAATTCCAGCTCTGCACTCTGGACAGGGCTGGCTTCAAATCCTGCCTCACCACCTATAGGTCACTTGAGTAAGGCACTTAAATATTAAGAGCCTAAGTTTTTTTCATCTGTGAAATGGGAATCTTATCATGACCTACCTCATATGGTTGTTATGAGGATTAAATGGGATGACACGTGAGAAGATTTAGTACAATGCTTAACACATTAGTAAGCAATCGTAACAAACAAAACTGGCCGGTCCCTGGTCCCAGTTCTCTTCGTATTGTTACTTTTTACCTGGAGACATTGCAGAGTATGTACTGCTGGAACACCACATCTTTGAAAGATGGTGCAGGGACCAAATTTACAGGGTTTGAACCGTCCTCTTGACACATTTCATCCCTAAATTTAAGTCCTTGCCAGCGTTGGAGTTCCCAAGAGTATTGGTCAAGACTCTTTTGGCTTCAAGTAACAGAAACTCAACCCACACCCCATTAAACTAAAAAGCACTGGCTCAAATAATGCGGGAAGCCAAAGGGATGAGCTTTGGTTGACTTGGACCCAAAGAGCTCAAGCAACATTCTCTCCCTGCTCCCACCTTGCTCTCATTCTCTCTGTCCTTTCCTCTCTGTTGGCATCATTCTTGGGCAGGTCCTCTCTCCCCAAGGTCAACAGGATTCTCTCTCTTGAGATTCAGCTCCATTCCAAGAAGGGGCTCCAAATCTGCTTGGCCCGTGTTCCTACCTCTGGACAAGCCAAGAGCTTAGGGCACTCTACTGGCCAATCTGGTTTGTTACTAGTGGAAAGGTGAGGCCCTGGATTGAGAGTTCCACCAGGTGGAGAGGCACATATCCCCAAACCAAAAGATGAATTTTGTTACATGAAGGGGAAGGTTGGCTGGAAAGACCAAAATAACACCTGGCCACACCATGCCAGGGAGCCTTGCAGGACCCTCAAAGCCAGACACAGCTGTCTGACACCCGGAAACCCAAGATGACTTTGTGGTGACGAAGGGCCAGCTCATACCCACACAAGTACAGGTGGCCTGTCTTCCTCCTACGAAAGCATCACCTGTTCCCTTAGAGACCACATCCTCCACCTTTAACTTCAGGTCTTATGTGGGTGCCTGGATGCTCTGTTATCACCGATGAAAAATCTCTTTCACAAGCTCTTACTTAACTCCACCTTAGACTATGGAACTATCCGATTTCATACAATCATAAAGTGTCAGACCTGGAAGGATCACAGAACTCTAGCTCCCATACCTAGTAGATCTGGCTAATTGTTAGAATCATCTGAGCTGGATTTTATATTGTTTTACCATTTCCTGAGCCCCAAACTCCCTGCCAGGAACATCACTTACGTACATCTGCGTTAGGGCAATTAGAATTGTTATGATTCTGATTTGCCTTATTTGGGAGCCAGTGTCTCTGAAGATTGAAGCCAGAAGGATTATGAACCCATTCTACATAGGCTCACCCAGCTGGTCAATGGCAAAATCCGTGTAGACTCCTGTCTCCGGGAAAAAATTCGAGAGCCACTGCCTGGCATTTGCCGAGCAGAGCCATGTGAATCTCTGTCAAAATAAGAAGGGGAAGGAGCAGTCTGTCACTAGAGCTTACAAACCCAGGTCCTGCCACAGCAGCCAGGAGTCTGCTGGTGCACGGACTCGCTAATGAACTTTTAAGAAAACAGGAAACCTCGCTTCTGTGTCCTCCTGTGTCAACCTCCCCTAACTCACATTTCATCCCCATGTACTTTCTGGACTCCTACTGTGACAAGTACTACATAGAAAGATATCAACATCTACCGGGAAGAAAAACATAGAAAAGATCACCAATAGCATGATGTATTCTTGCCATTTTCAGTGCTTAATAAGACCCAAAAAGGAATAGGTTCCTTGACAAGTTAAACAGAGAGTTCCCATATGACCCAGCAATGTGGCTCTAAGATTTGTACCCAAGGGAACTGAAAACACGTCCACACAAACACTTGTACATTAACGTTCATAGCAGCATTATTTCTAATAGCCAAAAAAGTAGAAACAACCCAAATGTCCATCAGTTGGTGAATGGATAAACAGAATGTGGTACGTCCATTCAATGGAATATTATTCAGCCTCCAAGAGGGATGAAGTACCCACACATGCTGCAGCATGGATGAACCTGGGAAAGATTATGTTAAGTGAGAGAAGCCAGACACAAAAGGTCACATAGTGTATGATGCCATGTATATGAAATGCCCAGAATAGGCAAGTCCATAGAGACAGAAAGTAGATTAATGATTACCAGGGGCTGGGGAGGGAGGGCGATGAGGAGTGCCTTCTAATATGTATGGGGTTTATTTTTAGGGTGATGAGAACTTTCTAGAATTAGGTGGTGGTGATGGTTTCACAACCCTTGGGAATGTACTAAATACCACTGAATTGTACACCCTAAAAGGGTGAATGTTATGGTATGTGGATTCTTTCTCAATTGAAAGTAAATAAATATTAAGAGCTAGATTTTTTTAAAAATTAAAATATCAGGCCCTCTGAGAGCACGATAGATGTTCAGGAGAAGCCTCATAGGAAAGTGAAGTTTAGGTTAGGCCTGGAAGAAATGAGAGGGAAGGTAAGTGGACACCCTTAACAGAGGGAAAGGTATGAACAGTGCTGCAGAGTCTTAGGTAGAGAGCATAGCTGCTTGGCTGAGAAAAAGGCTGCTGGGGGAGGGGAGGAGGGTGGTCTAGGGACAGAGGGACAAAGGGGATAGGAGGTGATCTGCGATCCTGCCTACCTGCTGAGCTTAGGAGCTGGATAGAACTGCTTCCCCCAGCAAGGGGGGGCCTTCAGGGAGATTGCAGGGCGTGATGACGCATACCAAGCACTGCTCCAGGAAGGAGTCTGGCTGCAGTTCAGGATGAATAATTGAGGGAAGGGACCAAAGCAAAGTTTTGGGAGCATCTGCTGTAGTCTCAGCCCGGGGCTAGAGGCTGCAGGAAACAGGAGAAAAACCATCAGATCTTTTCTGCAGCCCTCAGGGGATATAGGAAGGATACCTTGCATTCTCTAGCAAGTCAGGGTTGCACAATGGTTTTTGATTTTTTTATGAGCCCGTTGATCTCTGAAATAATTTTTGAAATTAACAGAACAATTATCATTAGCTCCTTTTACAGAGTGAGAAACTGAGGCTCAGAGAAATTCAGCCTCTTGCCCAGGGCTCTTCCTAAGTGGCAGTGAAGAGAAGAAGCCATATCTCCAACTCACAGTTCATCCTGGGCTGACCTGTCATCTTGTTGGGGAAACCAAGTGTAGACACTGAGAATGAATAAGTACACAAAAATATAGTGCAATGCAAATATATGATAGCCAAAGACAGGCATGAAATTATGATCAACAAACACATTAATTAGTGCTGGGTTATACTGTCGACCACACCAAGTGTTTGAAGGACATTTCTTTTGGATCTTCCTCTGGCTGTACTTTCTGTTGCTAAACAAAAGATCAGGAGAGAGTTTGTGTAGAACTTTTGAACCTGGATATTAGAATCAGACGTGGGTTCAAATCCCACCTTCACCATTTTCCAAAAGACCTTGGACTCTACTTCTTGGAGCTTCAGAGCCCTCACCTACCAAATGAGGGTCACACCACCCAATTCACAAAGGACTATCGCTATTAATTCTGCAAGGACTCTATAAAGTACATATGCGTACCTTGCCCGCTGAGGTGGGTGCTCAGTAAGTAAAGGGGAATTTTTTTCAAGGTTTCCATATAGGAATTAGCATTCACTGGGCACAGACAACATTCAAGTACCTTCCTATGCTCATAATCCTCACCACAAGGCAGGTCTTATTTACCCACATTTTATAGGCGGGGAAATTGAGGCCCAGGGAGCTTGGCTTGCCCCAGCTCACACAGCTACAATGTGGGATAAGATGATTGTGATTAAGATTGGTGTCTGGGGCTTCCCTGGTGGCGCAGTGGTTGGGAGTCCGCCTGCCGATGCAGCGGACACGGGTTCGTGCCCCGGTCCAGGAAGATCCCACATGCCGTGGAGCATCTAAGCTCGTGCGCCACAACTACTGAGCCCATGTGCCTAGAGCCCGTGCTCTGCAACAAGAGAAGCCACCGCAATGAGAAGCCCGCGCACCACAGTGAAGAGTAGCCCCCCGCTCGTTGCAACTAAAGAAAGCCTGTGCGCAGCAATGAAGACCCAACGCAACCAAACATAAATTAATTAATTAAAAAAATAAAAAAGAATTCTCATCCTTGCACAGAATCTGAATTAAAGACTCTAATCTCCAATGACGGTGGATTTCAGAACTACCCAGGAGAGAGCTGGAAGCTGCACTCTACTTATAGTCCTCACGTCTGGATCCAGACTGGCATGACCTCATGTACAAACTATTAGGTCCCCAGGCCTTTCCTCCTTCCTTATCTCTCCCCTCCTACTGCTTTGAAGGATTTTTAGATCAAAGGTGCAGCCACTCTCCTGGGGGATAATCCTGTTGCCTGTAACCTTTTTTTCTGAGTATCCTTCACAAAGAAGGGCTTCGGCAAAAAATTTCTCCCTCAGCCCAATCACACAGTTTTTCTTTTCCTTAAGCCTTCGCCAGCCCTCAAGATAGGAAGGTAGATGTCTGCCTTCAGAAGCAGTTTTATACTGAGGAGAGGAGCTGCCGGAATAAATTATAGTCCTCAGAAAGTGTTAGATACGCCATTTCCACATCCTCACCTTATTTTCTGCTTTGGGTCCTTTCCTTCCCAAACACCACCTCCGTTTTCCTTCCTGAGGGCTGATACAACTTTTTACATTTGCCCACTTCTGGGGGCAGACACGCCTCTGCACCGAGGAAATTTTCTTCCTCCAGGTAAGAACTTATAAGATTCTAAGACCCAGACAGGATGAGCAAGTAGTAGAGAACTGAGCCAAAAATACTTTCAATCACCAAGGGACCCAGGGGACCCAGAAGGAGTAAAGATATCGAGACAAGGCCTAAGAGACTAAGGCAGAAATAACCGACAGGTATTGGGGAGGGAGCCGGGAGCTGTGCCGGGGGCATTGGGCCTCTGTGAAGTGTGGAGACACTTTCCGGTGGATGTAATTTGTAGAGGCCCCCCTGAGCCTTGTCTCAGGGGAAGCTCCTTTGCCTTTGGAAACATCACCCACTTCCTGCTTCTTCCCTGCTATTTCTAGGGCATTAGAGGAGCCGCTCAGTGTCAAGGGGGAGAGGGCCGTGAACTTGAACATTTTTTTTAGGTTTTTTTAAAGGCATGTGGACCCTACCTTGACCTTTTCTTTTGCCTTCTTTCCAGCAGAGAGTCATTTTAAGGGAAATTACACTTCTTTTCTTTCTTTTTTCATTCAATGTGTCCTCAAGAAAAACCACGTTCCCTCAGCTGGTGGTTGTTTGCAAAGGGACAGTAGAATGTCTAGCAGAAGGACCCCTTTGCAAAATGGAAGGTAATCTGAAAATGTTCTTCAGTCCTGGCCTTGGGTTTCTGCAGTACCCACACCCCGATGTCCCTAACACACACCTACACACACACACACAGCCCTCCTGCCCCCAGCAACTCAAGCTCTATCAGATTCTTGGGCCCCACCCAGATGTACTGAACCAAAAAGCCTGGGGCTGGGCCCCGGAGATCCCCTAATCACCTGCAGAGCTTATTAAAAATCCACATTCCTGGCCTCCACCCCCATAGATTTGGATTCAGTCATTCTGTGATGGGGTGGGAGAATTCGCATTGACATCAGACTCCCAGGTGGTGCCGAGGCAGCTGGTCCAACGAGTAGCCCTGGTGTAGGTCGCCTCCCGCCAGCCTCCCAGGAAGGGATTTCTTCCACAAGCTAACTGGTAAACTGTGTGTAAAGCTTACTGCGGGACCAGGACGGACAGGGAAGGAGGTGTAGACAAAAAGAGGAAAGAGAAGGAAAAGGAATTCTGGCGTGGGAAGCAATGCCTGGAGGAGAGAGCCGTTCTTTCCTTTCTTGTTCTTTCCATTTCCCTATTTCTGGCCCATATTCCTAACCCACTAGTTAACGCCTTCTGATCGAGACCAACTAATGGTTTCTCGTGGGCCTTATAAAAATGGTGACTCAAGACCTGGCCCAACGAAAGGATTAAGACGGCGCCACTCCAGGACCCAAGGTCAGACCCTTGGGGCCGCAGGATCTGGGGGCAGGGACACCCTGCCTCCGAAAAGCCTGAGAGGATCCTGCACCTCCTTGCTTCACGCGGGTCCTATCCACAGCTCACGTGGTCTCCACAACCCAGATTTCAACAGGCACCACGATCACCTAGTTAAACTCAGGAGATCACTGGCCAGAGTCCCCCATTCAACAGATCTGCGGGGAGCATGGGCCGGCCTGAGAATCGGGCTTTTTAATAAGTTCTTGGTGCTGTGATGTAGCTTAGCCAGGGACCCCGCGCTCGAACCGCTGCTGCGCGTATCTGCCATAACGCCGGAAGTCCCTTAGCATCATTTCAACTGGCAGCCACCCAAGAACAGTCCTGGGAAAGGTAAGTGGCTTCCAGCCCACCCTGTAGGGATGCATCCGAACCTCGCTCTGTCTGTAACAGCTGCCTCAAACACAGGAGGCCGGCTTTCTGCAGAAACGACATGGCCAGGCCTGGACGATGCCTTTGGTGAGACTCACGCCGAAAATGTGATGTGTTTCCTCGCTCCGAAATCGCTGTGGCGCTATTGCATCTGGAAGCCTAGACCTCACTCGGAACGTCACATCTGGCACGATTTTTGAAGTTTGGCCACTTCATACCATTTGCCAGGAGCAGGGATGCCCAGTCTCTTCCGAGAGCTGACCTAGAGATGCTTTACTTGATGTGACCGGTCTTCTTCCTGTGGACCGGTCCCTGGGCTTGTTGGATAAGAAGTGCAATCTGTCTCACTGTGTCATTTCTCTCTTCCCTCCCTGCCTTCCCTCCATGCCTCCTTGCCCTCTGCCCTACACCCCACTCCAGTGCATTCCCAGAAGCAGAACAGACAGACCTGCGTCCGGAAGAGCCTCATCTGCGCCTTCGCCATGGCCTTCATCATAAGCGTCATGCTGATCGCGGCCAACCAGATCCTCCGGAGCGGCATGGAGTAGCGGCCTCCCCGGCAGCTGCGTTCCCGGCTCACGCATGTGCTTGCCCCGCGGGCAGACTCTTCCTCCACAAAAAAAGCAGATACGGACGGTGCAGACGCGGCACAGTCCAGCGAAGAACCCAAGGTTGCAGTGCAACCCGTGTTGTTGCAAACCCACTTCATCCCCTTGGCAGGTACACAAAAGGGCTGTCTTCAATGCTTTAATGGTCTTGTTTCCTAATGCAATAAATAGCCAGGAGTTCCGAATGATCGCTTCGACCGCCTGTAGGAACTCTAAAGAGAAACTTCATCTTCATCTCGGAATTCCCACGGCCATCCAGGTTGGCAGGGTAAGGCAGCAAGAGAGAGGCGGAACACGCAATCACCTCCGCCCGCAGTTCTCTCAACCCAGGGGTCAACTGGAGACTCCCTCCCTCCCCCACCCCAGGGCAACCCTCAGTGCCGAGAAGCTGACTTCTGAGTTGCTGCAGAAGTGGGGGCTTCCCGTCCTACCCTGGCTTCCTTCCCCAACCTAGTGGAGGCCCCCCGGCAAGGCATGAGGGGAAAGCCATCGGATGGGGTGCAGCACCCAGCGGTCTGCAAGTTGCACCCCCTTCGCTTCTGTTCTACTGCCTTTTCTACAGGACTCTTGTTGGCAGAGTTGGGGAGCTCTCGGTTTCCGTCGGCACTTGGCTTTCTGTTCCTAGAGCCCATCGCGCACCAGCATTTTGGAATCTGCAGAGAGCCTTTCTCCCAGCTTTGCCGCCTGTGCTGCCATTTAGACAAAAAAGAGAAGCATAACCGTGGGCATCTCTATCACATAGACACACAGACAGACGTATATATTGGGTTTCTTCATGTGTGACATCCATCGTCCCTAATTGCTTTACTGCTGATAGAAGCTTGTCCTCCGACACACATCCCTGCCTCCCTGGGGTGGGTAGTTTGGGGATGGAGAGGGACATAGGCTGGTGGTGAGGAGGTATTGCAAGCCACGCCCCAGTGGTCCAGAGTGATGGAGTCCAAACCCATCTCCATGCTGGGAGACCTCTGCAAGTGAAGGTCCTTGTGCATCTCACCTTTCTCTCATCTTCCAATTTGCTTTCTTAGTCTGTCTTCCCAGATAGAATGAGAAACACCAACCCAAACGGAAAGCTGGAAAGATCAAAGCACTGTATTTTACATAACATCTTCAGGCAGTCAGATTCTGCAACTGACTCATTTTCACAAGAAAACAAAAAGATGCTAATGAGCTTAGCCAACTCGACAGGTGAAATACTTCTGTTGGGGAAGGGAACTGAAGCCAACCCCCTTTCAAGTTTGCGATTTCCTGACTTTTCCCAGATGCCACATCCACCGCTGCTATTCATTCCAGCTTGCGTAGTCTGATTAGCCAATAACCTTTCGCTGTCATTCTTCCCTCTGTACGTTTCCAAGCTCAGGTCTTTATTTCTGTGACTGGAGTTGTCTTACTCTTCTTTCTTTCCATTGCATCTTAAAGCTACAAGCTATTCCCCTCTCCCTTTTCCCTTTTCGTTCAGTATGGAGGTGCCAGAATTTTTCCTCTCTTGCTGCAGCCGGGTGGTTCTGGGGTGCGGTGTGTGTTTATGAATCCCTCCTCAAGCCTCCCCTCTCTCTCTGCTCTCTCCCTCTGATCTGCTCAGACTTGGAACGTCCAAGGTCTCAGTTTGGGGTCTTCTTCCAAATCACCTCTGCAAGCACTTTGGGCAACAGCCTGGGAGCAACTCTAGAAACCTCCCCACTGCAAATATCCACGATGAGCACAAGTAAAACTAGGGTTTGAGCCGTAGGATGGAGAAGGGAGCAGGTGTAAGCTCCCGGGCACCTGGGAGGTTACAAGTCCCTCTGTGAAAATGCCTGGGGTCCCACACATCCAGGCCGAGTAAGGCAATGGCCTGCCTGTCCCTGTAGCCCGCCCTGCCCCGCTAGACGCTTCACGTCTGTCTATCTCTCCTCTCTCCCCTCTCACCAGACTCACCTCGGTCCCTCAGGACCAGGCTTCAGAACGAGAACAGGTCCAAATGCAGAATACGGACACACAGGACAAATTTATATTTAGTTTCTGCCCAAAGCAGTTTGCTCTCTCTCTTTAGGTGGGAGGGACCCCGTGAATGACTTGGCCACGTCCTCCTGGGGAGCGGGGTGAGAGACCCCAAGTAGACTGGATAGAGACCCCAGGCATGATTCTTAAAGGACCCTGCCCTGTGAGAGGGCAGTGCTGGACTTCAGGGCAAAAGAAATGAGTACTTCTTTAAAGGCTACAGGTTCTTCTGCCTCCTACTGGGGAGCAGGGACCTTGAAGGATGTGAGGGTTAGACTTCATTGGAAGAGCAATTAGCCGCTGTGCAAGGGTGTGAATTAAACGGCAACCTGAGAGACACCAACAGCCTGTTCCCCACCAAGTCCTTCGCATCCTCTCCCTAAAGGACCATTTTCCTCTCTCCCAGTGAGTCCGTGGAACCGAGTCCATCCTACCCAGGAGAAGGCATCCCTTGTGGGTGTTGCTAGGGAGAGAGGGTGAGAAAGAAGCCATAGAATTCTCTTTGATGGGCTAGAAGTGAACCTCCTGCCGTGGTCACCTCACACGTGGCGCCAGGAGCTGAGTGTGTGGGAACGTCCCAGAGCTAACGGCACCCCGGAGACTCTGGGCACCGAGATCCTGTAGCTTAGCAGCTTTGCCTGGACGGTCTGTCAACGGTGTTGGGCTGAAAATACTGACTTCCCACCGCCCCACCCCCAAGTTCTGTCCACACCAGTGTTCCTCCAGGGCCCCAGGCCAGCCAGTGCCTTCCCCACGGGAGTTACTGTGCTCACGGATGAAGACTCTAGAAGTCCTGGTCCCCCATGTCCACGGTGTGCCGTGTGGCCCTGGCTGGAAGTGACCTTTGCAGGAACTGAGCGGGAGAAACGCAACGCTCACTCTGTCCTCCCAGCAAATAGACTTAAGAGTCTGTTATGGGGTGGCTGAGAGACTGGCAAACCGAGCGTGGCTCATTCTTGCCTCCACCCCTGACCACGCGAGTGATGATTAGGGAGGCACTTTGCTTGGGGGACAAGGGGTGCAGACCCTGACCCTTTGACCCCCAAAGGAGCTGTCTCTCATCACTCCCAGAGCCCCCAAACAGGACCTAGCATGGGAACTATTAACCGTGGCTTCCAGAATGTGCGTGGGTCCCACATGACCTATCTGTGTTTTAAAAAAAAAAAAAAGGATGTTGCCATGGCAACCCTTGCATTCCACCCTGGGTTTGCCAAGGCACACAAAAATAGGGAACATTTCCTTAAAGAACAAACACTTGAGTTCTGCCTGCTTGCATCCTGACTCCCTGAATCTGTATCCCACTGGTGGGAGAAATTAGCCTCCAAGGATCTGGTCATTTCTCTGCCTTTTCCTCTTCTGTTTGGACCTGTCCTTCCATTGGCTCAGGAGAACAGGAGCTACCTGTGAGCCGGGTGGTACCCTCCCCACTTCCCAGAGCCCAGAGCAAAGACCCCTTATTCTGGGCAAAAAGGCAGAAATGCCATCTGGAAGACAAAAAATATTTTAAGCCCCAGTCTTTAAAAGCATCTGTTTGCCTGTTGAGAAGCTCTCCCACAAGCCAGACATGTGAACTAAAGTGAACTGAGGTTTACGTGTGGTCTCCGGCAAGCCAGTGGTTTGCAGAGTTTCTAGGTGTTTTATTTGCAGAGAACAAGATGTGTGCGACACGTCTTCTTTCTTGATACCTGCTTCCTGTCTCAATTTTCGCCTGACAAATGGTCTCCTCTCTGCAGTTAGCCGAGAGAGCCTAATGAAAGATGGCAAGCTCGTCCTGATGATCACGCCCCCATTCCAACCTCCCATCCACAGAATCACAAAACGATATATCAGACGCCTAGGAGAGAAATGTATCTTTTATTCCAAATGCCTTCTCTAGGTTCAGTCCAGACTCAGGTCATAAATCAAAGAGAGTTTTGCTCTTAACCCATAGCTAGCAGCCTCCCCGGGACCGTATGAGGGCATGACCAGAAAAGTAAGGTGTGACCGCCAAGCTCCTCAGCTTGGCGGGCATGGCCTTGTGTGGTTGCACACTGTAAAGCCCTGTTCCGCTGTGCTCTAGCTCTCCATGCCTGCTGAAGCTGCCGAGGTCTGCTCCTTCCAGCTGGAGGTCTCAAACCATATTAGGTCATTTTACTGCACTATTTCTCCCAAAGCCCTTAGTGATCATGTTATTTATTCTGTTCCACTAAGATACACAAA
Source organism: Globicephala melas (assembly GCF_963455315.2). Taxonomy (NCBI): domain Eukaryota; kingdom Metazoa; phylum Chordata; class Mammalia; order Artiodactyla; family Delphinidae; genus Globicephala; species Globicephala melas. Next base: position 13,584,870 of record NC_083328.1, on the reverse strand, counting down.
AGGTCTGGAACCCCACTGCAGAAAGGAGGAGCCCCCTTTCCTATAATGCCATGACGATACAGATAGACTTAAGCTTCTAGACTTTGGCATATACTGGTTGTGTCACCAGGCGGACCGCGGGACCGTCTTCCCTGGAGAACATCTATCTGAAATGACCTCAGATCAGAGATTTCCCATTGGCCTCTTCTGTGATCCTCCCAGGGCTTAGCCTCCATAACCTAAAGGTGTTGCCGTAGCTATCCTCCCAGACGCCTCAACTCCCTCCGGAAGGGGAAAAAAAAAATCCATCAGAAACAGAAGAGAAACGTTATTCCGCAGCTAGGGGTTTCAATTTGAATTATTTAAAGCAATGGCAAAATGCAGGGAGGTTCAGACTGCCTTGAAGCACTCTGTCTCCATGACAATTTAAATGTCAGAAGTGTTCAGCTTCACTTCTTACTTCCTTTGACTAAGTCACTCGGGACTGTCCTCCGTTATGTGGCCTTGCCATAGACACTTGGTTTGGAGGGAAAAGGTCAGGCACTGAAACCAGCCAAGCATTTCTCTTAGTATGCTATGCTCCATGCCAAGTCCATGGTCATTGAAACAGCCGTGGTTTCTACTGAATACTGGTTTGGGACCCTCTTTATAAGGTCTCAAGAGTCATGATAACAATGCTCAAAAAGTCTTGGAGGCAAAATTAATTTGATTCAGGGCTTCCCTGGTGGCGCAGTGGTTGAGAGTCCGCCTGCCGATGCAGGGGACGCGGGTTCGTGCCCCGGTCCGGGAAGATCCCACATGCCGCGGAGCGGCTGGGCCCGTGAGCCATGGCCGCTGAGCCTGCGCGTCCGGAGCCTGTTGCTCCGCAACGGGAGAGGCCACAACAGTGAGAGGCCCGCGTAACGCAAAAAAAAAAAAAAAAAAATTAATTTGATTCAGTTGGCTTGAAATATAGTCACAAAGAATCGGGTTCTGCCAGTCCCCCATAGACAGTCCTCTGAAACTGGGAAAGACTTGTGAAGCATCCTGACCCCTGCCTCCGCCTTGGGTAGCTAAGCCGTTGAGTGGTCCCCCATGCTGGGCATAGCCCTCATCCACCTCTTTCCCTTGAGGCTGATGTGTTGGCTTTCCAACCTGTGCTTCTCACACTGTTAGACTTTATTGTCCAAGTGAAACAGATGCAGAGGCTGGAATTTTCCAGGGGGCAGAGCAGCAGGTTAATTAGGAAGGAATATTCCAGGGACTGAAAAATTCAAGTGCGTTGCTGCTCCATCCCTGGGCCTGGGAGTGAAAAAGAAAGTCTTTAAAGGGCCGCTGAGGCTGATCTCTGAACGTTTTCCCTGTACGTCTGGTCTCCTCTGGGAGCATACAGGGGTTTGAGGGCCATGGGGCTGCTGCCCAACAACCTGATCCCAACGACATGTGCTGGGAACTTCAAGAGGTGGCTGGTAGCCTGCCGTGCCTTGGGGGCTGCTGACGTTTGCCAAGGTCAAAATGCCTTTCCCAGGGTGCACTGTCTGGGCTCAGACCGGTTGAACTGAGGCGAAGAGAGAAGACCTTAGCCCTGGACGTGTAAGAAGCGCTGTCAGCCAGGAAGGGCACAGGAGGCAGGGCCCCAGGTGCTTTTGCCACCCACCAGCCAGATAATTCTGAGTGACTCCCCTTCCCAGCCTCAGGTGTCTCATCTCTAAAGCAAAGGGAAAGGTCAACCAGATGACTCAAAAGAGCCCTCCTCTTGTGACTGTCCAAAACAAATCAAAGTGAACGCCCACACGTTGAGAGGGTCCCTATGTCCCCTATGAATTGCATTAGGGACCGGCAGTTTCATTTTTTTTAAACACGAATCCCAAGAGGCAGTTGTAATAAGCTATCTCTTTAGGTGTCTGTTGTCTGTAGATGAAAGATGCGAGTCGGCTTCTGTCGAGTGTGTCTTGTAGGCAAGAGGTTTTATTTACTCCCTAAGGACTTGCTGATTCAAGGCAGCATCCAAGATGGGCTTTGTGTCCTGCCTGAGCCAGTGTCACAGTGAAGGACGTGGGATCACCTTACCACAGGTCCCGTGAATCAGAATTCCTGCCTAAGTAGGGTGAGACAAAGCCAGATTCCAGGAGAAGATGCTGCTTCCCCATCTGAAAAAGCCTAACTGGAAGTTACTGAATAAACAGCACAACTTCTGATCATTTCCTTCTTTTTTTTTTTTCTGACCCATGGAACAGCAGTTCCCGTATATAGGATAGTGGCTTGTAATTATTCGTAACATTGCAGAAGGGAGTCACGATCTCTGGGGATTGTTAGGGATTTGATGAAGAGTTTGCGGAGACCAGACGCCTGCGGTGGTCCTTAGGTGGTTCACGAGTGATGCTGAGCACAGGCGCCTGCTTTAGATGCGATCCAACCACGAGGAGGGAAAAAGGGCAGAGAGAGGGCAGCTGCAGGATACACAGAAGTCTCCGGCCCTTCTGCGCCGTGACAACCTGAATTCCTAGGTTTCCTTTTTTCTTTCTCTTCCCAAAGTAAATGGAGGCCGTCATTGTTTTTCTAGCAAGCCCTGCTGGTCTTCCCTGGAAAGACCTAGACTGGCCAAGGAAAGGGCCCTCTCAGCTCCTGGTGGAAATTTACACAAGTCACTGTCTCTCAGCTCTCTCCAAGGAAAATCAAAGAATGTTCGTTCTTTCTAACCTGGAAATCAGGCTTCAGGGGTCTTTAAATGGCTTCTTAGTGGGGTTTGATTTTTCTTCCCCAACTCTGAATCCAGGAAGAAGCGATTTCTCCAAGGGCTAACCAAAGACAATGCCCTTGGAGGAAAATAAGCCCCCAAAATCTGGCCCGGGAATGGGTTGGCAAGCTGTCATCTGCTGGGGGTAGGGGTCGTTGTGACCCTAGGGGTCATTAGACTTGAGACAGGAGTTTTTTTCTCAAAGCACGGTGGTAAACGGCTAGATACAAATCAGAGCGCAGCTGAGGACTCTTACCACCAGGCTGACGGGAGGTTGGCAGGTCTCATATCCAGAATGGGCCACTAAGACTGAAATCCTGGGTCACAAGCTTCCCATTTACCTCATTCATGTTCCTTTTTTTTTTTTTTTTTCATTCAGTATTCGTTGATGATTTCTGCTACTAAATGATGAGAGAGTCAGCAGATTAGTCAAAAGAAAATCTTTATATAAAATGTAAATATTAATATAAATTAACTTGGCATGCAACGTACTGATCCCATGAAGTACATATTATTAATATGTTATCTTAGTGTATAAAGGAAAACTGACTGCCATATTTACCAGATGTTTTTCTCTAACCAAACTTGTCTGTAAATATATAATCTGTATAAAAAAGAGTCTAATTTACCATTATTTATGCAATAGAAAAAAATAAAAGTTTTTTTTTTCTTTTGATGAGAGATTCAGCTCGTTATCTGGGGCTGTGATTTGCAAAAGGGTCATGAAATTCATTTCCGTGACCCTGAAGGGAAACCAGATCTCTTTGATGGACCGTCCAGCAACATCACCCCCTTCCAAGAAGCAGCCAGTGAGAAAGCAGCTGGGGATCTTTGGTGGGGCTTTGGAGGGGAATGATTGACATCAGGGGAAGTAAGCCGACGACGGAACATATGGTGAGAAATACGAACCAGCTTCTGGCTGGGGAGCAGACAGTCTAATTAAGAAAACTTTGCAGACACCCAAGCTAATGGTGTCATCCTTTTGGTATTCCATTTGCCAAACCCTTCCCAACATTAGCATTCAGGTACTGCTTAGCTTTTGCTTAAGCATTTGGAATTTTTAATGTTATTTGAGCTTCTTGGGCATAGGAAAAAACCACCCGTTCCCTTATAATATATTTATATAAGGAAACAAAGGGCACCAAAAAGGCAAGTGACTTGCTTAAAAGCACTACCAGGGATCCTGCCTGGATCCGGCCTTCTGTCTCCAAGCCTCATGAGGGCATCTCATATTTTCTTTCCTTTCCAAAAATGTTATCACATGTTTCCCCAAATATCCTGTACTTAAGTCAAAAACCTGAGTTTCCTGTGGGTAGAATCTCCCAGAACCTCTCAGGGTCCTCAGTTCTAAGCGCTGCATTTTATACACCTTCTTCAGAAACTTATGAGGCAAAATCACTATGCGTTTGTTTTTGTTTAAAAATTCTAAAAATAGAGAGTTCTAGGCATAGAGCATGTGTTTTGTTTTGTTCTTTCTTTCCCCTTGTTAAAGGGGGCAAATTCCAGTGAGATAATAACTTGGATTTGATCCTCTCTGATCTGGGTTTTAAGAACTTTTTTATTATACAGGAACAGTTAGTCATGAATATTCATTCTCCTGAGTCCTTACCCCAGCAGCGGGTGTTCTGCAGGACAAAAGACCCCACAGGGGACTGAGAACAGAACTCAGGTCTGACCCTGACCACAGAGATGACGAAGGCTGAAGGGTCATGGGTGACATTCAAGGGAAAACAAAGTTCTCCCTGAAAAGGTGAACGTATCTTTGAATTCTGTTGGGATTTTTCCATACTTTTGGTAAGTGAATTTCAAAGGCTTTTCTTTCAGATAAATATATGTCTGTGGTCCGGCCATGTGCACGATTAGAAAGCCGGGCCCATCACTTCTCCTGCGGACTCTGGAAGGTCTACCTGTAGCAGGTTGCCTGGCCTTGAGCAGCAAAGGATGGGTGACCGGGCTGACGGAGGACCTGAGGCCACGTTCCCAGGCCGATCTCCGCTCCCTGGTTTTATTTCAACCCAGAACACTTGGACTTCAATCACTGGGTGACGAGCCAAGGAAGGACACGACTGTGCTCCAGCCTAGCTGAAATCACCCCCAGGTCCTGGGGTGTCATACCTGGACCCAAGCTCCAGGCCCCAAGCACAGGCCGGTGTGTGGTCAGAAGCCTCTTCTGACTTGGGACATCTTCAGCAACCAGTCCTGCAGCTGTGCTCAGAGCTGGCAAGGCCCTGGCTCTCACTTCTGAATTTCCCAGGATGAGGAAGTAAAGATGCCAATGTCTCCTGGCAGAGACGCTTCAGGGCTGTGCTAAGGGTGACACGCTGGTAGACCCTTTGGGGCTCATTGCCCCACTCTGGCTCTCGTAATTTTTGTCCCCCACCCTCTCCCCTTTTTTCTATGCTCTCAAGATAGTCGGAAGTTAGCCAAGCTTTTTTTTTTTTTTTCGGTACGCTGGCCTCTCACTGTTGTGGCCTCTCCCGTTGCGGAGCACAGGCTCCGGACGCGCAGGCTCAGTGGCCATGGCTCACGGGCCCAGCCGCTCCGCGGCATGTGGGATCTTCCCGGACCGGGTCACGAACCCGTGTCCCCTGCATCGGCAGGCGGACTCTCAACCACTGCGCCACCAGGGAAGCCCTTAGCCGAGCTTTAAACAGGGAGGTGGTTCCCAACCCTGGTTGCACATGGGAATTGCCTGGGGAGCTTTAAAAAACTCCCAAGTCCCGATTCCATTGCTGTGGGATGCAGCCTGGCAGCAGGGCTGCCCACTCTCCGGGTGACTGTAATCAGGGCGAAGCACTAGGGCAGGGAGTTCCTACTCTTTCAGATTTGGATGATTTCCGGAGAAGCAGGTCAGTCCCCCTTAGCACAATGGTCCTCAAAGTGCGGTCCCTCAGCTAGAACCCGGGAGCTTGTTAGAAATGCAATTTCTCGGGCTGCACCCCAGCCTACGGAATCGGAGATTCTGGAGGTGAAACAGACAACAGGCCCTGCAGGTAATTTGGAGGGTGATGCTCCCTTAAGTTTAAGAACCTCTGGTTTTCACAATGATGGATGGCGGAATCAATCCATAATTATGAGAATCACTGGGTGCTTTATAAATGTCGAGATGCCTGGGCCTCTCACTGTAGGCCTATGGGATCAGAGCCACAGGGGAAAGGGTCGCCGGTGAGGGTCATTTGAGGAATCCTCCAGGGATATTCGGAAGGGAGGGGTGAACGTGAGTCAGCTCAGCGGCCAGACGCAGCAAGCCAGGATCGCGAGCCAGTTCCTTGACGGCCCTGCAATAACGCTCCCAGCGCCTGAGTCTCAGAAGGTATTTCCTGGGCGTGGCCCCCAGGGTGTCATCTGCAGTTGCGGCCCATATCCCCTGAGCACGGCAGCAGAGACCCACGTGGGCTGCAGAGACCTCTGCTCTCCCTCCCATGGAGGTGCCGCCGGCTTATAAACTAGGGGCTCTTGATGTCTTTCCAATGTCAAAGCCATGGCTGCCGGGCTGTCCCTAGGAAGCCAGGGGGTGGGAGTGGAGTGTGCAGGATGAGTGACACCCTCCCACTTTTCCCTAAGATTCATCTGGATGAGAGCAAAATAAAACTGAGCGCAAAGAAGGAGTGAATTGTCTGGTGTGTGAATTACATCTCGGTAAAGCTGTTACCAAAAAATGAGCACACGTGTAGCTCTGGAAGAGGAAAAGAAGCCAGAGGTGGAGGCCCGGGGATGGCACTGAGCCTCCTGTGTGTCTGGCAGCCTCAGGCGGTGATCTGGGGCAGCTGGCATGGTCCTGGCTTCTCCTGCTTGCCTCAGGCAGAAAGTCCCGAATCTCAGAAGCAAGGCAGCCAGGAGTGGGCACCCTGATCCCAGCGTCTCTGCTAGGGGACCTCCTTCAGCCTCGGCTCTCCCCAGCCTTTCAGAATAAAGAGGACCCAGCCTAATCCTCCTGGGTTTGAGCCTCTCTGGTCCAGGAACTGCGTAGAATGCTTTCTTCTTGGTCAGTGTCACTCCAGGGCCATCCCCCCATCCCTCCGCCAGCCTTTTCCTCTAAGAATGACGTGTCCAGTCTGGAAGAGAGAATCTGGGGCTTGGGAGGCCCTGGAGGTGTCTGCAGGGCCATCGTTAGGGAGGAAATGGGGTTGCGTTGTACAGGGCGGGGACAGGCTATGCACAGTCTCCAGTTTACCTGTGACCCTGGATGGACAAATGGCCTCAGCCCTGTCACTAAAATAAGCTGATTTAGCCACAGGACAGCTTATTTTGCTCATCTGTGTACTAGCATTGCATGGATCACATAGTAGGTGCTCAATAAATAATTGGCTAAAGGGATAAACACCCCAGATTAGCTCATCTTGCTCAGATACCCAAATTCTCTAGTGGCTCCGAATTTGTTCCTGGGGCCTCTTTCTCTCTGCCACATTCCTCCATCTCCTGTCTTCATGACCCTGGTTCCCATGCCTCTGTCAAAATCAGGTATGCCCTGTCTTTACAGCTTTATTTGTTCTGTTTTAATTCCTCCAGTCGATCCAGGAATTCCTTATCCACTTTGAAGAACCAAGTTCAGCCCCTTCGGTTTCTTCTTAAGGGCGCTCCCAGCTGGCCTTTGGTGCCACAGAGCTGGGTTCTCCTCTGACGGGAAAACAAGCCCCATCGCCTTTCCTAAAAGCCACAGCGTCAATCCCCTTGGCTTGCTTTGATGCTGGGACCTTAAGGTCTTCAAGCCTCAACACACCACCCTCCTGGGCCGGGATGGATGCAGTCCTGCCAACGGCTCTACACAGCTCTCTCATCTCTGCAGGTCTCCATCACACCTGTCGACTGCCAACCCCACCATGGAACACCAGCCTTCACTATACGGCTAATACTTTAGAGACTCATCTGAGAAACTAGCAAGTGTCTACCAGGTACCAATAGGATGCAAAGAGAAACAAACAGAACGCCAGGAGTTTCTAGTCTAGCAGAAAGGATGAACAAGTAAGCCTGCCATTGCAGGGTCAGAAGCCCTAGGGAAGAATTCACTAGAAGGTCATAGTGATTCAAAGGAAGGAGCATTGCTCATTTTAAAACTTAACATTGTTTTTAATTATGAAATATTTCAAACACACATAAAATAATACAACAGTATACTCATCACTCACATTTAACAGATGTGAATGTTTTGACTGAGACTTCTCGTTCTCCTTTAAGAAATAGAACCTTAGAGGTATGGCCAATGTTGCAGCCCAATTCTATCATTTTTTCCTTCCCCTCCCTCTTCTGATGTGACCACCTTCCTGCAACTGATCATTCCTATTCCTATTTTTTTTTTTTTTGGTAGGGGGATTCTTGGAGGGGTAGGACAAAGAAGTTGGCAGAGCACAGGGGGACGGCGCATTACAGGAGAGGGACCAGCACGTGCAAAGGCCCACAGGCACAGCATACTTGTGAGAGACCGGTTGTGAAGACTTTGTGTTAATCCGGAGGAGACATGATGGTGACCTAAACTCGGGGAGAATGGGGGGTGGAGAAAAGAGGGCAGTGCCTAGAGAGATTGAGGAAAGAGAGTAGGACCTAGCGACTGGCTTGACATGTGGCTTGTTGGAAAAGAATGGTTCAAGGATGACGTGGGTTTCTGGTTTAAGAAGGGGTGGGAGAGACATGGAATTTAATTTATAATGATTAATTGGAGATACGTGTAGGGCGTCCGAGTGATATTAGATAGAGAGATCTGGGCTATATCACTTTTGCTGCAAAAGAACAAGTGGCCATTTGGTTTGTCTGTCCCTTTATAAGCTAGAGAAAAGTGTACCCCACTAGAAAAGTTTGTTTTCAAATCTTTTCCACCCATTTCTTCCTTCCTTCTCCATCTTGTGGCAAGAGAGAAAACTGCAGTCTGTCTTGGGTGGTGTACACCGTTCAAACCCTGGGTTGTACCCATGCCCAGTGTCAAGGCAATTGCTCAATTTCAGCTCTTTGGTATCACGTAGACCCTGCCTCAGCCTGGCTCTTCAGGAACTGGGAAAATGAGAGAGTTTCATGTGAGTGGCAGGCTGGAAGGTGGGAATAAAATCAAAGTCACCTCTGAGCCAGTAAACAGGCTGGTGCCTTGGAGACAGAGCATGACGCCTCAGTTGCCCGCATGGCAAGAAATCCCGCTGCTGACTTTGTCATTGTTTCCTTGGCAGCCAATGACCTCCCAAAAAATTGGGGGAGAAACTCTGTAGGGATTTCCTAGGGTCTAAACAGGCAGAGGTGGTGGTTGTGGGATCAGAACATCATCCCCAGAGCTTTGCTCTCTTCAGTTCAAATGAACAGCTGGCACAGACTCCCGTAAGCCCTTTTCCAATGTGGACACCTAAGCAGTTGTCAATCAAACTCTGAGCCGCCACCCCACCCGCTGGCCACACACGTTGCTAATTTTGACCTTAGCTCTATTATTTAACAGATTCATTGCCAAACCTGGGTTTTCATAAATTATTTCCAGGAAATGCGAAGGTTGAAGTCAAGTTGAACTCATGTGGTTTTGCTCGTTAACTTGAGCGTCCTCTGTGATTTCTGGAAGATCTCGCAGCTCTGCCTTTCGGTAACCACGGCTGGTTGCTTGTTTGGACTCCAGGAAGCTCCGAGATAATCTCGCCTATTAAACCCAAATAGAATGTTGGCAAGTCAAAGTCTCAGCCTCAGCCCACACAGAAGAATAGTTTGTCTTGCCTGAGAAGTATAAAATCAAATATCCATGTCATGGGAGCACGTTTTCCTCGCTCGGCTTTCAGAAGAAAATATGCTTTGAACCCCCTCCCCGGAGGTAGAAATGAAAACGTGGAAGATCTTTGTTTGAGTCATTTTGGCAAGACCACTGTCCTGGCCTCCTTCTCTCAGCCAGTTTGGAGACTTCAGAATTTTTACACAAGCGTGAGCACTGAGCCCTTTCCCAAGCATCCTCACTACAGCAGCATCTTGAAGGCCCTGGGCATCGGTTAACACTCACTTTGTCAGGACAGAAACCTTTAGTCAGAGCTGAGCTAAAATATGAGACCTCACAGCACAACTGGATGATTGGAACATCTTCTGGCTTTGTGTGGCCGCCCCTTAGTTTCCAAATATATCTTAGCTCAGCGATGAGCTTTACATACCCGTAGAGATTAGTACTTGGCCCTGCCTGGCAAGCCTCCTGTCTGCCATTCCACAAAGCAACTAAAAGCATCTATTCACAAGAACCAATCTAGTTTCTGATCGTGGTCATTTTCTCCGTGCTTTTCCTTACTTCATTGCTTATCTGTAGTGAAAGCCGCTCAAGAAGTTATAAACATGGTTCAGAGATAACGTCGCATTTTCCTCCTCCCAGTTTCCATTCAAATAATCATGAAGATGGAAAAATACAACACCGGACACCGAAGATAAGAGTTTAAAGGGAAGTTTCTCATAACCGCAGAACCAATGAGGGTGAATGAAGAAATAAAGTGGATGAGATCAACTCACATTCTCCATTCTGGGCCATCCTAACACTGCCAAACTACAAGTGGCAGGGAGTCTGCGGCCATCTGAAAGCAGAGAGGTGCCTCTCTGACATAATAAGGGTCCTTACTCGCCATTACTCTGCAAGTGTGGTTCCAGGGCACCAGAAACTCTCCTTCCTAGGGACGTTGGCTAGTCTCTCCTTGAACTCATCTGGGGAACACAAACTAGGACTTAACAGCTGATGTTTCATCAGAGATCTTGAAGCCCAAAGGCCAATAGGATGACATATTCAAAGTGCTGAAAGAATCTTACATCTAAAGAAACTAAAGGCAGTATGAATGTATTTTTGTTTGTAACTCCTTTTTTCTATCTGACTGAAAAGACAACAGCATAAAGCTCTACTTGTAAATCTATGTTGATGGGCACACAATGTATAAAGGTATAATGTCTGAAAGTAACGGCATGAGGGGACCGAGATATACAGGAGAAGTTTTTATGTAGTATTGACATTAAATTGGTATTAATCTGGACTCATTTGTTATAAATTAAAATGTTAATTGCAATTCCCAGGGAAAGCACTAAGAAAATAACTCAAAAAATTATAGTTAAACAAATGACAAAGTAGTTTAAATGGTACGCTAGAAAAATGACTATCTAACACAAAAGAAGGCATGTACTAACAGAGGATTGAGGAACACAAAGGATATTCTTGATCAGTTTCAAAAAGACATAAAACATCTAAAAATACTACAAAATCTAATAGTAGACCATGACTCTGTAATGATTATTTTGAAATAGACACATCAATACGAACTCATGATTTTAACATGCTCCCCGGCTTTTGCATAGAAAAGGCATAGAAACAAAGACACTCCTATAGTGATGAGGACTGGTGACCGGAGCTTGTTTTCTGAATTCCACCAAAAGGAACCAGGTGTCGATCCTAGAGCTGGGCCTGGGAAAGTACAAAGCGAATTTGGGACATATTGTGGTGGCAGTAGCTAAGCAAGTCTCAGAGAACAGTGACACACCAGAGTTGTCACGAAGGGGATGCCACTGGCCAAATCTGGAAGAATCTGAACATCAGAAGAGAAGCATGGCTGTAACTGCTCTTAACATGATGAATAAAAAAATCATGAATTAGACATTACATTGAGAGAGAGAGAAGAGAGAGAGGGGGAGAGAGAGGGGTGTGAAAGGAAAAAGTAAGGACGAAAGGATGTTAATAATTCTTGAATTTAGATCAACGGTGCGTGTGTGTTCATTTTACTATTTCAACGTTTCTATATGTCTAAAAGCTTTTAAAATGCAGAAGAAAGGATAACAAGAAACTAAATTTATTTAACAAAAGCAGAAAACGAAAATACATAAAAAGAAATCGTAAAGCCAAGTGACAAACGGGCTACCGGCTAAAAAGAAGAAAACGTCTTCATCGAGATCAACAGGAAATATAGGAGACTTCGCTTCTAGGTGAAATGGAGTAACCAGGACCGATCAATCCCGTGTGAAATAACAACAAAACCAAACAATAGGACAAATGATATGAAACACTGGCTCTAAGACACTGGACAGCAGACAGAGCTCTGTGAGCTCCCAGATTGGAAGAAATGGAGCTGGGCACTTGGAGACAGCAGTGTGGCTGTGAGACTGGCTGGGACCTGGGGCCCCTGCACTCAACACCACCAGAGGGGTGGGCAAATTGCCTAACCCACCTCTCCGGCCTGACCCCTAGACACACCCCTACCCTCACCCCACAGAAAGACCCAGCTTGCCCCCGCCCTTGGGGAGCGATCAAGGGAAGCTCTTACTTGTTTTCACCCCCTCCTGTGGCCACGGGAGCCCCAATAAAGCCTTGCCTGAATTTCTTGTCTGGCCTCTTCTCAATTGCTATTGATTGGGGAAGGGAGGGCCAAGAACCCTGGTTGGTATCAGCTGCAGCTCGCAGGGCAAAGGACCCTACGGCAGGGAGCTGCACACAGAACCCTGAGGACCCGTAGAGCATTCCCTTCCAGCAGTTCAGAAACTGAGCATCTCAAGCGTTAGGACACTAGCAGAGGCTGGGAGAGACAACTGCTCCAAGAGTGTCTGTTCCCAACGTCCAGAGGAGAAACCTCACAGTTCCCCAGGTATGAGCATCGGTTTGAGTCCTGTATTAGTTTCTTAGGGCTGCTGTGACAAATGGTCACAAGCCGGGGGGCTGAAAACAAGAGAAACTTATTCTGTCTCAGCTCCGGAGGCCAGGAGTTTTCATGAAGTGCTGGCAGAGCCGTGCTCCCTCTGATGGCTCTAGGGAAGGATCCTTCCTGACCTTCCGTAGCTTTTGGTGTCGCTAGCACTTCTTGGAGTGCCTTGCCTTACGGCTGCCTCACTCCAGTTTCTCCGTCTCTCGTCACATGGCCGTCACGCCTGGGTCCGTCTCTGTTTTCTCTTCTTATAAGGACACCAGTCATTGGATTAAGGCACACCCTAATCCAGTGTGTCCTCATCTTAACTAATTATATCTGCAAAGACCCAATTTCCAAATAAGGTCACATTCTGAGGTTCTGGGTTGATATGAATTTGGGGTGGGGGAGACATTATTCAACCCCATAAAAGTACTAAGAAAAGACTTGCCTCAATAGTGGGGAAAAGTTAACTCTAGACTAACATGCTAATTTGATCCCACTTAAAGCTTAAAAGCAAGACCAAAAGGTTCAAACTATTTCTAGGTACCTCAAGTGCATCCCAGTACAAAGTTCAAGAATTTTGTTCGTAATACAAAACGATTCAACACTTACAAGGTAAAATTCACAATACCTGGCATCTGATAGAAAATTATATTTGAAGAAATAATGTCTAAAACTTCCCCAAATTTGATGAAACCTATAAGCCATAGATCCAAGAAGTCAATGAACCCCAAACACAAAAAATGTGAATAATATTACACTAAGTTGCTAAGATCTAGTAATAAAGAGAAAAAATTTTAAACACCCAGGGGGGAAAAAGACATTATATATAAAGAACCAATATAAGAATAACTGCAAATATCAGGAAAAGAGTCTAAAAGAGCTTGCAGAAATGTCTTTAAAATACTGAAGTGAAAGGTCTGTCCACATTGCATTCTGTAGCCAGTGGAATATATTTCAAAGACAAAAGCAAAATAAAGAGTTTTCAGACATAAACTCTGAAAGAATTCATCACTAGCAGACCTGCACTACAAGAAATGTTAAAATACTCCTTAAAGCAGAACTTAAAGGATGCAACTAGAGGCCCCCAAACCGAACGCCAGGCTTCTTCCCACTGTCAGCTCTACCAGGAAAGGGAATTTACTGCATTTGCTGCTATATTCCCAGCACCCACAATAGTGTCTTGAGTATAGCTGGTGCTCAAATAATTATGGAATAAGTTTCAACAATTTCTGCTCCTGTCTTTTGAGTCATAAAGCCCTTTTGCCTTCTCTGGACCTAGGATGTACCATAGAGTCACAGAAGTCACAGAATGTCGACATTGAAAGGAATACTTCATAGCCCCTCATTTTAAAGTTAAAAAAACCCTGAGGTCCAGAGAGAAGCGCTGGGCTCAAGGTCATGTACCAAGTAGTAATGGCAGAGCTGGGACAAGACCCAGGTCCCCTCAAAGTCCTAACCTCTCTCCTTCCCCCACAGTTATCAGCATCCTAACGGCTGCAGAATCTGTTTCCAGAAGGGTCTAAACCCAGGCACTGAGGATGCTTGTGAGTTTGCTCAGTACATGGCTGTTAGAGATTTCTCCTCCCTGGGACTCACCACCCAGAGCTCTTAATCCTCAACTGTAGGATTCTGTAGTCCAAAGCTCAGGCTTTGGACTAAGAGAGGGAGAAGGGGGTCATTGTCCTGGAGAAGAAAGGCTCTCAAACACACACACACACAGAAGTTGGGGAGAAAGGCAGAAGCCAGAAAGCCATCCCAGATGTGGAAGCTGCTACCAAGCATCAACGCAGCTGCCATCAGATTGGGGGGATGAACGAAGTGGGGACAACCAGACAGGAACATGTGGGGGACAGGGGCAGAGAGAGAGGGGAGAGAGAGGAAAAGGACCCCTCTACTTGTCCTGCCTGTTATCCACCCAAAGCCTTTGGAGGGTCAACAGACTCATAAGCCTTTGCGGGGGGGGCTGACCCCAAATACCACTCCATGTCATGACTGTGCCTGTTATTCCACCACTAGAGATAAGCTGAGGGGGGACTTTTCCGTTTCCAGGAGTCTCCTATGAGAATGCAAACATTTCTTAGCAGGAATTAGATGCCAGAAGTTCCCAGCCCTGGGTACACATTCAAAGCATCTGGGGAACTTTGAAAAAATACTGATGCTGCACTCCGCCCCAGACCAATTACATCAAAATTGGGGGTGGGGGGGGGGGAGGAGTGTCCAGGCTATAAGATTTTAAAGCTCCCCAGGCAGTTTTAATCTGAACCAGGGAAGGCTGAGAACCTGGACCATTTGACTACTTGAAATGTCAGCAGAAAGGGACGGTAGAAAACCACAGAGCCCTTTGGGCAGATGAGGGAACTGAGGCCCAGAGAGGGGCGGGGCTGGGAATCTGTGGCAGAGACCAGACTGGGAGGGTGCCCTGAGTCACTCTGTTCCCTCCGCCACCAAGGCTGTCTCTGGAAGTTCTGAGAAGGGAGTGGAGAGGCCCTGGGTGCATGAGGCATTCGTTGGCACCCAGGTGACCTGCCAGATTCACCATTTTGTCCCCAAGGCCCTAGCATGAGTGTCTTGCTGAGACCTGAATTTTTGGCAGAAGACTTCCTTCCTCTCACCCTTGCTTCCTTCCTCTTCCTTCCCATTTTTCCTAGGTGGACTTTATTCAGTGCTTGCCCTCACAGATTTATTTCCCAGCAACCTAGAAAATCACATCCTAAAATTAGGACTTTACAGATGGGGTCTGAGGTGCAGAAGGACAGAGGGGGTGACCTGCCTGTGGTGACACAGCAGGCCTCTCTCAGGGCTGCTGGAGTTCCAGGAAGGGCTCTCTACCAGCACCCTCTTTTTGCTCCCTCAGCTGGGAGTAAGGACAGTGGCCCTATGGGGCTTCTCCATCTTGCATGACATTGGGCAGCCAGAGGATGGAAAGCAGACTGGGGTGGGCAGGGGCCCTCCGTGTCTATTGGCACAGACTTCTGCCCACACCAGCAGCCTGGATGCATCAGGGCCCCGGGGGAATGCAATTCTCTGAGTCATCTTGCGAGTCATGGGTCCCCAATTCTCCCAGGTGTCATCCCTAAAGGTATAAACCCATGGGTGGGCAGAGAATCAAGCAGATGGCCCGACCGCCCCAGTATGGAGCCCTGGGATCAACCCCATAAGAAATGCCCACAGTGTGACTCGGAGGGCGGCACGGAGGAGGTGCCCCAGCAGAAGCGAGTCGGGGACCACCGCCCGCCTATTGTGGCCACAGAGGGGGCGGAGCCGGGTTGGCCAGAGTGGCCCAGAGCGCGAGGGCTGGCGGGAGGCCAGGGCAGGGCCGTGGGCGGTGAGGAGACACTGCGCTCTCCGCAGCCCCCGGAATCCGGCTGCGCCCATCCGCGCCCTGCGAGCAGCCTCCCGCGGCGGCCGCCGGGCGCCCTCTAGTGGCAAGAAGTGCTCCCTGCCGCCCGCAGCCTGTACCGTGTGGCTGGCGGCCCAGCTCAGGGTCTTCACCTGCACCCCTGACTCCTAGCCCATCACTGTGCTGCCGTTGGCACTGCTCCTATTGGCTTTTGTGGCTGGGTTGCACTCTCTTGGACCCTACGCTGTGAAAGATTTTATCTTTATTAAATAATAACACATTTCCTTAAAAAAATCAGAATATTTAAAAAATGAACTAGATGGGCCGAGGCAGCAGGTATCACAACAGGGAATGCTCTAACAATCCTGTAGCCAAAAGCAAAGAAAGACGACCTTTGGCCCGCCGCTGTTGCAGCCTGCATCGCAGAGCGCGACCCTGTGCCCTCATACCTGTGTGTGCCACGGCCAGGGCCATACCGTCTCCCTGGCACCAGGCTGGGTGTACGCTTGAGCCCTAGGACGTGCTCTGTGTGGCTGCCAGACAGCTGGGACTGCCCTGGACCTACTACCCCACCTGTGTCTGCTGCAGGCCAGCCTCCCGGCCAGGGTAAGCCCAGCATCTGCCTGTACCCAGACCCTGGCCTGGTCTCTCATGGACTCTGTGCCTTTTTTCTGTTGCTGACTTCTGTCTTTATCTTTTCACTGAAAAACAAACAACAACAAAAACACATAATTTTGAGGATAACTGTTTTTCTGGATCCTGAGAGCTCATCTTGTGAATTAGCGAACCCGAGGGTAATCTGGGGAACCCCCGACACACTGCCTTACGGGGTGAGGACGTGGGCGATCACGCTTACTCTATCCTGTGCTGGATAGTTTTACAAAGCACCGGAAGAGAAAAAGCGCCGTCTTGTGGTCACCGAGGAAGTAGGGGACGGGCTATGAGGAAAGTACCCGGGCACTTGGTCTCCAATAAGCTCTCAGCGGAGGAATCCACACCTGCGGTCAGAACTCCATTCATCATACTGATCAGAGATGGCGATCCCGAGTGTCCAGGGTGCGCCCTCTTATGCTACCCATGTGGTCAGACCACGTCGTGGGTTTAGAGAACAGAGAACGATGCTCCAATCCTGGTGTCAAGGCTGATTGATAGAGGGGCCCAGGTGGGGCCTGGAGGGAATGGTTGCTCCAGTTCATCCGCTCCCCACTGAGCCCGCTCCCTCCCCCACTCACACATTCAGGCACCGCCAGAACCATGGACGACCCACAGGGCTCTCTACCGTTGGCTCCCACCAGCCAGTGCTAGGCTCCTTGTATAGGAATCTCTGGAGAACTTGATAAAAGCACAGCTTCTCAGGCCCCTGTCCAGGGGGGTTCCAACCAGTAAGGTTGGAACGGGGCCCAGGAATCGCAATTTTTAACAGCTCCCCAGGTGCAACAATGGGATCTGCTGATAGCCCTGTCACGCCAAGGCACAAGGCTTTTCCAAACGAAGTTTTGAAATAACTCAGTTTTATGCCTACCACAAATATTGAAAATCTTTGGTTATTTTTTAAAACCTGTAGACAACTCGGTTTAGTCCCCGTGAAAGCATTCAGGAGCAAGGCTGCACACCACTTTGTGAGCTTGTTGGAAGGACTAGGTGTCTGCACCAAGAAGGCTGTATTACCCCGCCAGCTCTTTTGTTTGTTTGTTTGTTTTTTTAACTTCTTTATCAGAGTATAATTGCTCTACAATGGTGTGTTAGTTTCTACTGTATAACAAAGTGAATCAGCTATACATATACATATATACCCATATCCCTTCCCCCTTGCATCTCCCTCCCACCCTCCCTATCCCACCCCTCTAGCTGGTCACAAAGCACCAAGTTGATCTCCCTGTGCTATGCGGCTGCTTCCCACTAGCTATCTATTTTATATAGTGTGTATATGTCCATGCCACTCTCTCACTTTGTCCCAGCTTACCCTTCCCCCTCCCTTTGTCCTCAAGTCCATTCTCTACTTCTGCGTCTTTATTCCTGTCCTGCCCCTAGATTCATTAGAACCATTTTTTTAAAATTTAGATTCCATATATATGCGTTAGCATACCGTATTTGTTTTTCTCTTTCTGACTTACTTCACTCTGTATGACAGACTCTAGGTCCATCCACCTCACTACAAATAACTCAATTTCGTTTCTTTTTATGGCTGAGTAATATTCCATCGTATATATGTGCCACATCTTCTTTATCCATTCATCTGTCAATGGACACTTAGGTTGCTCCCATGTCCTGGCTATTGTAAATAGTGCTGCAATGAATATTGGGGTACATGTCTCTTTTTGAATTATGGTTTTCTCAGGGTATATGCCCAGTAGTGGGATTGCCGGGTCATATGGTAGTTCCGTTTTTACTTCTTTAAGGAACCTCCATA
Source organism: Globicephala melas (assembly GCF_963455315.2). Taxonomy (NCBI): domain Eukaryota; kingdom Metazoa; phylum Chordata; class Mammalia; order Artiodactyla; family Delphinidae; genus Globicephala; species Globicephala melas. The sequence goes on along the minus strand of NC_083328.1, from coordinate 13,566,832 downwards.
CTGTTCTCCATAGTGGCTGGATCTATATACATTCCCACCAACAGTGCAAGAGGGTTCCCTTTTCTCCACACCCTCTCCAGCATTTGTTGTTTGTAGATTTTTTGATGATGGCCATTCTGACTGGTGTGTGGTGATACCTCATTGTAGTTTTGATTTGCATTTCTCTAATGATTAGTGATGTTGAGCATCCTTTCATGTGTTTGTTGGCAATCTGTATATCTTCTTTGGAGAAATGTCTATTTAGGTCTTCTGCCCATTTTTGGATTGGGCTGTTTGTTTTTTTGACATTGAGCTGCATGAGCTGCTTGTATATTTTGGAGATTAATCCTTTGTCAGTTGCTTCGTTTGCAAATATTTTCTCCCATTCTGAGGGTGCTGTTTTACTCTTGTTTATGGTTTCCTTTGCTGTGCAAAAGACTTTAAGTTTCATTAGGTCCCATTTGTTTATTTTTATTTCTGTTTCTCTAGGAGGTGGGTCAAAAAGGATCTTGCTGTGATTTATGTCATAGAGTGTTCTGCCTACGTTTTCCTCTAAGAGTTTTATAGTGTCTGGCCTTACATTTAGGTCTTTAATCCATTTTGAGTTTATTCTTGTGTATGGTGTTAGGAAGTGTTCTAATTTCATTCCTTTACATGTAGCTGTCCAGTTTTCCCAGCACCACTTATTGAAGAAGCTGTCTTTTCTCCATTGTATATTCTTGCCTCCTTTATCAAAGCCAACATAGTTCTCAATGGTGAAAAACTGAAACCATTTCCTCTAAGATCAGGAACAAGACAAGGTTGCCCACTCTTACCACGATTATTCAATATAGTTTTGGAAGTTTTAGCCACAGCAATCAAAGAAGAAAAAGAAATAAAAGGAATCCAAATTGGAAAAGAAGAAATATAACTGTCACTGTTTGCAGATGACATGATACAAACGTGTGGGGCAAATTACACCTTCAGAGCCAGCCAGATAGAAGCCTTAAAGCAGCAGCTCTTAACTTTTTGGCAATTTGATATTTTGAGAATTTAATGAAAACTTTGAACTCTTTCTTCCCCCCACCAGATGGACACACATGAAAAATTGTGTTTCACCAGGGCTCACATTTTCTTAGATAATAAACCACTGTATTTTCATTTCCAATAACCCCTAATTCTTGGTTGTTCTGGTCTCTCCTTCAATTATTAAATAAGATGGGTCATTGCTTCAAAGAGAAGTTAGTGCATCCCGGGACAAATGCGTCCTTGTTTAGTTCTGTATTTCAAATTACACTTTTCTGGGTCAATAGGAAGCTCACAGTTGTAGACTTTTTTTTTTTTTTTTGCGGTACGCGGGCCTCTCACTGTTGTGGCCTCTCCCGTTGCGGAGCACAGGCTCCGGACGCGCAGGCTCAGCGGCCATGGCTCACAGGCCCAGCCGCTCTGCGGCATGTGGGATCCTCCCGGACCAGGGCACGAACCCACGTCCCCTGCATCGGCAGGCGGACTCTCAACCACTGCGCCACCAGGGAAGCCTGCAGTTGTAGGCTTTGTTGACAGAGAAAAGGATTTCTAGGCTCCAATAGCCACACTTTACAGAGGAAGGGCGAAGCTGGGTGGTCTGAATTTAGACTTTCATGTGGCTTCCAGTACAGGGAAGTCCTGCTCCCCAGGAGGGAGGGCGGCCCCCTTCCCCTTTCAATTACAAAGTTGTGCCGGGGAGATTTGGAGATGGAGGAAAAATGGAAAGAAACCAAAGAAGATAGGGTTTTGGAATTTCGTGGGGAAACAGACTACTCACAGGGTGCCCTGGACCAACATGTGGCCAGAGCACTGTGGCAATAGCACCCAGCCCAGCGAGGGAGGTGAGGCTTCTTCCCCATGGCCTGGGTGGGGCCCCTGGGAAGTCCAGACATCTCTGCAGGCAACACTGTAAGGACCTGCAATTAGTGAAGTGACCAGTGGTGCAGAATAAGCTTGGAGGCAGGATAAGGTGGCCACGGAGCATAGCACCCTTGTGCCCTGAAGATGCTCCTGGTTATCAGAGGTGGATGGCTCGCGGAGACCATCCGTGAGGTCAGCGGTGGTCCTGAGGCATGCACAAGAAAAGAGAGGTCAGGGGCCTAGAGTCAGGAAGAGCCCTGTCTGAAGTTTAGTCCAGCCAAGAGGGCCAGGAAGGCAGGCTAGGTCAGCATTTTCTAGCCCCTGAGTTCAGCTCCCAGAGGCTCCTCTGAGAATTGTGACATTTCCTCTCTTGTCCACTAGATGGCAGTGCTGCAGTGCTCCTTCACCTTTAAGAGGGAGGGTCTCACATCCAGGCAGGCTCCCCGAAGGCAAGAAGGGTTTCCAAAACATCTTTCAGTGTCTCCCTGAGGTTTACTCTATGATGTCCCTGGTGCCTCAGATTCCACATCTTAGAGCTGTTCTAGAGCTTGTCCGCCTGTCCTACCAGCAATTTAATGAGGATCAGGGTTCTCCTGCCTATGTTCTCCGGTGAGATGTGGACAGAGTAACTGGCTGGGCCCCTCATGGGCCCTGGAGTGCTCGTGACCTTGGGACTCTGGTTGTAGCCACAAGAGTGGATACTTGCTCTGTGGCCCAAATATTGATCTGTTGTGTCTGAGGGAAGCGATTACAGATGTGGATATTGTGCAGCTGGATAACCCACCGCTTCCCTGCACTTTCTGGAAAGTTAACTACCGCTTTGCCTTGGGGGAGAATTATGGCAGGTCATTAGCTGAAGTGCCTAAAGCCAACTGCTTTGTAATATCCCGCACTCCTGGAGGGTTGCCTCTAGCTCTCTTGCAGGGAGGACCTAGCTAGAAGGGATCTCTGAGGGCTTGGAGGAAGATGAGGAAGATTCTTTTGCCCAGACTTTAAGTACTGGGGACCCTCTTCCTGACTCATAGATACACCCCTGGTGTCCTCAGCTGATGAGCCCCTACATGGAAGCTTTAGAAAGACCCCACCAAAGAGAACCTGGTCCCTGACGAAGTATCTAAAGAGGGACTTCAGGGCCTGCGTCAGGGGTCCAAGGCTGGAGCTGGTTAGCTGTGATTCTCCTCAAACATACAAGGACTCTGGACCAACTGTGCCCCCAGAACCCCATTCCTTTCCCCAGGGACAAGCTCTCCACATGAGGATGGAGGCTTTTGTCTCATCGTGGTTTCTCTAAGAAACAGACACTGAGACAAAGATTCAAGTGCAGGTTGTTTTTTGGGGGGAAATGCAGGAAACCAGGAAGGCAGCCGATAAAGCCAGCTACCACCGTGGGTGACTGGAGTTTAATCCCGTGGGGGAGATTCAAGGAAATGGCATGGATGGCTCCCCCAGATTCTCAGAATTTGCCCACTCAAGTAGTGAGGAAGCTGGATATTTACACACAATTGTATGAGGCATTGTTTGGCGGCTGTCAGAGGCCCCCCCCAGGCAAAGAGATGCTGGCATTGGGAAGTCAGCGGGAGCTCAGTAATGTGAAAGGCCTGAGGGATGGATATAGGTGGCCACCAACAGCATCCCTTATCCTCACAACCTTCCTTTACCTGCTGGGAAAGCCTGATGGGAGTCTATACCACGTCCCATGGGTCCAAGAGGAGAACCAAAGTGTTTCCTATCTATAGTTTAAAAGGGGCTATGAGACAAATGCTCAATCTGAGGTCAAACCAGAGAAACGTGCTGAACAACAGTCATCAAAGTAGGTGACGTAAGCAAGCCTCTTTGGCCCAGTGTGTGGCAAAGTGGCATTTAGAACCGAGAAGGCTGGGAGCGAAGAGGAACGGAGAGAGTCCGTTACCAGAACAAATTCTAGGCTGAGATCCTCTGCAGAGGCTGAGAGACGCCCTTCTGACCTGCATCCTTCAGGGACCTGGAGCTGGAGGCTGGCTGTGATGACCTGGGAAATCAGCATTCTGCTGGGATATTGTCGGGTTGTCTGGGCTGGTGATGGAGTTTGGGGTGGAAAGATGGAATGACATAAAGGCTTCTGCATGGTGTTGGCACATAAGACATTTTGGCCATCTTTTTTTTTTCCTAAAGTGTGTACTGTTACTATTATGATTAGTGATGAGGGAGTCCATCCATTGAATTGCTGCGTGCCTTTAACTCGCTTGGGAGCTTTGGCTCCTAGAAACCTGTGTGGTATCAGGTGGTGCCTTGGTACAATGAGATTGGGACAAGACCTCTATCTCTGCAGCTTCCTAAGCTCAGGTCCATGGACTCCGAAGGGCTCCATGTGTAGGATTCAGGGAGTCTGTGAACTTGGATGAGAAAAGAATGATGCCCTTGGTTTTTTTTACCTCTAAGTGAAATTTAGCATTTCCTTTAATGATGAAAGGAGATAACAAACCACAATTGATGAAAAGTACCTGTACCTTTGTCACCAATAAAAATCACAGTTTCATGTCAAATTAGTTGTTGCAGAAATCTTACAATAACATCTATAACCATACAACTTCATATGTTACAGTGATATCACATCTTATTTAATGTATTAATAAAATGGTATATATATTTCTATATCATACATTTGTGTATTTCTATATAAGTGGGTTTCTTGGTAATCCTATGTACTTTATTTTACACATTTCTAAAACTTTATTCTAAGAAGGGGTCTGTAAGCTTCCACAGACTGCCGAAAGGGTCCGTGGCGTGGAAAATGTTAAAACCCCCTGGCAGGCCCTCAAATGTCAGAAGGTACAAGGTCAACCCAGGCTGGTACCACCTGTCAGACCAGAGGCCAGAGAACACGGGGAAGGTCCCAGACTGTGCTGGTCTCCTCTTCCCCGCCCCCTGGCGAATCACTGGAGGGGCACAACCTTCCCTGGTTTTCTTTTAACTCATTTCAGAGGAAAGGAGCAGCGGAAATCAGTCTGGCGCCGGCAGGAGGTGCAGCCGCATCGCTCAGAGCCGCCTACGGGAGGCGGTGCATCTACGGAGCCCCGACCGCATCTCTTCACACCTCCAACCACCAACTCCCCGCCTCCCACGCGGCACACGGCGCCACAGTCCTTGGCAGCCACTCCACACACCCGGGCCAGACCGAGCCACGGGCAACCTGGGCCGGCTTAACGATTCGCTGTCCTTTCAGACCCCACCATTCTCTGTCCTTTCAACAGGTATGGGGGACGCAGGGTCCCTGCCACTGAGGAACGGAACTCGAATTTCCACCAGGGGGCGCTGGGTATGCAGGTGCGAGGAGAGCCCACCTGCATTCCTCCTTCCTAAAAAGATGGGCTTTGAAAGAAAGATCGGAGGTGACCAGCCTGCTCTCCACTCCCTGGTTTTTTTCTCTCTCTGCCTGTGCATCCCACTCTGCTTATCTTGCGCTGTCTCTGACGTCTCTTTCTTTTTTTTCTTCTTTTCTTTGTCACCTTTCTGTCTGAATGTCTCTCTCGTTGCTATTTCTAACACTGTTTATTTCTTCCTGTCATCTGTGCTTGTTTCCTCTCTTTATATAGGTCTCTTTCTGCCTCTCTCCTTCCGTCTCCCTCCCTCCCTCTGTCAGTCACACACACACACCCTCATGATTCCCTCCTAAGGCTGCAGGCAGCTCTTTGGGGCTGGGAGCCAACCCTGCAGCTCAGGAAAGCAGGGACTGTGTAGAGGGACGGTGGTGGGTGAGCAGCCTCTCTTTTTCAGGCTCCTAGGCGAGTGATTTCTATTTCCTATTTCTGGGCAGCCTCAGTGCTGGGTAGGATGCACCTGAAGCCCAGATGGAGGTGTGGGAAGACAAACACAGGTGCTGGCCCTACACAGCTGGTTCTCTCTCTACCACTGATGACCTGTGTAACCCTGGACAAGCTGACATCATCAGACATCCAGTGCCTGAGATGATTGGATAAGACAATGCTTATGTTTTTTTATTTTTTAATGGAAGTATATGATTTACAGTGTTGTGTTAATTTCTGCCATACAGCAAAGTGAGTCAGTTATACACATATATACATTCTTTTTTATATTCCGTTTTGGTTTCCCAGGATACTGAATATAGTTCCCTGTGCTATACAGTAGGACCTTGTTGTTTATCCCTTCTGTATGTAGTAGTTTGCATCTGTTAATCCCAAACTCCCAATCCACCCCTCTCCCCGCCCAGCAACCACAAGTCTGTTCTCTATGTCTGTGAGTCTGCTTCTGTTCCATAGATAAGTTCATTTGTGTCATATTTTAGGTTCCACATACAAGTGATATCATATGGCATTTGTCTTTCTCTTTCTGATTTCACTTAGTATGATAATCTCTAGGCTGGATGGTGGGATTCTTGATGTTATTTTCCTCTTGTTATTACTTACCTCTATTATTTAATTTTTCTCTAATCAACCTTCAATTCATTTGTAACTTACCCCCCCAAGTTTTGCTCCTGTTTGTGTCGGACTATTTTCCTAGCCTGCTGAGGGCTCTTTGAACCATTTCAGACAGATCCTGCCATTCCTTTTTCACCTTAAAGTACATATGTGTTGCCACTTCAAGCTGACCAGAGGGAAACAGAAGTCTGGGCAGGAGGCAGAGCCTAAGGCAGCGCTGGCCGTTGGGAGTCAGCGGCCGCCTCCCAGGGACCAAGATGCTCCCAGGGCCTGGGGACGTGTGAAATGAAGTTGGTGACTCTCTGCTCCGCCATCACGCAAGCATCCGTGGCAGAGAACCTAGGCATAGTCGTGTAACTGCTTAGCCAGCCTCCTCCTGTCTTATCCGAGGCTTTTATGTTAGAACAGAGGGCTTGGAGCAAAGCTGCTGGACAGGTAGTGTTGCCTAATGATTATGAACAAGTGCTCTTGAGTGAGTCTGAACCGCAAACCTGCCCCTTACAGACTCCGGGACATTGCGACATGTTCTAACTCTCTGAGCCCCGGTGTTCTCACCTATAAAGGGAATAATAGCACTGGCCGGGAGGCCGTTGGGAAAATTAAGAGAGAGGGTGCTTGTAAAAGCCTTTGCCCGTGACCTGCATACAGCATGTGCTCACATAAAGGTGGCTGTTATAACTATGGTGAGAATGACACTTTTGTGCCCCCCTCCCCGGCACAGGCTGGTCCTGTCCTGCCAAGCAAATCCTCCCCACGACCCGCATCAGCAGTTAGCACCAGCCTGATGAGGAAACTGGCCCACCAACAATGGAGATCCAGGGGAAGCAGTAGAAATGAAAAATAGCAAAACAAAACCAAAACACAAAACCTCGCTGTGTTTGAGAGAAACACTTGCCCGCACTCAGCCTCGCCAATATCTAGGTGCCAGTGGGAAACTTCCTCACCCTTCTGGAGAGTTCTTTTGGGGTAAGAAAGGTCTTTAAACAGCAGATAACTCAAAACCCAAAAATTTAAGACCAAAAACAAAACCGAAGAACAACAACACACTTCCCACTACAACGACCCAAAGCACAGACTATTTCCTCCACAGAGATGGCAGGTTTCTTCCACTGAGCTGTCATCAAGCATGTTTATCTCACAGCTGTCAAGAGCTGGACTCTGTCTAATATGACACCTCTGGGAGACTGTCACATGCACTGGGAGAGCCCAGGAGAGCAGAGGCTCTCCATCAGGGTCAGGGTCAGGGTCAGGGTCAGGGTCAGAGTCAGGCTGTGGACCACCTGAGCACAGGGTGGATGAGAAGCAGGAGTTTCTGGACTCTTCTGTCCCAGGCTCCTGCAGAGAGCTAATTTCCCCCGTGCCCTGCGTGCTTCGAGCCTAGCGCCGTGCTGGTTACTGACCAGAACCTCACAGAAATGCTCCAGAAAGAAACACACGTTCTCTCTAGGAGCCAGAGCAGCAATTCCACCTTCAAAAAGAATTCTAGAAAGAGTCCCAAGACAGACTTAGAACCTCACTAATTTGGACAAATTTGTGGTGGGTTAGGGTTGGGCTTCTGGGGACAAAGGGACTCTGAATTCTAAAACAGTGGAAAGGAAATGCATTCTCAGTGCACATGGGAACCAGAACTTTCCTCTGATTTCTGCGTTGGCACTAGGTGGGTGACACTCTTCAAAGAACATCTAAGATGTGGGTATAAATAGCAGAGTGGTGGGATGCATGTCCAAGGGGGTCTCGGAGGCACTCTGCAACCGTGCAGTGAAATAATCATTTTCTAAGCTTTGGTCATAGGAGCAAATGTCCAGGCAAACATTTACTCAAGCATCTGAAATACTGAATCAGAGAGGTTGGGACTTGGAATGATGCAGAGAAATTCGGAGACATGAATTTGGGCACCAGAAACTTGGTTTGGTGGCTTGGGCCAGGACGGGGAGCTTTCGTTCTTCTTTGTGTGTTTTCAAGGGCAAAAAAGTCTGAGGAAAGTTTTAAGCAGAGCAGCCTGTACATTCTTTTTTTTTTTTTTTTTTTTTTTTTTTTTGAGGGATGGGTATAGTTGCTTTACAACTTTGTGCTAGTTTCTGCTGTACAGCTAAGTGAATCAGCTATATATATACATATATCCCCTCCCCCTTGGACCTCCCTCCCATATGTCAATTCCAATCTCCCACTTCATCCCACCCTGCTTCCCCCACTGTGTCCACATGTCCGTTCTCTACATCTGCGTCTCTGTTCCTGTCCTGCAAATAGGTTCATCTGTACCATTTTTCTAGATTCCACATATACGCGTTAATATACGATATTTGTTTTTCCTCTTTCTGACTTCCTTCCCTCTGTATGACAGACTCTAGGTCCATCCACGTCTCTACCAATGACCCAATTTCGTTCCTTTTCATGGCTGAGTAACTGTACATATGGCAGCCTGTACGTTCTTGTTTGTTATCTGCATGGCTGGAGTATAAACCTGCCTTATAACTAACCAAGGGCGGTGCCTCTGTAGAAATTTCAGCATCTGAAGTTGCCGATGCACAAACCTCGCCCAGTGCCTGTTGGATGTGACCATTGAAAGCTCTGCTTTTCCTGCTGTTCAAAGCTGCATCCCACACTGGATGCAAAAGCCCAGACTCCCGGGGCTGAGGGAGGGTTCCTAATGTTAGCTACCCATGAACTACGTATTTGTTGAAAAGGTTAGTCCAGCTGAAATTGACAAAGTTCACCAAGAATCTCTCAGCCTCACTCTGACCAATTTGACTGTGCCATGAAGTGCTTCCTTTAGGTGAAAGGTGAAAATTCTCCACTTAACAAGGAAAGAAAAAAATCATATGTTGAGGTTACTAAGATCTGCAGTGAGAACGAATCTTCTATCTGTGAAACCGTGAGGAAGGGAAAAGAAATCTGAGCTAGATTTGCTGCCGCACGTCAAACTGCAAAGGTTACGGCCACAGCGTGGGACAGTGCTTAGTTAAGATGGAAAGGGCATTAACTTTGTGCAATAAGAAATACTGAGAGAGAGAGAGAGAGAGAGAGACCACATTCACACAACTTTTATTACAGTGTATTGTTCTATGTTATCATTATTGTTGTTGATCTCTTACTGTGCCTAATTTATGAATTACACTTCGTCATAGCTATGTATGTATAGGAAAAACAGTATATATAGGGCTTGGTACTATTGTAGTTTCAGGCATCCACTAGGGGTCTGGGGACGTATCCCCGAGGATAAGTGGGTACCGCAGAGCACCCTAGCCTGTGGCAAATGGATCGTGGCTGCCTAGCCAAGACAGTGAACCATTTCACGAGGCGGCAAAGATGAATTCTGTCCATGATAAAGCTGTCGTCAAGGGAACATAGGTTGCTTCTCTCTGTTACAACCAGCAGCATTAAAGCTTCACAGAGGGGCCCTGACTTAAGGTGCAAGGTAGATTTTTTTTTTTTTTTTTTTGCGGTACGCGGGCCTCTCACTGCTGTGGCCTCTCCCATTGCGGAGCACAGGCTCCGGATGCGCAGGCTCAGCGGCCATGGCTCACAGGCCCAGCTGCTCCGCGGCATGTGGGATCTTCCTGGACCGGGACACGAACCCGCGTCCCCTGCATCGGCAGGCGGACTCTCAACCACTGCGCCACCAGGGAAGCCCAAGTGCAAGGTAGATTTTAACAGGCAGTTAATCTTGTTTTCAGAGTTCCAGAGGGCCGGACAGTGGGAAGCAGTTACTGATATTCAGACCTTATTTGGTTCACTGTCAGAAAGAGGGTTTCTGCCCTAGAACTAGCTGTCTCTAGAGTTTATCAAGCCGATAGTGGACTGGTGGATGGGCCTCCAGTGGGAGAGCGGATTAGATGGTATTTTGACCCTGGAGTAACAGGAACCCCCGACCATTTATTAAGGATGATGATCGCTGGCAAGCCGGACAGTTTCCAGGGTCCCGGAACAAGCGGCAGCATCAGTGATGCCTGTCTGGCCTTCTCACTTCCTCATTTTGGCTTTTCGTGTTTGGACAGTGTTGGGGGCCCACATCAATAAGCAGCAGCAGAAGCGAAGCTGGGAGCCACACTTGCAAGAGCTACCCATTGGCTGGAGCCTCTTTGGGGAAAGAACACTGGAATCTGCTAACACGCCAAGAACCCCATTTACACCGATAGGCAAAGACCCCATCTCATGACTGCCCCGGCTCCAGGGGTGGGGAGGCCCAGTATATTGTTTCTGTTTTCTTTATTCAGATATAAGCTTTAAAGGGTAAATACCATGGTACTCGTCATTCATCATGGTGCCTTGCAATTGCTCAATATGTTTTAGGTCCTCCTTCTTTCGTTCCCTCCCTCCCTCCCTCCACTTCTCTCCCTTCCTTCCTTCCTTCCTTCCTTCCAGGAAGTCTTAAAAAGCAAACCACAGAATAGGTGTCCAAATATATTTGTTGAACTGGACCGAAGTAAACCTCTGGAGTTCGGGGCCCGCCACCTGTCCCTATATGTAGGTCCTGGAAACTGGCCTAAGTGAGAAAGCAGAGTAGCCGAGAGACCCAGGGACTTGTGCTTCGGGCGAGAGGAAGGGGCAGCTGATTAGGAGCTGGGGATCTGCCAGCCCACCTGCTCCTCTTGAGCTCAAATCCAAACAAGAGGCTGGCACACTGGCAATCAGTGGGGATTGGGAACCTGCTTCTGGCCCCTTGGCCTTTCCAGGCTTCGTGGACCACCTGGTTCCGTGTGCAGGCTCCGAGCTCCTCCCCGGTCCATCCCTGGGCTTCTGACACTCAGCTCTTCTCAGAGCAGCCCTTAAAAGCAAAGTGGAAGGAGGGGAGATTGCATACAAATCAGGGACGACCGATCACCGGACAGCCCAGGGGTGTGCGGGTCACCGGCTCTGCCCAGGCCTGACTTCTGCCCTTTGTGAAACAGGGATCCTTTCTGAGAATAGTGGAAGAAATAGCAGATGAAAAACACGTGGCTTCAGAAACCCAAGTCAAAGGGTTTGGAGTCATGGCTTACGATGACGACGTCTGGCCCGAACTCACCTTTCTCTGCCCTTTCGGTTTCTTCTTTTGTAGCCCCCAGAATCAGTATAAAGAACACATTCGAGAAATAAAACATTCAAAGGCGTCAGCTTTCATGGCTTGGACATCGATCGGGAATACCATCTGTGATTTTTTTTTTTTTTTTGCCTTATGAATCGAGGGGGAATAAATGAAAGAGAAGGAAACGGCCACCAGACAGGAGAGTGGGAAGCGCCTATGTGACGGGACCGCATGGATGGAGGGAGGTGCACAAAGGTTGTCAGAACTCAAGCCCGATGCCTGGAGCCTGCTGCCTGAGCTACGCAGAGGGATGGGTCTCTGGAACTTCCAAATTCCCCTGAAGCTCTGAGACCCTAGGCTTCCCCAGGGCCCTGCTCATCTTTTCTCTCCTCCCTCTCTGGCTACAGTTAATTCTTCTTCTGTGCTTTGGCCGCTGGCCTGCCACCCCCAAGCCTTTAGGTCGCCTGGGATGCTGTGGGGCAATGAGGATGCCGACCCAGATGCTGGCCTCAGGCTCTGGCCTTTGGGAGGAACCAGTGCTGATATGAACAGACAGCCCAGGCTTCCTGGATGCTGGAAGCAAGGGCCAGAGCCAGGATTTGCAGCACACATGCTGTGCCGGGAGGCTGAGAGGCCCCCATGGCCCTAAACCAGCACCCTCATCCCCATCACGTAAGCAGGCAAACCCAAACATCCTGCCTGCTGCCTTGTGGCCCTGAAGAAAAGCAACACTTCTCTCTTGAAAACTCCAGGGCTCTTCCTGCTGTGCGTATGCTAGGGGTGCAGCCTTAGGAATAGAAACGAGCCCAAAGCGCAGTGAGCAAGTCAGAGGGTGGGGCTCCAGCTCCATCGGGGGACACAGAGCAGGTCTTGCGGCTTCTCTGGTCCGAGGCCATTTCGGCCCATTTCCCAGAGGATGAAGGATCCCACAGGGGCCCACTGAGTACCCCGGGGGGAGTTGGGCTCAAAGCCTCAGCTAACGGTAGAATGGAGTATTTGTCTTCTTTGAGCTTCTACCTTCAGAACCGCACAGGAGGAGAATGGCTCAGTCTGGGCAGGACCGCTCCTCAAAGCACCGCCTTGGAATGCTACCCAAGGCCCCCTTGACCCCGCGGGGGACCGGCAGACCCTTGGCTCTTTCGGCTTAATAGTTACCCCGAGGATCTGATGTTTAAGTTTGATGAACCCCTCCTCACCAAACAGCAGAATTTTCCATCTGTGCTCATGGACCCCGATTCTCAAAGAGCCCCCCCAAACGGCAGCTGACACGCATGTCTGTGGGTTGGGTTACGCCGAACGAGCCGGATCTTCTTGGCTTCCTGGGAGGGAAGAGACTTGGGGCTGTCAATGCCCAGGGGACTTCAGCCCATTTCCTTCCAGGCTCATTTCCAGGGCAGAAGGCCTGCCGTCTTTTTGGATTTCGCTTCTCCATGAATAGAAGGGGCAGCTGCTTCCACTACGGGCTCTCTGGTCTCGAGAGATAGGAGTGGCGGCCGGCAGTGCGAAGAGGCGGGTCAGGACGCTTGGCCAGGTCACCCACGGCCCTTCTCTGCGTCACAGCTTTCTGCACCCACCTGACCCTTCTAATCTGGGGTCAACAGGGGGTTAGCAAGCAGGTGTCCAACGTCAAGTTCTGTCCTGCTTTGGGGGGAGGCGAGAGCAAGGGCAGGCTGGCCGTGTCCCCACCCCACGAATGAACGCTCTTTGCCTTTTAATAAACCAGAAGCCCTTGCCACGTCCCAGGAAGTGCTTCCTGGCCCAGGCTCTGGAAGAATCGAAAAGCCAAAAAGGCTGAGCTGGGAAGTGCTCACATGTATTTATTTCACAAAGGGGGGAAGGATCACCAGTAAGATGCCACCACATGAGACACTGTGAACCCCAAACTGGGCAGGTGTGGGGTTTGGTTCTGGGCAGGGCTTGGCCGGACAGCATGAGGGAGACAGATGGGAACTGGCAGAAGGGCAGCCTTCCATCTGGGGTGCCAGCCCTGTCACATCCTGCTGGCCAACCCACCCCCACAAGCTTCTCAGCATCCTTGATCTGATCTGGGCTGGCAGTAATGCAACAAGTCCAAGGCCACACCTCTACGTCTGCCCTACCGTGCACTCAGACGCACACGCCCTGACACACGCGCCATGCACGCACGCACAGGCAGCAGCACACTCGCCCCACCAGGCACACACCCTCATACGCATGCACACTCGTCCATATATTAACTCTGATTTATAAGTGCACCCTAACCAGAGGGCAATCAGAAAGAAGTTATTACTCTTCAGAGGGGACTCGACTGCCTTCTTCCCTGTCCGCTGGCCGAGCACAGGGAGACACGAGAGCATCCTCCAGGGTCCTGGCCCCCTATGTTGTGCCGACGTCAGTCCTTAAGCTCCAGATGGGGGCTGATTGCTGTCCCCGCTGCGGTAGCCACTGTGAGTCCGGGCTCCCCGGCGCCTGGGCAGGCAGAGCAGAATGGGCCCGGCTCCAGCCTGGGGGCCCTCACAGCTGAGACCACCGCACATGCTCTCTGCCTCCCTGCTGACGACATACATGGAAGAGCTGGTCCAGGCACATAGGATCCTAGTGCCCAGGTGACCGTGGGAGCATCAGCTCCTTCCAGGTCATCTCGGGGGTGGAGTCCAGAAAAGTCCAAGGCCACCTGCTGGAAAGGTTTGGGGGCTGGCGATCTTGGGCTGTGAACAGGTGTCTGGGCAGAAGCAACCCGGGGGACACTGGGTCTCAGGGCCTCGCTGCCTCCTCAGAGGAGGGGGAGCGAGGCTGTGGCCCAGCACCCCCCCCCACTTCGTTGAGGGCTCAGGTGGAATTCAGAAGCTGCTGCTGCTGCTACGAGAGATGAGAAAAAGGAGGGGCCCCCGCCTGTCCCAGTCCTGCAAGTGGATGGGAAGAAGGACAGGAGGAGATGCGATGTGTCACTCCTCAGTACCAGGTCCGTATCCAGGCTGCGGAATACACGGCTCCTGTGCTCCCAGCGAAGGGTCAGGGAGCTCTGCCAGGGCGCACGAGCCTCAGGCAGCTGGACGCCTGATGGAGGGGCAGTGTCTCCATCTGGGCCCCAGGCTGCCCTGGAGAAGCCCCGGGAGGCCCACTGAGCACCTGCTGACTCCTTGCTGTTTCTCTCCCAGCGTGGCTGGTCCAGAGGACGCAGACCCTGTCCCGAGGGCCAGGTTCCGAGGGCCCCAGCTCCTTCCACTACTTGATGAAGTTCTTAATTGTCCACCTCTGTCCCGTGCAGCTGCGGAGGATGAGGTCGATGCCAGCCAGGCCTCGGTTCTCCACCTCCAGGCAGCGCCCTGTGCCCTTGTTCATGACGGCGCCATTCTGGGAGCACGTGGGGGTGAGAGGGAGAAGAGACAGCCAGAGAAGGAGACAGAGAGATGGAGACGGAAAGACAGAGACGGAGACGGGAACAGAGAGACAGGAACAAAGAAACAGAGAGAGACAGAGACAAGGATGGAGAGACAGAGAGATAGAGACAGACAGAGAAAGATATAGAGAATGAGAGACAGACAGAAACAGAGAGAGAGATACGAAGAGACAGGGAGAGACAGAGATACAGAGACAGGGAGAGGGGGAGGGAGGGACAGGGAGAGGGAGAGAGAGAGAGATTTAACCACCATAGTGCCCGGCACATGGCCCCTCTTGGGGAACAATCCCACCAAAATTCTGTGCACAGGAGGGAGGGATCTTTGGGCCTTTGGACCTTCTCTGGAAACCCTAAAGTCAGAAAATAAATAAGCTTCACCGAGTCTGAGTGGCTGAACCAGGTGAAAGCATTGGTAGGGGATGGTGTCAGGATGGGGGACTGCCCTGGATAGTCTCAAGCTGACTTTCTCCATCTCTCTGGCATTTAGAAGATTCCAGAGAAATCACCCCGAACTCCCTCTCGAGATGTATCAGAGCCCAGCCCAGCCTAGCGCTGCTGCAGGGATTCTGAAGGCTGTGTCACGGGGAAAGGCTCCAGTGATTCTGCCTGAACCTGTGCAGCAGTCCATGTGCCTTAAGCCGGGAGACTGTGGGTTGCACTTTGCTGGCTGCCCTTCCCGGGGGCGCTCGCGGCACCCTCCCGTGCTCTGGGCTGCCAGGCCTGTCCGTGGAGCACTTACCTGGATGAAGTTCCAGCGCTTGTACAGGCTGCTCTTGACCTTGTCGCAGTCCAGGAGCTGGGGCAGACGACTCTTGGAGTTGTCCACCAGGCAGCGGGTGTCAGGGAGGAGCGTGGTGGTCCCCAGGGCTCCCAGGTGCAGGAAGCCCTCCTTGGTGTAGCGGGCCAGCTGGGGAGAGAGCAGAGCGGCAGGGCCACGGGAGGTAGAGGTGAGACCACGAGGGACACATGGGTCACCCAGGACTTTGTCCATGCTGCAGTCCCGGCCACCTTCACAGGCCTGTCACACACACACCCAACTCACAGGGGCACCCCGTCCAGGAAGCCCACGGCTTGCTAAGCCTGCATACAGATTCCCTGGACCACTCCCTGATTTCCTTCTAAGCATGTCCTCGGTCAATGTTTCAGGAGTCTGGCCTTCTGTTCAACAACGCAGGGAGCAGGAATAAGTGAAAAAGCGGGACATCCGATTTCTAAAGCTTGGCTCTGTTTCCAGCTGGCTGGGCCACCTTGAACAAGTCAATTAACCTCTCTGAGCGTCCATTTCCTCCTCATTTGTAAACCGGGATTAATTAAATCTACCCTGCTGCAAAAGGGCCCAAAGAGTCAGTTCACCGAAGAAGCAACAGGCATATGAAAAAGCATTCAACCTCCTAGGTATTAAAATAAATCAAAACAATGAGACACCACGTTTTAAAAAAAGAGATTATTTCTGTTTTGTCAAGGTGAGCCTAAGATGGGCTGGAGGGAGGGTAAATTACTACAACCTTTCAAAAAGGAATTGCAAAATATAAGCAGTGTGCTTTTAAAATGTTTCTCTCCTTTGACCCAATAAATCTACTTTAAAAAATCTTGGGAGGGCTTCCCTGGTGGCGCAGTGGTTGGGAGTCCGCCTGCCGATGCAGGGGACGCGGGTTCGTGCCCCGGTCCGGGAAGATCCCACATGCCGCGGAGCGGCTGGGCCCGTGAGCCATGGCCGCTGAGCCTGCGCGTCCGGAGCCTGTGCTCCGCAACGGGAGAGGCCACAACAGTGAGAGGCCCGCGTACCGCAACAACAACAACAACAACAAAATCTTGGGAATTCCCTGGTGGTCCTGTGGTTAGGACTCCACACTTTCACTGCCGAGGGTGCAGGTTCAGTCCCTGGTGGAGGAACCAAGATCCCTTCGTAAGCCATGAGGTGCGGCCAAAGAAAAGAAAAATGAAAAAAAAAAAAATCTATCCCAAGAAAATAATTAGAACTGTGAACAAAAGTTTATGTAGAGGGGTGGGGAGGAGGAGGAACTGGATGAGGGCAGCTAAAAGGTACACACTTCCACTTATAAACAAGCACCAGGGATGTAATGTACAGCATGGTAAATACAGTTAACACTGGTGTATGTTATATAGGAAAGTCAAGACAGTCAATCCTAAGAGTTCTCATCACAAGACAAAGAATTTCTTTCTGTTTAATTTTGTATCCGGGAGAGAGGATGGATGTTCACTAAACTTACTGTGATTATCATTTCGTGATGTATGGAAGTCACGTCATTATGCTGTGCACTTAAACTTATACAGTGCTGTATGTCAGTTACATCAGTGAAACTGGAAGAAGAAAGTTTATGTACAGGGTATTTATTGCAATGTTACTTCTAATGCTGAAAAGGCAGGAATACCCTAAATGCACAACCCCATCCTGGTACTTGCTCCAGGCTCCGTGTACTGCAACAAATGCTAGGTAGCATTGGGTAGGTTCCCAAAAAGGCCACATCCTTCTGTGCGCCCTGGGCAATATGACTTTGCTGCAATTTCTATTAGGAAGTGGAGTCTGTTTCCTCATCCTTGAATACTGGCTGGCTTTGTGACTTGCTTTGGCCCACAGAATGTAGCAGAAAGGGGGATGCGACTGTTGCTGGTATACACCTTGCATATTTCCACCCTCCTGGAGCCCTACGGCCACCATGGCAGTAAGGCCAGGATGGCCTCTGCTAAAGGATGATAGCCACGTGGTCCAGACAACCAGCCAGTCGACCACGAGACAAGTGGACGAGGTCATCGTCGATCAGGCGGCCCTCAGCCGAGCTGCTGGCTGATGGGAGATGCGCGAATGAGTCTGACCCAAATCATCTGAACCTGGTCCAGATCACAGAACCATCCAGATGACCCATAGACTTGTAAACAATAATAAATAAATAAATACATATTGTTTCATGCCACTAAGTTTTGGGGTAGTTGTTACGCAGCAATAGCTATCTGATACACAGATGATAGTGCCTGACAATCCTTCTCACAACTAGTTGTGAGTCCGTACTAGTTTGGTGCCTTGGCCTCTCCTGACTGCCCACGTTGTTTAAAGCCCTGTATTCCAACTTCTGAACAGATACGTTCACCTGTCTTTCACGCTCCTTTGGGGCAGGGATCGTGTCCAATTTATTTCATTCTTCCTAGGAGACGATCACAGACCAAGGGCTCCGAACATGTTTGTGAATGAACACATTACAAATGCGATCAACATCATCATTTACAAAATGCAGCCATGGCTATTCCTTTAAACTCCACAAACATGTTTTGAAGAGTCCTCTATGTGCCCAGGCTGGGGACAGGCACTGAGAATACAAGGATGGGGCTGTATTCCCACTGAGATGATTCCAGGGCAGGTTGGCGAGAGGCAAGCACAATCTTCACGTTCATTCTCATGATCCTATGAGGTGTCTAGAGCAGGAGTGATGATCATTATTAATATACAACGGATGCCTAGTCCATTACAAAACAATATTACCAGCCAGCATATATTGGAGGCATACTCTGCCCCATTTCTAAGCATGGTACAGAGAATAAATTATGTAATGTCTACAATAACCTGTGAGGTAGGTGCTATTAACCTTCCCATTTCAAAGAAGAGGAAACAGGCATGAAGACATCTGGTCACCTGGCCGGGTCCTGGCTTTTATCCTTGGGTCCCCAGAGATTCGATGGTTGGAAGCCTTGGCCCAGCAGCTGAGCAGCAGAGGGACCTCCTCTCAGATGATCCTGGGTTCCTGAAAGCCTGGGCATTTCTTGCCAGGAATGGAGCAGAAAAGTACCTCCGCCCTGGGACACAAGTGCCTCATCAGGGGATAAGATGCTCCGCAGGGGCTCTCTCTTCTGGTGAAAGCTGTCAGAAACCCTCTGTTCTGATCCCCAAAGGGAGGCTGCCTGATCCCCTCAGGAACAAGTGACAGGAGTTTATTAAATGCCCTTGAGAGAGAGATGTGGTTAACATGTGTTTTAAACCCAAATTAGTTCCAAATCAGAATAACTGTTAGAGGCAAAATGGTAAAAAAAAAAAAAATCAGAAGCCCCACCCCATCCCTCTTTCAACAACGTCTCTCTGAATGTGTTTAAATTCATCAAATGCAAAGCGATGAACGACAGCAAGCTGCCTTTATGTTCAGGGGAAAGATACACACAGCTGCTTATTGAAATTATGAATCAATCTATTACCCAGCAGGCACGTGAGCGGCGCTCAGAACATTAACTAACTGAGCATATCTGTGACCCAGATGTTTAAAGAGTGAAGCTAAGTGCCACTGGGAGTTAGAAGCTCTCCTTTCTGAAGTCTTTTAGGACATGAAAACAATAAGACCCAGACTTCCGGGACCTGCAAAAGGCCACGTATCCAGCCCCAGGTGAGGAGGGCCCTGCGGGATTTCTTTTCTGGGGGAAGGTGGTTTCTCACACCGGGAACCCGTACAAGGAGGCCACATGCATGGGCTCTGCTGGCCTGGCCAAGGGGCCAGGGTCAGGGGAAAGGTGGCGAGTGCTGAGACCTGACATCCACCAGGTCCCCCAGTTTCCCCAGTCCTGGATTGAGAGCCCATCTAGTCCAGTCCCACCACTCCGCACTCCCTAGTACTCCTTCTGTAAGGACCTCCGCTTCCCATCCTCTGCATGTCCAACTTGCTTTCCTGCCTCCAGGGCTTTGCTTCAGCTGTTTCCCTGCCTGGAAATGTTAGTTACTGGGCTCCTTCTAGAACTTTCTGGCTTCAACTCTCCTAGAGCTCAACGCAATTCTCTCCATTCCACAATGTCTCCTTTCATTCTTCCAGCCTCCAGTTACCTCCTCTCCAGTCTTTGGGACAACGTGGACCCATATTCTCTGGTGCCTCCCTTCAAGGCATGGAATAGTCCCATCTCCTCTGGACCATCCTGTGTGTCCATGCACCAGGGGATGGACGTTTGGACTGTTTCCACTTTGGGGTTATTATAAATTATGCTGTTATGAACAGTCCTGTATAAGTTTTTATGTGAGCGTCAATTCTCTTGTTTATACAGTTGACCCTTGAACAACACAGGTTTGAACAAGGCAGGTCCACTTACACGTGGATTCTTTTTCAAGGAATATGTACTACATGATTCTCCGTTGGTTCAACCTGCAGATTCAGAAGCACAGATAAGAAGGGCCAATTTCTCATCTATTTCCTCCTAACATCCCAGCTAAGACTCTTCTGGGAACTGAACTGCTGCACTAGGCTTGTAAACTGGTCCCCCTTCCAGCCCTTCACAATTTCCATTTGGCCTTCCCAATCCTGCAAATTCAGATTCTATCATTCCCTGCCTCAACCTTCAATGGCTCCCAATGCCCACGGATTTATGAATAAACTTGTAACCATGATCTTCTACTATAGGTCCCCAACTCACCTTTTGTTTTAACTCTTTGATTCTCAGCTTAGTCTGACAGATGACTTGCAGTTTCCCAAAAAGAGCCAACAGTCTTTCCTGAATAAATTATAGCCCCACCCTCCCCCTCCCCCATCTCGCTTCGTTCCACAAAGCCTCCCCACCATGTGATCTATTTCAGCTTACATACTTGTGTGATATTAACATGTTTCCCTGTTACAGATTTTTGTCATTGTTGTTTTAGTACCGTAGCATCCTACCCGTTGTTATATAGCACAAGGACCAAGAAAAGTATCTCGCAAAGAACCAAAGCTCCATAAATGTCTTTTGAATTGAATGGGATTATTCCAGATTTGGCTGCTGGGCCCATGAGAAATAAATGTCATTATCCACAACCCGAATGCATTAGGAAAAAACCCTCTGAGCTCAAATACAGTTAATTCTCATTTAGGAGGAAAAGGAATTTTCTATTAGAAATGATCTAAGAGGCATGTAAAACTATTAACCCACATTTAACAGCCTTGAGGGAAAACTCAAATATGCAGGTTATAGCCAAGTAAACAAAACCCAGCCAGATAATTGTGGAATAACTCTGGAACACAGCAAAATCTATCAGATTGTCAATAAAAACATGGCTTGCAATGGCTTTCGTATTAAGGGTCTTTCTTATCACTTTAAAATCAGGCCTAGTGAGGGTAGAACACCATTGCTAAATGAAAAATGCAGTTTATCCAGCTTCTAGCCAGGAGACAGAGAGATGGGTTCTGTTGATTCAAAACTGCTTTGGGGTAAATTTATTTGTTTGTTTCATGGCTGAGGCCACAAGAGTGGTTTCTGGTAACTACGTGTACATGTGTACATTTTAAAAAACAAATAGACTTTCTCCATCACTGTCCAGGGCATGCCAGCACTCAAACTGAATACAGAAAAAAAATATTTCCAACTGTATCTCAGAGTGGATGCATAGTGCTGCCTGGGAGCCGGGGTGGAGCAAAGGAATCTCTCGGGTGGTTGGGGGCAGGAATGGAAATGTTCTGTCGTTTGATTGAGCAGGGAGTTCCACAGGTGTGTACCCCCGCCAGAACTCCTCAAATTGTACACTTTAAACAGACGGTTTATTGTACCGACCTTATACTTCAATAAAGTTGATTTAAAAATCTATCTGGGAGCCTGGAAGGCACGCTATGGAACAAGATACAGTTCCTGCAGAGAGAGCCAGCTCCTGGGGGGTGGGATGGTCCCCAGGACCTCTCTCCTCAATCTTCTCCCAACCACCATTATGACCCACCATGCTGGATTCAAGCACGGTGTTTCCAGAAAATGCACTTGCTACTTGGAATGAATGGGGAGACATATTTGTGCTACAAAACCTTAGGTTGATTTTCCTGCAGACGGGGGTCCAGGAGTGGATGGATTGGGGCAGTGTCCCTGGAGGTACGGGAATGGCAGGGTCTGGACCACACAGCTTTGCGGCGAGAGCTGGGGGCCTCTGGGAGAGGAGTCCTGAGGGTGGGGAAGCACCAGGATGAGGGTCGGAAGAGGCAAGTGGGACAGGGGATGGGTGAGCAGTGTAGCCCTTTCCTACTTCCCAAGGACCAGGAGCAAATTCCTAAGCATGCCTGCCAACCTCACCCTCAATGCTAAATGGGCCAGAGGAGCAAAGACTCTGCTTTTCAATGAGACAGATGCTGTTTTTCAGTAAGCAGATGCATGTCGTTCTTGTCTCTATCTGTGAAATAGGAAGGTAGGATTATATCCCAGTACGGTATGGAAATGCTGATAAACATTTTTTCCCCTTTTCAGCTGATCTTAGTTACATCTGTCTCACCTTCTCATTCTGCCAACTCAAACAGCAGCCTGGCTTTGTGCTGGGTCATCAAAGGAGATAGCATATGATATGGTTAAGGACTCAGACTCTGGAGCCTGTTTAAGAAATCCAAGCTCTGCCACTAACTAATTTTATGACCCTGGGCCTGTTACTCTGTCTTCTGGAAGTCTGTTTCCTCATCTTCAGAATGGGGCTAATTTTAGGATTTATCTCACGGGGTAGTTATGGAACCAAACAAATTAGTGAGAAGAGGATGCAGTGTATAGTAAACCCCGTGTGTTTGTTACCCTTATTTCCCCAGACCTCACACACCAGTGGAGAACTGGGGCCTTGTTCCTGCTTCACTACAGATTCCTCTTCCTCCCTCTCGGCTCCCGTGTGGGCTCCCGGGGCCAGCATCTCCCAGCCCTAGTTCCTTCCCGACACTCAGCCACTCCAGGCTTCCCACTGTCTCCAGAACCATTTGCCCAGGGGAGGCTGCCCCAACGGCTTCAGCGATACTGCTGGGCAGCCCAGGACCCTCAGGCAGCTACCCAGCCCATCAAGCTCCCTTGGGCTGGGTGTGTGCGTTTCTTGGGTTGGACGCCTGACCCCCCATCCCCTACTGCTCTGCTCCTGTCCTTCCCCTCCCCTCCCCCACTTCCCTTTCCCGGTTTGGTCCAGATCCTACATGCCCTTGCCTGGAATGGGCCAGATTCCTGAAAGGGTTGGGCCTTGAATTGGACTCTTGACAGCATCCCCAAAGCCACTGTGTGATCCACGGATGCCTGCCCTGGGGCGTTAGCGCCCATGGCCTCTCTCTTGGACTCTGCCCCTCCTGCAGTGCCTCTGCAGTGGGGGAAGAAGAGCTCAGCCTGTTTTCTGCTCCTGGCATGTTCCCTGATGAATCCAGGCAAGCCATCGGCTAGAAGCCAGCCTAGATCAGCCTGGACCACCCGAAAATTCAGAGCCTCAACAGAGGAGTTAGACGTGGGCCTGGTTATGACATCCACACGTGAGAGCGGGTGTGAAGATGCTCTGATGTGGAACCAGCCCCAGAGACTTAGGACGAGGTTTCCATCATCACTGAACCCCCATCATACTCCGGGCCTCATTCTGGGGGTGTTCATTCGTTCATTGGCAGGATGTTATTTAACCCATGACAATGACCCTACAAAAGTCAGGGCACGCCCCCCTTTCTTTTTTCCCAACGCAGACACTATATTTTTTCCGTCGATTCTAGAAGCCCAAACTCCCACTGGCATGGTGGTTCCTTTCGTGCTGCCCATCTCCACCCTCCCAGCTGAGCCCACCAGTGCATCCTGGTGCTTGTCCCAGCCTGAAGCCACCCTGGGCTCACCCCAGGGCTACCACACAGGCTTGGCCAAAGCATCTGGCCCCTTCCCCCTGCCCCAGGAGTTAATAGGCCATTTGTGTGTCCTTCATTCAACATTAAACATTTGTACGTTGCCCACCATGTGCCACGGCCTCTTCATGTTCCACGGAGAGAACGCGTCCCCGGAACTCCCCGGAAGAATGCCCTTCCCTGGAATCTGGGGGCCTCAACATTGTAAGCTATGCTAGGTGAGCTGGAAATTGTAGGTCTTGGAGAGTAAACCTGGGTTGGTGGATCAGTTGATTTCCATGTCTCTGTTGAGGCAAATTCATAAATTCCTCTTAGGAAAAAAAAAAAAAAAAAAGCCTACGTTTCTGCTCCAATATCCCATAATTCGATGCAGGGGAAATTATAATTTTACTCAAATTCAGATGACAGACATCTACTTTCTGAGCATTAATTCTCACTGTTCTCTAGATCTTCCACTAATGTTTTAGAAACGTAGCTAGTTTTTTTGTTTAGTCTTTTATTGCCCTTATTCTGCTTTTAAACATGCTTGCAAGTGCCAGTCCCTCGTAGCCACTTCATCTGTCTTCTCACCTTCCCTCAAAGCCGAGCTTCTGGAAAGTTCTCTGCATCATGTCTCCACCTCCTCACCTCCCTTTCTCCCCTGCACCCAATCCAGTCTGGCTTCCTCTTACCCACGGTTTTCTTGTTACTGCATTGAACATGCAGTGCAGTCTGGCTACTGGCCCTCTGGGCAGCCGTGTTTGGCTCTGCTCTTCCTTGGTTGGTGTGACACCCACCTTTCTGGTGTCCAGTGCTCTGGCCCCATCACCCACTAAATGTGGAGCCACACTAGGGTCTGTCCTAGGACCCCTGGCCTGCTGTCCCCTGGGATGCATCTGGAGCCCCATCGGCCTCTGCCCTCAGCACTGAGTTGGAATGTTCAGCTGCCTGGGGAGGACACCACGTTGGGATTCCCAAAGCCTCACCCCCAAACTCACATGGCCCACAACAGAACTCAGTGGTCCACCGTGTGGGTGGAATTCCAGCAAAGTGTCTCATACTTGGCACTCTGGACAACCCTAGCTCCTGAGCCAGGCAGATGGTACAATGAGGACAGTCTAGAAACTTCAGCCACCCACACTTCGGTCTTCCTTTGGCCGCATCTGATGGAAACCCAGACTCCAGAGGCCCCGTCATCTCGTACCAATGGCCTAAACTCCACTAGCCCTAAACTCTTTAGCGAGAAATAAAATATTGCCTCTGCCCTATCAGTAAACAAAGGAGGTCCAGTCCTCAGCGATTGCAGCCACCTGGACGGTGAGCCCTGAGGGAACTCAGGAAGGAAACAGAGAATACCTGCCGTCTAGCAGTCATCAAACTGCAGCCACCCCAGAAGGTGCAGCCTCAGAATGAGAAAACACAGGATACTGGCCCCAGATAGCAGAGGTGCATATCAAAGGAATGGTGTCAGTGAGCCCAGACTCTTGCATCTTCCCATACATAGAAAAGTGCTAAATTCCGTAACTTGAGAAGTCTAGTTTTCTTTTATTTACAGTAACCTTTTCTTCTGACTACCTGGGGTTGTTGTAAGAACTCCTACGTATCCTGGGTTCCCCCCTTCCTCTTTGGAACAGTTTTCTCAGCGTTTATCTGAGAGGCTGTCTCTCGGGTTCGAAGTTCTAAGTCCGCCGAATAAAACTTAACTCTCAACTTCTAGGTTGTGCATTTTGTTTTCAGTCGACATTAGGATCCACCCTTAATTCTGATCGGCCCTGTTCTCAGATCCTCTTCATTTCAAACAAGCAATGTCTTTGGAAACAATCACTCAACAGATACCACTGCTCCAAAGAGAAATCAAAACTCTGGACTGAACGGTCAGGGGACAAGACTGTTCAAACATTTTGTATTTATTTGCTCTGCTGCATCTCATGGTGCTAAGACCACAAAGACCTTTTTACTAGGTGGTTTCACCTTCCCCCTTGTCCTTCAGAAGCAGCAATGTTGTTTCCTTATTAATTCGGTGATACGAAAACCACCTAAGAGAGCAACATATTTCTTTGAAAAAAAAAAAAAAAGAAGGCTGAAAGCAAGCCTCAGAAATGATAATGGTTGTTTGAGGGTGGTAGGATTATAGACGATTTAAATCTGTCTTTTTCAAATTCACCATAACGCTGTCGCACCTTTAGGGAAAAAGAAGAAGATTGGCAGTGACTCGCTTTGAATTTAGTAGCTCTGGGCAAGGTAGGAAGGCTCAGCTGCTAATGTGGCCACCACCCTAGTGTCCCATCTGATTTCATTATTCCAAGCCTAACAGCAACACAAAACCTGCCTGCATCACTTATCGTGTCTGGAGGAAGATTAACTCAGCTTCTAAGGAGATGGGAATTTCCTGGCGGTCCAGTGGTTAGGACTCCGTGCTCTCACTGCCGAGGGCCTGGGTTCCATCCCTGGCTGGGGAACTAGGACCCCACAAGCCCCACAAGCCCCTCGGAGTGGCCCAAACAAACAAACAAACAACACCCAATAACTTCCAAGGAGATGTAAAATTTTAACTAAGAATCTTCACTGGAAAACAACTTATGATCGTAACTCCGATTTTCTGGGAAGACTAGCTCATCAACCCATTCTGGCGAGAGAGAAAAAGTACAGGAATTCCTCCTTAACCTGGAGTCCCCCTTAAGCAAAATCAAATACATGTGTCTGTAGTTCTGTATGCCATTTAGGACATCAAGCATCCCTGTTCCCTGTATGTGGTCTGTGAGACCTACTTTTCAGGGATAATTAGAAAGTGGGAACCAAGGACTGGAAATAGAAAAGCAAAGCAAAGCAGATGGCAGAGAAAGAGGCTTGGGTCTCCCGCTAAGTCTCGGGAAAGTCTCAGGGAGCAGAAAGCAAGTAACCCTGCTCTCCTTCGAGGTCTGCGAAGAGGGTGGGCGTGAGGGATGCCCACACGGGCTAGATGATAGCACAGCCCGGGAGGCAGGAGCTAACAGCTCTGAAATAATAAAACCAGAAACGTTTTGAATGTTTGGAGAGAAGATGAGTCAGAGGAACAGAAAAAGAGAATCTGCCGCGAAGCATAACGGATTTCTAAGTGTCGCACCGGAATGCGGGGCAGGGTTTTTCAAAATATCGCGTAAAAGATGGGAAGTGGAAATACTGCAGCTCAGAACCTCCGAGATGTCACGCTTCAGCACCGGTACTGTCTCTCCTGCTTTCCGTTGTCTCTTTTTTGTGTGTGTAGGTTTCCCAAACGTAAACGATACCTGCCCTCGCTCCTCCAACCCTGTTTTCCCACTGCATCTAAGGTGGCTCTGCTTTGACCTCGTGGTGGTTTCCAGGAATCGAGGGATTACAGGGTTTGCTTCTTACCGAAGGTGGGAGGCTTGCTCCCAGAATCACGGGCCTGTTCGCTGGGGCAGAGCCATCTTGCCCTGGGTGCTAACCCCCATGTGCTCTTCATGGCTCCGTCCCCTGAGCCCACCCCTTACATGACTTCACCTGGAAGCCAAGGCTGCTGGATGTCATGAACTTCTGCATTTTCCGAGTGCCCCCCGCAGGCTAAGCTCTGTCACTCCGTGGGGCACTAGCGCCTTATTGGCAAAATGCATCATCGTGACAAGGTGTTTGGATGATGGATTGCTTAAACGACGAAGCCATCAAGGCATAAGTCCAAGATGAGATTACATTTAATTATGGGATAGAAGAATTCTCGTCTGTCATTCTGTTGATGAATTAACTGAGGGAGGGAATGTGAGCTTCTCAGAAAAGAGGGGAGAGGAAGACTAAACGTACTGACTGAAGGACAAACAGGGGAGACCTGTGATACCCTCCCAGGAACCCACTGGACAGGAGAGTTCCTTGGACAAAGCCTGACTTCTCTCAATTCCTCTCCAAGGTGCACACCTCGTCTTAAAGACATCCTTTACAGTTTGTAGCTCTTTCAAAGAGTGTTCCGTGGAGTCCCCAGGGCCACTGCACTGGAATGCTTGCCGGTCGTGCTCTGTCCATGGCGGGGCTGCTGGAAGCTGTGGTTGGTCCACAGCTCGGGAGGGAGGAGCCCGCACTGGAATCGGTGAGGCTGTATGCGTGGTCCCCATGACCAGTGAAGCTGGTCCTCAGGTTGGATGTGTCGCCCCTACGCATGCTTCAAGTCTTTCTTCCACGCCTTGCTGGGAGCTAGAGAACGTCTGGGGTCTCAAGAATGTGAGACGCGTCCCCTCCCACGAATGTACAGCCCAGACCAGGAGTTCCAAGACCAGCCCAGACCCAGATCCAAAACCAGGAGGCACAGGATGGTCTGGAAAGTGGCCTGGCATTACCTGAATCTCAACTTTCAAAGCAGCAGGGGGAGTCACTACTTACCTGATAGGATAAACGTTACCCAAACCCAAAATGGGTTTATTGTCAGCCTTTTGTTCCCTGTTTCAATCCAGCCACGGCACTGGCCCAGGAAGCTGCATCACTGGGACCTCGGGCAGCAGCTCGGACGCAGGGACTCGAGAGCACCACGAAATGAAAGAATGATGCCCCGGGCCCAGCACTGCCTACCTTGTTCTCCCTTCTTGACCTCCGCCCTCAAGGGAAATCAGAATGGGAAAGGTTGACAGGTTCACTAGGTGGGCTGGGAGAGAGCACAGGAAGGGGCTGGCAGAGGAGGGCAATCCCACGGCCAATATCCCGGCAGGGAGACCTTAGCTGCTGCACTGAAGGGACCCACAGGGACCTGGGCCCAGGATGGCAAAAGCTGGGAGTGTGTGGGAGAGCCCTGGGCCTGCCTAGACAAGACCTCCCGCTCTGAATGGGTTCAAGCCAACACCGAAGGCCTCCCCTGTGCCCTTGACGTCTGTTTCTTTTAGGTTTGTGATATAAAGTTTATTTTAAAATAATTGTAAGATAAAAAGACAGCCAGTTTAAAGAAAAAGAAATTTAAATAAAACACTGGCTCAGAAAAGAAACGGCTGTTTGTCTAATGCAAATTAGTAACCAGACAAGCGCAAGGCTGGTCACTCGCTCGTCATGGAGCAGGCTCTCTGAGTGGCTGGGAACCGTTTCCATCTTGTTGACAAACACATGTTGCAAGGCAGGAAATTACCCTCCTCAGTGCCTATTTTATCTCTGTTTAATTGCTGTTTGATAATAAATTACAACACAGAGTCCATTAATTAAACTAACAATGTCTGTGGAACACCAATTCCTTCTTCTGGGAGTTGCCTTGATATGGGAGCTTTGATTCAGTTTGTTTGCCCAACAGCACTTTATGAAGTGGTTTAAAAAGATGCCAAGGCACGTGACTGGTGGGGCAACACTCCTGGCCTAGGGGGAGCGGGTTTGGGCAGGAGGGGGAGGAAACCTTGGTGAGCGTGAGGAAGGGCAGCCTGGCAGCTGGAGAGCAGTACCAAGGATGCACTCTAATTCAGAACATGCGGTGGAAGAGAAAAAAACCAAAACGAAACATTAGGTCTACTTTCAAAAAATCAGCTGCTGGAAAACGACCATGGTCCCCACTTACAGGAATTCATCCCAGAGTTGGAGGGGTGGGGGAGCAAAGACCAGCCTGATCTGGTTTGCCATTCCATCATCAACTAAACGGAAGGAGAATTCATTTGGAAAAGTTCTGCATGCAGGTGGAATGGGTGAGCGATGAATTCTAGATATTTCCCAACAAAGCCCCCTGTACTGGGCTGTGAAGGCCCCCAGCTCCCAGCAGGAGAGGAGAACTTGGTGCCCGGCTCCTGTCCTGGCAGGGAGTAGGCAGGTAGTCACCAGGGCAAAGACTCTCCTAACATTTCACCTGTGCTGTCTGGGAGGTAGGCTACCTGGGCATTCCAGCTGGATGGGTTTAGCAGGTGACCAGGTGGGACCTTGAGGGAGGGGATGCAACACGAGTAAAGGCTCTGGACAGAAGGGGTTGGAAGGTCAAGTTCTCAGGGAACTGCCCCAGACCGTTTGGAGATGTGGGCATCACAAGGGTGTTAGACCGGGGTTCTGAGCAGTCAGGGTACATGGGGAGGGCAGGGGGCCCTGGGAGGAGGTGGCCGCAGGTCTGTGAAAGGCAGATGCAGCCGCCTTCATGCCCTGGCCCTCAGGTTCAGTCAAAAACTTCCTGAGTGGCTTGGAGAACCTTCCCCTGAAACACCCAGGTGAAAAGGCACTGCTTCGAGCCCTAGGAGGAAGCCCTCAGGTCTCTGGGAGGCATTTACTGGACCATTTTTATCCCTTTTCTCATTCACAGAAGTTGGCTTGACGGGCTGGTTTTTGACTACGCAAATCCCTGCACGTGATAGTGTCTGTTACCTCACAGTTAATAAGCACTCAGTTCAGATGGGACCTCTTCAGAAGGTCGGACGAGGAAACCTGGGAGTTCAGCGTTCTAAAAGCTACTCCTGGCATTTCCCAAAATGATGCTCACGTACAGCATGGTGGCCCAGAAGTGGGCATCTCCAAGGCTCCGTGTCCAGGCTCCAGCTGCCCTCCTGGCCCAGTACCACCACGTCACCATCTCCTCTCCCAGCCATCCCGCCCGAGACTAGTGGGGGTGGATAACTGGCTTGTCATCTGACCTCTTCCAAGACGCAGCCTCTTAAATGGCTGACACAACCATCCCCTTCAGGCCACAACTCCCCACCTCCACTTCCCCGGCCACCAAGACTTTTAGGGCACTTTACTCCTCCAGACCCTGGCAGGGAAGAACTGGAGAGTCAGTAGGGACTGACGGTCAGGATGGCTCCAGAGCGTCCATCCCTCTCTGAACTCCTCCGGGACTGGCTGTGTCTGATCTAAACGTATCATTAGGGCTTCCCTGGTGGCGCAGTGGATGAGAGTCCGCCTGCCGATGCAGGGGACACGGGTTCGTGCCCCGGTCTGGGAAGATCCCACATGCCGCGGAGCGGCTGGGCCCGTGAGCCATGGCCGCTGAGCCTGCGCGTCCGGAGCCTGTGCTCCGCAACGGGAGAGGCCACAACAGTGAGAGGCCCACGTACCGCAAAAATAAATAAATAAATAAATAAATAAACAAACATACCATTACCACACTGCCCCCCACCGCAGCAGCAGATGAACCTTCAAGGGCTCCCCAGTGCCCTCAGGGTCAAGTCTCAAACTCTCCAGGACAGCATCCTTGCATCACTGGGAACTTGTTAGAAATGCAATATCTCAGCGCCCCCCACTCCCCTCCGACTCGGAAACTCTGAGGATGGGGCCCAGGAGCTGTCATAAGCCTTCCAGATGATTCTGCTGCACACTGACGTGTGAGACCCAGTGCCTTGGAACATGTCTTATGAGGCCTTGGAGAGCCGCCTCTCCATCTCTCTTCTGCCTCATCTCTCAGCACATCCTTCCCTCTTGCATTCTAAACCCTGGCCAAACTGGGCCACCTCTGCCTCTTAGCACCCAGCATCCCAGGCTATCTCACTCTTCTCACATCGTCTACGCTGTAGGTTTCCTGGTCTTTCCTCCTCCAGTCTAAACCGCTTGAGAGCAGGGGCTGTATCTTATCAACTGCCAAACACAGTCGTCACCAGTGACTGCAGTAGGTGCTCAAGACCCATCTGCTGAGGGAAGGAAGAAATGAATGGAGGAAGACACTGGGCTCTTCAGTGCCTCTTGCCTTTGATGTTAAAGCTCTGTTTCTCCACGGAAGGAAGCAGGTCTGGGCTTCCTGGTCGTTCTTCTACTCCCTGCGGGCACTTTTAGGCAGTGGTAGGGCTCAGGAAATTTTCTGCAATTAAATGGACTGGATTTGAACTTAAAATGCTTGGGTTGTGCTGGAGAGCCTGCTCCAGCACAACCCAAAAGAGCCTGTTCACAGGCATTTGCTCCTCTGTGCCTCAGTTTCCCCATGCTGCCTGCTTGCCTCCTAGAGTGACCGCAAGGAGAAAAGGAGCAAATTCAGCCTGGCGTTACTTGTCCACTTTCAGAAGACACGTCACACACTGAAGGGAGCGGAGGGTCTGGATTCTGAGAACTACCTGCGGTGATAGGAAAGGAAATACAGCTCTTCTCTTTCCAGATGCTGGCTTAATGGGAAAGCAAAAGTGCTCCGAGCGGAGAGAACCACGAGCCATAAATGCACGCGAGAGTCTGTGTGTATGACCGATGAACGTGAACTTGGCACGTAAGGTGTGTGTCCATAAAACATGAGAGAGATGAAGGGAGCTTACGGGGCATTCTGTCCACTGTCTTCCTTTTATAGATGAACAGAGATTGTAAGTCTGGCTTAGAACCAACCATCTTGTGCTCCTATGGGATTGAATATGTTTTCCCAGTTTGTAGCTTGCCTTTTATTACTATTGGTTGACATAAAATTGGTTCAAACTTTGATGCATGTCAAGTCTAATGACATTTTTGGATATATTTTCTCCTGGTTCTAGAGGATTTCTGCTAAGCTCTTGGTGCACACACCCATATATGCGCGCGCGCGCGCGCGCGCGCGCACACACACACACACACACACACACACACACACACACACACACACACACTGAGGGCTAGCACAAAGCTGTCAAAGGAAACTCATTTACCAGGCTCTATTTTTACTCTGTTGGTTGATTGTTTTGCCCTTTTTGGTTATCTTTGCTATCTCCTGGGAGACCAGAAGACACGTGTGTTCTTCGAAATATTACTGCAAGCACATTTCTCC
The DNA here is from genome assembly GCF_963455315.2 of Globicephala melas. Taxonomy (NCBI): domain Eukaryota; kingdom Metazoa; phylum Chordata; class Mammalia; order Artiodactyla; family Delphinidae; genus Globicephala; species Globicephala melas. The sequence goes on along the minus strand of NC_083328.1, from coordinate 13,535,019 downwards.
TTCTCAATCAGTGCTTGGCACTTGTACCAGCACTTACAGATCAGGCCATGCTTACCACCAAACTGGTGATGGCCTTTCAGAACAGAGATATCAATCAGATTCTCATGAGGGAAGCTGCTAACTCTTTGAAGTTGTAAACAGGCATATTTGGCTATAATTAAACATATGTACACGTGGCACCCGTTTGCCTATTAGCAAATGACACAAATTGTATGCAGTCTCGTTTCAGTAGGAAATGTGCCCATTGATCCTCTTAATATCTGTGCTGATGCTACCACTTGGGAATCTTTTCCCCGGTCTCTATAGAGAAACCACCAGAAAGCCTCTCGGCTGCTCAGAACAGTTAACAATTACCAAAGTAGAGGACAGGAGTTCCCAGAAGTCCTTCAAATCCCCTGTAGGTCCGGTGAACTTACTCCCTTCCTGATCCGAGACGGGCTCCTACCTGGGGTCCCCAGCCATGGCACGGGTACAGTATTGCTGTGTGGTTCTCCAGCGGCCCCTGGTCCAAGCAGACGTCTTTTGCCTTGCTGTTGCGAAGCTGCAGGAAGAGGCAAAACGTGACCCGTCAGAGCTCATCTGGTGGAGCTGCTACTCCCCATCCACTGCTCCACTGTGGCTTGGTTCTGACTTCTTGATGCAAAGGCCATGAGACCCACACCCCCGCCCCCAAGTAAGGACCGAAGCTTCAGTCTGTGAGGTGATCACTTCAGCAACAAAGTCCTCCAGTGGGTGGTGTGGGTACTGGCCCTCTGCCTGTGACACACACACATGCACGTAGCTCCCCCATCCCCAGCACAAAGGAAGATCTCAGAGAACCTTTGGACATAGGAACATTGACTACACGTTGGTTATCCAAGTGGACCCCGGTACCAGCACTGGTTCCCACAACCCTGGGAACCATGGGACGGCTTTTCAGGTCATTACTGGCATAGAGGCATGAAAAATAGTAATCAAAAGAGAAAAAAAAAATCTTGCCGTCAGGAAAAGCTCAAGCAACATTCCTTTATATATTCAAAAAATATTTACTGAATGCATACACTGGGCCAGGTTCCATTCTAAGAGTTTGGAATGAATCTGCGGAGGAAAAAACTTACCTAAGGACTTACCTGTAAGTTCTTACCTAATTTGGATGTAAGAACGTACCTAATTTGGATCTCCAGGCCCACTGTGATTCCATATTGGTGTCCATCCCACCCACCACCTGAAATCTCAACCAGTGGGAAAATGGCAACATTGTTGCTCTACCCCATACATCTGAGCCCCCTCCAGATTATATTCTCCATGGAAACCACACTAACCAGGGATAAGTCAAGAAGAGAGGCACGGGGCCATCTGCTTTTGCGCACCCAAGTTGTGTCTGGGTTCAGACAACTGAGCAGACTTCTAATAACTTTTTAAAAAAGATTTAAAAAGTAACACCATCTCATTGAGATGCTTTGGAAAATACAAAGGAAAGTAACAATGGTTCACAATCCTCTTACTCAATTTTTTCCCCAACTTTGGACAATTTAATTTTGTTTCATTTTGGCTATAATGAGCAACAAAGGATAAAGCTTTGTTCACGTTTCAGGTTTCCTTAAGAATAGACTCCTAGAACAGAGCCTACGCTATCAAAAGGTGTGGAGACCTTAATGTTCTTAAAACCTGCTGCCCAACTGCTTTCTGGAAGCTTTGGACTAACTGATATTCCTATCCAGAAGGTATGTAAATACTTAACCAGTCCTGAGTTTCACCATTTAAAAGTATTGTGTTGATCAAAGTGTACAAACTTCTAGTTATAAGATGAGTAAGTTCTGGGCATCTATGTACAACATGGTCATTATAACTGACAATATTGATAGCAACATACTTGACAGTTGCTAAGTGAGCAGATCTCAAATGTTCTTACCACAAAAAAGAAATGGTAATTATGTGGCATGTTAGCTAATGCTATGGTGGTCATCATTTTGCAATACATAAGTGCATCAAATCAACAAGTTGTACAGCTTAAACTTACACAATGTTATATGTCAATTATATCTCAAAGCTGGACAGAGAGAAAGAAAAAGAACATCAGCTTGGGGAAAAAAATCAATAGGGGAGCGTTTTTTTTTTTTTTTGGAAGCTACAAGTTTCAAGCCAGAGGGAAAGCAGCTTCTGATATCTATAACCCCTTTTCTCTTGGAAACCAATTCCTTATATTAAATCCCATGTTTGAAATACCTAGGATAGATTCTCTTTTTCTTTCTGTCTCTCTCTCTCTTTCTTTCCTTCTTTCTTTTCTTTTTTCTTTCTTTCTTTTCTTTCTTTCTTCCTTCCTTCCTTTCTTTCTCCCCTCCTTCCTTCCTTCCCTGTAGCATTCTTTTTATTTATTTATTTATTTATTTGCGGTAGGCGGGCCTCTCACTGTTGTGGCCTCTCCCATCGCGGAGCACAGGCTCCAGACGCGCAGGCTCAGCGGCCATGGCTCACGGGCCCAGCTGCTCCGCAGCATGTGGGATCCTCCCGGACCGGGGCATGAACCTGCGTCCCCTGCATCGGCAGGCGGACTCTCAACCACTGAGCCACCAGGGAAGCCCTGTAGCATTCTTTTTAAACCCAAGGTTCCAAAAGTCCATAAAGAGGGATGTAGAGAGAAGTGATGAATCAGACCTATTAAACAACATTCCCAAAGTTGGTCCAAAGAGAGCTATCTTTAAAGAATTGCAAAGCTAGCTTAGGAGACCAGCACTATGACTTTAGTTCTTTTATGGATGCTTTAAGGAAATGCTTGTTGCCAGTGCTTTCGATGGTGTAAAGATTAGTTACATGGAAAAGCCCAGACAACTTCTGAGTCAAAAAGTAATTCAGAAGAGTTAGATTTTTGCAAGTGATGAAATTTTAAAAATACCTTTACCAATGTATTTTGGGTTTATTTTTCTTTTTATGTATACATAAGAGCAATATGGTAAAAATGTCTACTGAAGTCTAACAAAGCATTTAAACTAAGGGTAAAATAAAAATTAGAGGTGATAAAAATTAATAAAAAATATTACTGTTTGAGAGCAGACAAAAGATATCCTGTTTTTATAAATTTATACTGAATAGTAAATTGGAATGCTTCATGTTTAGCAATTATTCCCTTTTTGAGAATTACCTACATATTTTCCCATTGGGATCTCAAGTGGTTTCATTATAGATTTGTAAGAGCTCTTTACATATTAAGGATATTAATGTTTTTGTGGCATATGTGTTCCATATAATGATTTCAGAAAGCCAGGCTTTTAAATTGTGTTTCTAATGTTTATGCAAGCACATCTCTCATTCAGTAACTTAATAAATATTTATTGAGGGCCTGGTACTGTGCTAAGTGGAACGAGCACAAAGATAAAAAAAAAAGAGTCCCTGCTCTGAAGCATGGTCTGGAGAGAGAGACAGACACAGGAAGAGCTAGTACAATGACTGAATTATGCCAGGGCAGCAAGGAGCCTGCCTTCACTCCGTCTGAGGGCTTCAGAGACTAAGGGGAGATGACACCTGAGCTAAATGTTAAAGAGGATAAGTGGAAGAGATGCTGGCAATGTTCTGTTTTCCACCCAGGGGACGGCTACACGGATTTTTGCTTTATATTATTATGTTGCACATGTTTCGTTTATGCATATTGTATGTGTGTCATATTTCATATAAATAATGCTAAAAGAAAAAGAAAAGACGAGCAAAAGTGAACTAGGGAGCAAAGGCTTTTCAGTATGAGCCTAGCACAGAATTTGGAACAGAAGAGTTGGTGGCTAATGTTTCTGTACACACTGAAGTGCTTTTGCATTGGAAAGGCGATATCTTACACATGTAAGAGTCAGGACCTAAAGTATTTGCATATATTTAAAAAATTTTTTCTTTTTATTGAAGTATAGTTAATTTACAATGTTGTGTTAGTTTCTGGCGTACAGCAAAGTGATTCAGTTATATATGTGTGTGTGTGCGCGTGTGTGTGTGTATCTTCTCTATATGTATTTATATATATATTCTTTTTCATATTCTTTCCCTTTATAGTTTATTACAAGATACTGAATATAGTTCTCTGTGTTATACAGTAGGACCTTGTTGTTTACTCTATATGTAGTAGTTAGTATCTGCAAATCCCCACCTCCTACTTTATCCCTCCCTGCATATCTTTCTTTAAAAATTAATTTAAGACATTCCAGCTGATAGAGCAGAATAAAAATGTACAACTCAAGGAAGAAAGACTTATTATCTAAGTGGGTGTAGGCCCCAACACTGCTTGTAGGGTGAGGCAGAAACACCAGGGGCTGACACCTGCTCAGAGGTGTCTGTCTCCCTTTGCCTCTGTGCTGGGGTCTGGTGTGGCAGAAAGAACTAGTAGCAATGAGCATTAAAATACAATTGTCTGAATAATGGTAAATTCTGTCACGGAACTGCATTTGACTAAAAAGTTATTCTTCAAGAAGGTATAAAGTGCAAATAAAGTATAAAAATGTTTGAGTTTTAACATTCCACATAATGTTAACAAAAGACTGAAAATTCACATCAACCGATGAAGAGGTCGGTAAAGGTTCTTGTATCACATGCCACTTGACCCTTCATTCTGGAGGCTCAGAGATTCATTTAAAAAATAAATTAGAGGTTACCAAAATGTAATTATAAGAACAGGGCATATACAGTGCACATGATGAGAAAGCTTTTTAAAAGCCCTCAAACAAGCTAGCTAAAAAATGAAGAAAGAACAAGGAGCATTAAAACCAGAAATCCTCACTGGCCTGGGGAAAAACTCCCAAACAGAATTGTACACGAAAAACAAAGGCCAGAAAGTACTCATATAGTGTGATATTCACTCTGCCTTCCTCTTTTTCCCACTGCTCTGGGGTCTGGGTGTGGTGAAAAGAACCCACAGGAGTGTTAAAAACAGAGTTGTCTAAATAATGCTAGATTTTGTTACCAAACCGAATTTGATTCAGTTTGGTTTTTTCCATTTAATACCAGAGTCCACCTGAAATATATTTCAGTATATGGTGAGCTCAGCAAACAGAGAAGGAGTAAGAGAAACCAATGCCCTAACGTGTTAACATCGATCATAGCTGGGAATTGAGATTTTTTAAAAAATAATTAATTAATTAATTAATTTTTGGCTGCCTTGGGTCTTCGTTGCTGTGCACAGACTTCTCATTGCGGTGGCTTCTCTTGTTGCGGAGCATGGGCTCTAGGTGCGCAGGCTTCAGTAGTTGTGGCACACGGGCTCAGCAGTTGTGGTTCGTGGGCTCTAGAGTGCAGGGTCAATAGTTGTGGCGCACAGGCTTAGTTGCTCCGTGGCATGTGGGATCTTCCCACACCAGGGCTCGAACCCGTGTCCCCTTCATTGGCAGGCGGATTCTTAACCACTGCGCCACGGGGGAAGTCCCCGGAATTGGGATTTGACGTAAGTTTTATCTTTTTGTTTTCTATGTAACATATGTATTGAATTTATTACTTTAAAAAGATAGGAAAATTTGCAAAAACAAAAGGCTTCCCCCTTCCAAAAATCAGATTATGATCTCTATGTTATCTCCAAGGCCACTCCACCCTTCAGCTCCACAGCTGTCATTTACACTGTGCTTCATGTGAAGGGCAGGCCCTGGAGTTGTGCAGTCCACAGCCTGGGGAACTGTGCCCTGGACTTCTGTCATTTTCATTCTTTCTCTTTGCAAAGGTATTTTTCTTCATTTATAAAATCATCACATAAACATTAGTGACACTTGGGAAAACATGATAAACAGTTCCACATAGGAACTGTCTGTCCCGCTATGTAGAAGTTTCACCTCCCAATACTATTCTCTTGCTTACTTCCGATCTAAAATGGTAGCTAATCTAATTTTATAATCCTGACTTTTTCCTCTTAAGTCTTATATTATCAATATTTTTCTCACATCATTAAACTTTTGTATACACCTTTTGAACTGGATGCAAACTACTGCAAACTATTAATATAGTATATTTAACTAACCTTCAAGTTAAATTCAAATTTTTGATCAAGGAAAAAATAAATCCCCGAGGTGAACAATTTTACTCGCAAATCTTTGTCCTCATTTCAGATTATTTGCTTGGGATAAGAGTGGAGAGAGGAAAGTATGACTATCATTAAGTCTTTTAATACAGGTGGTTCAAACCGCTTTTTAAAAAGCTTGTTTCAATTTGCACTCTCACCAGAGGACCTGTGCTTTTTCATATTACTAAGATCTCGCTGGCAAAGTACCAACATATAGTCCAAAATTGAACCTTTGTTCATTTGGTAGAAGGAAAAAAGCTACCTCAGTGTATTTTAAATTTTAATTTCTTTGATTATGAAATAAATATAAAAATTTCATCCACTCGTATGTTCTCTTGTACTTTGTCTATTTTTCTTTGGGGATGTTTTATTTTCTTATTTAAATGAAAATTTTTATTTAAATCAGTTCACAGAATTCATTATACATTAATGGTATTATCCACTCATCTATAGTATTTATGACATACAGATTTCCAGCTTGGAATATTATTTCTCCATTCAGTTGATATATAGATTATTTTAATATTTATGAGCTCATATCAAATATCGTTTTTCTTTGCATTTTCTTCCATAGCTTTCACTCTTAGAGAGCCCGTCCCCACAGTTCAGATTCATATCTATTTCCGGATGGTTCGATTATGGCTTCTTTTCTTTCATTTAATGCTATAGTCCTTCTGAAATATACTTGGGGGTATGATATGCTGTAAAAATCTAAGTTGTTCTCTTTTCCAAAGAGCTGGGCAATTTACCCAATTGTCTTACAAATAATCCATTTACTGCCCACTATTTTTCGATGCCTCCTTTATATTTGATCTTTGAAAACCAAAAACAAAGAGAAACATGTGGACCTATTAATAAGTAGTAGGACGTACCAGGTACTGGTCTAAGAACTCTATATATGGCGGCTTGTTTCATCTTCCCAAAAACCCCACGCAGTAGGTACTTTCACTTCCCCATTTTACAGATGAGGGGACAGACGCTGAAAGGAGCCACTCGGACTTGAATCCAGCAGGCTGGCTCCAGAATCTTCACGAGTCCTTAACCACTACACTCACTGCCCCTGCAAGAAGCAAGCTCCCCATCCAGACTCCAGCCCCACAGGGACACTCCGCCTGCACCTTGATGATTTAACCTGGCGCTGATGTACTCCCTACAAAAGGCTTCTCGCATAAAACAGAAAAATTCACAGTTGTAGAAAAAGGAAACACTCTAAGTCCATGACAGTCTTCCTAGCTTCAGCCTGATTGTCACGGGGAGTCCCAGGGAGCCCTGGGAAGAAATCCAAATGCCAGAAGTGGTGGGCTATCTCTGGTGGGTCCAGAGCACCGGGCTCCCGGAGCCCTGACCAGAATCTGTGCCGCCGATTCCTCATCCAAACACACAGGGATGTAACAGGGAAGATGCCCAAGTGCTTATACACATGCATGTTCTCAGCAGTGCTGCTTAGAATATTGTCTTAAAAAAAGGAAACAACAGAAATGTCTATGTTTTCAAGCAAAACACAGCATACACAAAAGGTACCATTTTATACAGCCATTAATAATGTTGCAGAAAAAGGTTTAACACAGGAAAATATTCTCTATTATTAGTAACATTTCAAATTATTAGGCATTGTGGACAGCCTGCTTTTAGTTTCAAATATCTATATACATCTATACCCATATCTATATCCATAGAGAAGTGTATATAAAAAGTATATGTATGTATATAAAAACTATATTTTTAGTAAAAAGAAATACACACACACACAATAAAGGAGACCATACATCCAAATGTACTTTATCTTTGGAATTAGAATGCTTACGTCTAATCCTGGCTTCATGACTTACAAGCTGTGAGACCTTAGATAATGTATTTCATGTCTCTAACTCCCAGCGTTCCCATCAATAAAATGGAAATAACACTACTGCCTAGTAAAGTGAGGGTGACTGAACACATATGTGAAAAGCACTTAGAACAGTACCGGCACATTGTTAAGTGTTCATTGCTATTATCGCTATTTTCAAACTTTTCTAAAATGCAGGTTTATGGCATTTGTACTAAGAGAAAAGTCAATCTGTTTCAATATTCAGAAAGGTGACATCATAGAAAATCTGAGAAGAGCAGCCGTACCCTTTCTTTGGCAGTTAAGTGGCTCCGGCCCACGGCACTGGGCAGTGGACAGACAGGTCCAGTCCCCGCCTCTCTTTATACCCAACTTCCTGCTCAATGTCCCAGGTACATGTCCCAGGGGACCTCAGAATGTCCTAAACAGAACTCATGGTCCACTCCACACTCCACAGAATGTCCTACAGGTCCCAGGGGACCTCAGAATGTCCTAAACAGAACTCATGGTCCACTCCACACTCCACACCGCCCACGCCCCCACTGATTACATGTATCCCCCCACCAGCCGGTGAGAGCCTTGCTGTCAAAGCCTGCACCTCCAAAAACTAATCATTGAATGAATGAATGAGCGAAAGTCCCTGTTCCCTGTTTTCCCCCAGCAAAGCAATCCACAGCCCACCGCACAGCCACCCAAGCCGAGAGCATGCGTGGTCTTAATTACCTCCCCGTAGGCAATGGTGTTATTGTATCTTCTCATTTCTGGGTAGACGTGGTCCAGGTACCACTGGAAATTCTTACACTTTAAACTTTTCCTTAAGGCTTTTCTTTCGGAGACATCGCCTATGTCAATTCCTGGATTCTGAAAGTAAGCAAAGGGCATTAGTGACCAGGGGGCGCTGGCCAGAGTGGAGGACAGGCAGCATCACCTTTGGGGAAACCGTCGGAGAGAAATCTGAAGCCCTTACTTGATCATCTAGCCCCGAGCTAGACAATACTGTCCCCTGAGCACAGCACGCAACCCCCAAAGTCAGCCAACCTTACCATCATGAAAGGGATCCCGCGACACACTGATATTGACAACCTAGGCCCCATCTCCATCTCTGCCATTTCTTCAGTGACTCTCAGGACCCAATTATTAGAGGAATTATTTGATTAAGACGAGAAAATAAACATCTATAACCTCCTCCCATCTTTCTTTTCCGTACACGTGTAATTTCCCCCCTTTGCTGGCTCTTTGCGAAGTTCATTATATGCAGATGTGAAAATAATTTTCCACTGCAAAGCTTGTAATGATGCTCTAATGAATAATTCACTCTGCTTTTACAGAAGTGAACCTGTAATGTGCTGCTGTGTGCTGACAGGGGAAAATAAAGTAGCTGAAATACGATTCCAGAGTCAGCCACAGGATGGCTGTGACCCAGTGCAGACAGGATACGCGCTCCTCCATGGCGGACAGCCAAGCATCATCTTGGAGCAGGAGAAATGTTTAAATGATTTCATTAAGATTTCTTCTTCAGCAGCTAAACAGTGATTTTTTTTTTAAAGAAAAGTCCCTTTAAATGTCAAACATTAATATCCAAAGGCAAACCTGGGCAGTGATATTTAACTCTTTGTTTTAATATCCTTAGCGTGATTAACGAGGATGGTCATTTATGAAAAGCCTGGTAGGGAACACTGGCATTAGGGACCGAGGTGGTTTGTAATGATGGAGAAGCACTGAAATAGGGTTGGCAGCCCTCACTTCTTCGGACCCCAAGTCACACGCCCATCCTAGATCACAACTCTCAACTGCAAACAAGAGAAATGACAACGTCTGTTCCACTGATGTCACAGGGCTGTGGGCAGAGTTGAGTGAAGATGCCAGTTCACATCCTTGCCCTGCCATGTGCTGGGTGTAGGACCTTAAGCAAGTCAATTTAACTTGCCAGAGCTGCACTTTACTCATCTGTAAAATGGACATCACAGTGGGTTCATATCAAGCTAGCATTTATTGAGCACTTACTATTTGTTATGCTCTGTTTTAAGCCTCATTTTTATCCTTCCAGGAGCCCTATGAGACCAGGGTTAACAATCTCTGGTTTACAGATGAGAACACCAGGGCAGGCAGTTCCTCTGTCATGAGGTTGTTATGAGGGCTAAATGAAATATTGCAAATAAGAAACTCAGCGAGTACCTGGGAGAGTGTAAGGAGCTCAAGAAAGGCTGCCTATTTTTATATAATAATGTGGAAAATCATTTCTAGTTTAACAGCTATAAAGTGCTGCATGGCCATAAGGGGATTTTCAGTGCTTTAGAACATGATTTCAATAATTGTAACAACAATGATATAAAAATGCTTCACTTTTAGCCTCTTTATCCACAAACCCGCACATATTCAACTGCATTTCTGCTGTCCTGGGCTCCAGCCTCCTGAAACGCAGGGGCTGCCACTTCTCAGTGGGAACAATGCCACAGCTCGGACACCTACAGGTGCTCTGGCTGAACAGATAAACCCAACTGTGGCTGAGGGTATAGGTCACCCCGCTGTGCACTGGAGGACGGAAATGCTTGCCAACATTCCATATCCTGTGCCAGGCACTGTTTTAAGTACATCACATGTACTTAGTTTTAGTACGTTAGTACTTAGTACTTAGAGTAAGTACTTCTGATTTAGTTCTCACAATCAACCTAGGAAGGAGGACCTGCTATTTGCCCCATTTTATAGCTGAGGAACCTAAGATACAGAGATGATAAGCAGATTTGTTCAGGATGTCATAACCGTAAATGGCAGGGCTGGGATCCCAACCAAGCCAGAGCACAACCGCCATGCAATACTCCTGTGGGGCTGTAGTAACATGGGGATTTTCCGAGATTATATTCTGGGTAGAATATGGAAGAGAACCGAAGAGCCATGTAAACAGGGATCCAGCATACAGCAGGGACATACGTCACGGGGCAGCTGGAGCTCCACGGGAGGGCACACTGTGAGAGCAGACGGCAGGGTCTGGTGCCAGAAACGTTGGGCAAGGATCTTCTGGACATGGTGTACATTCAGAAGCAGGGTGTCAAGATTAATATGAGACCAGAATTAACACGGTGAGACCCCGCTAATCTCTGTAAATGGATCTAGAGATTTCCATGGTGCTGATCCCCATGTAAAGCAGGGGTTCTAAAACCTGGAGGTCTGTAAGCCACCTCAGAGTACACTTATAATTTTGCAAGGGTGAGCCTCTTTCTGGGGAGGAACCATTGGCTTAGTAAAGGGATCAGTGACCCATCAAACATAATGTCAGTGTTCTAGGGTGATGGGGAGGGCTATTCGGTCCTACCTCCAGTGGCAGATTCCACGCTATGTACACATGAGACTTGTAATCATCCATCCAGACCTCGGCAACCCGGAGAGCGTTCCTCTTGGTGTAGAAGCCAATGTTGCTGTTGTATGGCTTCTTCTTCCGCTCGATGTGGGCCACCCGTGAGCAAGGCAGGACCTCCATGCTGCCCCCGCACAGCCACACCTGGGGAGGGGGGCAAGGACTTCATCAGCCTGACAGAGAAATTCCCAGAGGCCACTGCTCCCTCCCCCAGGCCCGAAAGCAATGGTTCAGGAGACAGCCTGAGTGAGAAATGTGTTTTCACATATACAGCCACTGAGCTTTCAGGGTTGGTTTGTTACTGCAGCATAACCTAACCTCACCTGACTAAAACTGGTAGAAAAGATGGTTTTGGGGAGCTTTTCATAGATACAGCAGCTCAGGATATTAAAATGCAGCTCTTCCTAAGAAACGCCAATACATGTGATGTGCTCCTGGTGACGCATGGGTTTTCTTAAGTTCTCAGTGGTGCACAATTGTCACCTGTGAAAGTTTTATTTCCCATCTGGCTGAAGCTGGGCCCTACGGAGCTATAATGGCAAATTCAAACTAAAAAAACAGAATATCTTTATTCGTATCAGCACAAAGTGTACAACGGTTTAATTCTCCATTTACTAATATGCTGTGTTTTGGAGTCCTAAGAGCACAGACGCCGGGCCTTCTGGAAGCATCCACCCCAATGCCATCATGTACAGGTTTCACTTGTTGCTAGAATATTTAAGTGGAAGGCTGAAATGTTAATTGCCTCTAAGGATGCAAAAGCCCAAGGAAGTGACAACTTGCCATCCTCTTGCAGGAGCACGGCAGGCTTCCAGGCTCAAAAGGCCCTGTTCCCAGAGGAAAACAGGACCACCCAGCTTCTCTCAGTCCCAAGCAGGACAATCAAAGCATTTCTGATGGTCAGGAAGGACTGATTTGTGAAAATGAATTCCTGGTACTGGTGAGGAGAAGAGGAAGAAGACACAGAGAGGTTTCAGGGACCCATGAGACAGTCCTGTACACTCTCTGTAAATGAGAGTGTGCCGGTGAGCTAACTCAGGTCAGCACAGACCACGTATGCTCATCCCAACCTAGGTCACTTCAAGACTTTCTACCTTCAGTTTCCCAAACTCCCTCCTCGAGGATACTGGGACCCTCTCGAGTGTTTGCCCACCTCCCCTGGGCCTTTATTGATTGAATGTAGTGGCAAATTTGTGTGTGTGTGTGTGTGTGTGTGTGTGTGTGTGTGCGATCTTCTGTTTCTATTTCCCAACTCTGGCTGCACCACAAGGAAATAATACAGATGGAAAATTCTCCTCATAACCAAGAATCTTCACCTTGCCTGTTTCTTCAAGGAGGAGAATGTGAGCTATGAGATTGGTAGACAGCAGGTGATCCAGACTAGTTTGATTTGTGACCTGACAACTAGATGCCCCCATGAACTGGGGCAGACTCAGCTGTTGGCAGTGGAAGGAAGCCAAGTCAGGGAAGCAAAATATGGCAAAAGGCCTATGGGGGAATAGAGGCAAGAGACCTTACAGGGTAAAAGAAGGTGGCTGAATTTCCAGGAGTGGGCAACATACAAACCCACAGAGTTCCATGGGTACGCGGCCCTAGACAGTTTCAGGATTCTGAGAATGAACAGAAAGACATCTCATGTTCACAGATTAGAAGATTTAATACTGTTATGTTAGCAATACTTCCCAAATTGATTTAAAATTCAACACAATTCTTATCAAAACCCCAAAGGCTTCTTTGCAGAAATTAACTGATCCTAAATTTCATATAGAAATACAAGGGACCCAAAATAACCTTGAAGAGAACAAATTTGGAGGACTTCAACTTCTGGGGCAACATGCAAAACAATGAATTTGGACCACTACCTCACAACATATACAAAAATTAACTCAAAACAGATCAAAAACCTAAATGTAAGAGCCAAAACTATAGAACACTTAGAAGAAAACGCAAGAGTCAAGTTCATGATCTAGGATTAGGCAAAGGTTCATCAACTGATAAACAAAATATGATATATCCATACGATATTATTTAGCAATAAAAACAAAACACAGACACACGCTACAGCCCGAATGAACCCTGACAAGTTACGTAAGTGAAAGAGGCCGGTCACAAAGGACTGTATGTTATTTGATTCCATTTATATGAAATGTCCAGTAAAAGAAAATCCATAGAGACAGAAAGTAAGCTGATGGTTGCCTAAGGCTGAGGGTGGGGTCAGAGGAACAGAGTGACTGCTAGCGGGTATGGGTTTCTTTTTAGGGTGATGAAAATGTTCTCATATCGATAGTGGTGAATACTGCACAACTCCTGGATATACTAAAAACCATTGAGTTGCACACATTAAATGGGCAAGCGATAGTAGTATGTGACTATCTCAACAAAGCTGTGACAAAAATAGATAAATAAATAAATACACAGAGAGATGGGGAAAAGAAGATTCAAGGGATGGATTCCAGTTTGGGGAGGCTCCGGCGGACTGGAAAAAGCAAAGCAGAGCTTGGTGAGGATCTCAGATGGTTGACTTCTTTCACTTAGCATCATGTTTTCAAGCTTTACCCATGTTGTAACAAATATCATTATTGCATTCCTTTTTATAGTAGAATACGATTCCAGTGTATGGGTGTCCTACATTTTGTTTATACATGTATCAGTTGATGGACACTCGGGTTGTTTCCATTTTGGCTATTACAAATAACCCTGCTATGAACATTCATATGCAAGTTTTTATATGGATATACGTTATCATTTCCTTTGGGTACATACCCTAGGAGTGGAATTGCTGGGTCATAGGGTAACTCTATGTTTAACCTTTGATGAATTGCTAGACTTCTCCAAAGCAGCTGCACCATTTTACATTCCCACCAGCAGTGTCATGAGGGTTCTAAATTCTCCCCATCCCCGCTAACCCTTGTTCTTGTCCATCTTTTTGATTACATCCATCCTAGTGGGTGTGAAGTAGTATCGCATTATGGTTTTGACTTGCATTTCCCTCATGGCTAATGATGTTGAGTATCTTTTCATGTGCTTACTGGTCATTTGTCTGTCTTTGGAGGAATGTCTATTCAGATCCCCTGTCCAATTTTTAAATGGGTTGTTTGTCTTTTTATCATGAGCTGAGGCCTTAGGGTGAAAATGAAGTTGCCTTCCAGTGTCATTTCTCTTTCTCTTGTCTCAGTCTTCATCATCTTTTTGGATGTCAGTGTGCAAGACCTTTCAAATCATTCCTTATGGGCGGTCTGTCCCCCGGGCTCTGTATAGAGCTGGCGTGGAGAGGGCTGTGAGGTGCAGAGGAATGAACCGCAGCAGAGGCCAATATTCTTGTTCAACGTCCTCCAAAGACCAGCTGTATGACATTAAACAAGTCACTTTCTCCCTCTCCCCCGAGGTGCCCCAGGCTCTCCATCCCCGTGTCTCAGCCAAACCTAGCAAGGCAGCCCTGCACCCCCCAGGCTACCTGGAAGTCCTACTCTGATGTCTTTCACGATGCTGCTTTTCACAAGCTATGTTTGGCTTTTCTCCACGTGAGAATGAGGAATCTCAGGACTCCAATGGGAGAATGGCAGACAGTTGACAGGTCAGCCAGCCAGAAAGTGGCAGGCTTCTCTGTGAAGGCCTCCAGTCTGTTTTTAGCAAGCTTTCTTCCCAACTCAAAGGGACAGATACCTGAAGTAACAGGAGATTTCACTGACATCTCTCAGGAGAGAAGAAAACATATGTTTCTCTAGATTTTGTCATGTAGATTTGAAATATAGGAGAGAAAAAAGTTTACCCCTAAAAAAAGTGGGGGAGGGGAGTCAAAGGACACAGAGGTAAATAAATCAATGTGGTTCCTGTGACCACATCCTGGTGTTCTGGATCACGAAGTGTTCTAGGGCCACACAGGCCCCTGCAGCCCCTATAATCCATCCCTGCACAGAAAGGGAGCCCCCGACCTTCACCTCCAGGGTCCTTACTTGCATGTGCTCCTTTCAAGGCCTGAGCTAGTATCTGACCCCAGAGAACCTGGAAGCCCTGGCCTGGGGACCCCTCCCATTCTCTCTCTTAGGGAGGGAAGCCCTAATGCTCTGGAGCTGGTCTCTCCATGTTGCCTCCCCAGAGACAGGAATTCTCCCTGGGATCAGATGTGAAGTCACTTTGGAAACCACTTAAACCCATTTACAATGTTAAAAGCAACACTGAAGGAATGCTTAGTGCAGAAATTATGTAAATAACCCCATCTAAGGGCAGGCAAATTTTAGCCTTTTCTCGGCTGGCAAAATCTGTTCAAGACAACGCAGATTGCTGGCTAAGAGAGTATTTTATTTGTTACTTCCGTCCTCCCAATCCGTTTCGGGACTCCCTGGTAACCCGCTTCCCAGAGGCGAGGACTCACACCAGCCCCTCAGCGCTCCCCTCTTCCATCCTGGGGACAGTACGCTGGCGTTTCCCAGTCTACGTGCGCAGTTTCTCCACTACACTGGATGGGCACATAATGGCTTTCCTCCTCAAGTCCTTTTCCAAAAAGTCAATTTCAAACTCTTCTTTATTTATTACTGTTTCTCAGTAATAGGATTTACCAATATGGACCTCAAAACATACCTCAATTTAAACACCGCAGCGGCGAGAAGCCCTAAATACCTGGATCCTACTGCCAGTCGATGCAAGTCATTTCTCTTGCATTTTCTCTATTCTATTTCCAAGATTTTGGATCATCTTTGCTATCATTACTCTGAACTCTTTTTCAGGTAGACTGACTATTTCCTCTTCATTTGTTAGGTCTGGTGGGTTTTTACCTTGCTCCTTCACCTGCTGTGTGTTTCTCTGTCTTCTCATTTTGCTTATCTTACTGTGTTTGGGGTCTCCTTTTTGCAGGCTGCAGGTTCATAGTTCCCATTGTTTTTGGTGTATGTCCCCAGTGGCTAAGGTTGGTTCAGTGGGTTGTGTAGGCGTCCTGGTGGAGGGGACTAGTGCCTGTGTTCTGGTGGATGAGGCTGGCTCTTGTCTTTCTGGTGGGCAGGTCCATGTCTGGTGGTGTGCTTTGGGGTGTCTGAGGCCTTATTATGATTTTAGGCAGCCTCTCTGCTAATGGGTGGGGTTGTGTTCCTGTCTTGCTAGTTGTTTGGCATAGGGTGTCCAGCACTGTAGCTTGCTGGTCGTTGAGTGGATCTGGGTCTTGGTGTTGAGATGGAGATCTCTGGGAGATTTTCGCCGTTTCGTATTACGTGGAGCTGGGAGGTCTCTTGTGGACCAGTGTCCTGAACTCGGCTTTCCCACCTCAGAGGCACAGCCCTGACTCCTGGCTGGAGCACCAAGAGCCTTTCATCCACACGGCTCTTGGGAGGTCTGAGGTCTTCTGCCAGCGTTCAGTAGGTGTTCTGTAGGAGTTGTTCCACGTGTAAATGTATTTCTGATGTATCTATGGGGAGGAAGGTGATCTGCGCATCTTACTCTTCCGCCATCTTCCTCAACCCCCCCATTTCTTAAAACTGCTATATGTTCACAGGTGCTGCAAGGACATCTTCATAAAGATGTACACAAACGTTGACCACATAGATTTCTTTGAGGCGCAGCCAGCCCTCCTCCATTCTCTGCTTCCCGCGGGATTCCGCCTCCCCCACAGGTCATTTCTCTTAATGCAAGATGAGGAATTAAAACGAAGCTTGGCAAAGTCCACATGATTCAGGGGAGAAAAGAAACGCATACTGAGAGCAGCTTGATTGATGGAGCATGAAAAGGGTGTTGGTGGGGCTTTTTCTCCTTTTCTTTTGATGTTAGCTGCTGTTGCTTATGCACGTAAAAGAATAATAAGGGGAGGGGGTGGGAACAAATAAATCAGGTTTATGCTCACTGATTTAAAGTTTTCACCGGTCTTACTATCCAGCCTGCTGGTATGATATGGTCAGAGAGGGCTGGGCTTCTATGTTAGAAGAATAGCTCAAAGCAGCCTTAATCTGGTGCTTTTGGGTCAGCTTGGCCCCGTCTTTCCCCCCGCCCCTTGCCCATCTCTCTTTCCCTATCCTTAGACAGCCCCACGTTGGCTTTCGCTGGCTGCTGTCTCTGCCCCGCCATCTCTGCCCTGTTTACAGACTCCTTCCTTTGGACTATCCCTTCTTGAAAAAGCAGCTCCGACTAAGGAGATGTCAAGCATTTTACCCATCTTTGCATCCCCAACACCCAGCTTGATGCCTTTCACTTCGCTTAGTCGTTCAATTCAATGCTGCATACGTGTTCACTAAGACCAGAGCTCAGAGCTAAATGTTGCCAGGGATGCAAAGATAACTGAGACATGAATCCTACTCATAGCCTTTGTTCTTTCCTCAGAGTTTAAAACTGGAATTCCAGGAAAGTGTTGAGGACCGCCCTAGAACCTTGGGGTGGAAGCAGCCAGAATGGGGGGGGGGTGATAACACTGCATTCATCTCCCCACGTATGCAACCATGCTCTACTCTCACTCAGTCTGCATTTTGCCTAGGATTAAAGAGGAGTTGGTAGGGCGCCATTGTGGATGAACGATCTCAACCACAGAGGAAAGTGAATTCGATTCAGTTTTTTTTTTTTTTTAGTTTTTAGTTTTTGTTGAAGTATAGCTGATTTACAATGTTGTGTTAGTTTCTGGTGTACCGCAAAATGTATATATATGTGTATATGTAGGTATATATTCTTTTTCATATTATTTCCATTACGGTTTTTTACAGGATATTGAATATAGTTCCCTGTGCTATAGAGTATGTCCTTGTTTATCTATTTTATACAGAGTAGTTTGTATCTGCTAATCCCATACTCCTAATTGATCCCTCCCCCACCCCCTTTCCCATTTGCTTAACGTAAGTTTGTTTTCTAGGTTTGTGAGTCTGTTTCTGTTCTGTTTTGTTTGTTCATTTGTTTTGTAGATTTCACATATAAGTGACATCACATGGTATTTGTCTTTCTCTGTCTGACTTACTTCACTTAGTATGATACTCTCTAGGTCCATCCATGTTGCTGCAAATGGCATGATTTTATTCTTTTTTATTATGGCCAAGTAGTATTCTATTGTAGATGTATACCACATCTTCTTTAATATAGATTCAATTCTGTCTTTAACCCCAAAGGGCCAGAGCTCTGAGATTGTGTACAGTGATCTGGAAGGAGACTGGAATGGCCGCATGCTTCAAAGAGTATCCCGCCGCCACGGTTCAAAAGGCCCTCGAAGGTTGTGATCGCTTTCTCTAGCGCCCGAGTTCCCTCACTGAAACTGACTTGGTCAGGGTTAACTAAAAGACCTTGACAATTACCTCTCCCAGAAATCTGCAGAAGGGGACTGTGGCTTCGGGGTTGCCTGCAGTTTTGGACTAGAACTAATGAGAGGCCAGGACGGATGAGCCCTCCGTAGTGCCACCAGATGAAACAGCCCATCTACCCACTGGCCATCGGCTAATAAGGACCTCCCATCCCATTCCTTAGGACACAGGCTGCCTGAGACATGCCTTGGGGAGAACCCGGCTGCTTAGCTAACTCTTCTTTCTTCCCCAGTGGGGGCCAGAGGGAGCCCCACTCTCCCTTGTCACTGGGGATAGAAA
Source organism: Globicephala melas (assembly GCF_963455315.2). NCBI lineage: Eukaryota > Metazoa > Chordata > Mammalia > Artiodactyla > Delphinidae > Globicephala > Globicephala melas. Next base: position 13,516,306 of record NC_083328.1, on the reverse strand, counting down.
CGTGAGAACCCCTCACTCAAGTTCCAAAGTTTGGATCCCAAGAGTGAACCGCCAAAGTCTGCATCAGTGGACATGTCCAAGTCCAGACAGAGTTTGAGAAGCACCACACAACAAGCCATCCATCCCGGTGCCCCAGACCAGGATCTGAGGCCAAGACAGAGCCAAGGGCGGTGGGGAGAGCTGGTAAGGGGAGGGCGGGGCCCCCTTCTGCAGACGGGAGGAAGTGGGCATCGAGGACCCTGAGAGTCACTGCGGGAACTGCAGGGCCGCTGGCTCCAGGCTTCCCACAAGCTAGTATTGTGACTGCTGTGGACTGTGATATCACGAAAGGGCAGGGCTGGCTTTGAAGCGCTAGGCTCACGTCCAGCTCGGCCACATGGCAGCTGCAATATGCTCATCTCTGGGCTTTGGTTTCCTCAACCATGAAGGGCAGGTGATAACAGCGCCCTATTTGACAGACGTGCTGAGGAGGAGACGAGGTGATGCACGTAAAACTTGTCATCACGATGGTGGCTCATAGTAAATGCTGGGAAAACCCAAGTTAGCGATTACTTGCTGACCACGAGAGTGGCTGCAAATGAGCTGTGTCCTGAGCAGTGACAGCAGGAGGGCCTCTGGCTGGTGCCCACAGGAAGGACATCACCAAACACACTGGCCTTGGTGGTGATGGGGTCACCAGGAGGCATCGTCCAGGTGCAGGAAGGTTTCCATTCCCTTTCCACTCCCTCCTCCTGCAGCTGAGATGAGGGGTGAAACCAGTTTCCCTCCCCTGTGAGCTGGTTCGCACAGGAGGCCACCCTGATGGATGAACACACGCTCAGGTTCCAGGATCCGCAAAGAAAAAAGAGCGGGAAGAATAACTGGAAGGTAAATGTAGACGGAAAGCGAGTCCACCTCCCGGCCCCCTCGAAAGACATTAAGACAAGGAGACCTTTCAAGGCTGGGGGCTCCTCAGAACCCTTCCAATAATTCCATACAAGCCTTTTCTTTTTGCATCAACTGCTGAGAACGTCAACTAATGTTTTAAATGCTGGACTAGTAACTGGACTGATAATAAGCTGTGATTCCGGAAAGGGACAGGATGGAGCATCAGGGTCCAGGGACTCGGGGGCAAAGTGGATGACCCGGTCGTTACTGATGGTCAGCAAGGACTGGGCAGGGGTGACCTTAGGGGCCAGGATGCTGCCACCATAGGCGAGTCTGGAGCCCAGAAATTCCAGGCCATCATGCCATTCAGTGCTCTTGGAGATGCTGCGTGGTTTAAAGCAAGGGAAAGACAAACACAGATCCCGGTTCACTTGCGTCTGGGCACAAAAAGAAACTCAGAACCATTAGACGACCCTCCTAAGTCAATCTGCGCCTGCGGCTGGTGGCTTGGGGCCTGGTGAGTTACGATGTTCGTAGATTTCACCACTTCTTCAAGATTTTTGGCATAAACCTTAGGGCTTTGATCAAGAAAGGATCCTCACGGTGGGAGTAGACATGCATATGCTGAGAAGGTGACAAATCTGAGTCTCTTTTACTGAATTCCAGCTTCTATTTTGGTGCCCAGGTGGACCAGAGGATCATGTGATGCTCTCCTTGGGCCCATAACCGTCCCTGACGAAACAAACCTAAACACGGCACTGCTCATGGGAAAGATGGGGCCAACCTCTGCCAGTGTCAGCACCGGTTCCTGCAGACTCTATGGCAAAGGCTGCAGCCTGGGCACCACAGCCTCCTGGGCACCCGCAAGTCTGGCTTCCCCACGGGAGGTGTGGCCTTAAGACTCATTCTCACCGTGTATGGGAGCCTAGGGGAGGCGTGTCCCCCAGGGCTGATGTGGTTGAAAACCCAGCATGCTTTCTCCATCCTCTCTCTCCCACTGCACAGGGACCTTGGAAGTCACCTATTAAAGGTGGAGGAGCCACATGTGGAAGGAGTCGAGGTCCCCAAATGACCACAAGGAAGGCTACCTGCCAACCGTGAACATCCACAATTGGTTTTTACTAAAATCTCAGCGAAGCCCCTGAGGTTTGGAGGTTTGCTTGTTCCAGTGGCCAGAATAACCAGCCCCAGAGATGCCCCATCTCCTGTTTTGACTTGAAAGTGTGTAGAATTTTTTTTTTTTGGCGGTACGCGGGCCTCTCACTGTCGTGGCCTCTCCCGTTGCGGAGCACAGGCTCGGACGCGCAGGCTCAGCGGCCATGGCCCACGGGCATGTGGGATCTTCCCGGACCGGGGCACGAACCCGCGTCCCCTGCATCGGCAGGCGGACTCTCAACCACTGCGCCACCAGGGAAGCCCAGTATGTAGAATTTTTAAACATCTACAGGAATCCCAGGCTTTGAATGGATTCGATGACCTGAAGCAAGTGGCCTCCCAGAGCTTCCTTCCAACCCAGTAATTTTATTTCCATTTCTCTCCCAGAAAGCAATGCATTCCTCCGCGTCTGTGGAGGCTGACTATTGCATCTGAATACTGACGATGGCAGTGATGCGCTCTCATCCTATTCTGTCCACTGCCCTGCATGGGGCCAGTTTCATGTTTGGGAAATGGCTGGAATGGTAGCCAGCAGCAGAGATGATAAAGGGAAATAGTCTTTTAGATTTTTAAACAGTTCTCCCTCTTGCTCTCAACGCTGTGTCCGGCAGATCTTCCAGGCCTGGGGTCTATCTGAACAATTCTAACATGTCATCTCCTACCTGCTGACTTCTGCTGCTGTAAGTAGCCAGGGGCCTGGCTCCTACAGAGGCTGTGAGGCCGAACACCTGAGCTCACTACCCATTCACAGAAAGCGCGGTCCAAAAAAAGCCAGCCTGACCGAAATAAGTCTGCCCGCTCTCTGGCTCAGAGAAAACACAGGAATGACACTGTATTATCTTGAATGTACCCTTTTTTCCCTTTTGTGAAAATCCTGGGGTCTGTGGGGTTGGGTTTCGATAGTTCTTAGAATGCCATTGAATGGCACTGATTTTGAAACCTTAAAGAACCAGCAGCTTGGGGTTACTTCAAAGGCTGCCTCAAGGCCTTTGTCCCGGAGAATTTGAAACACAATCCAGCCTGTGATTGAAGTTCATCATGTCTGACATCCTTAACAGATGCTGTTTGCTCCTGCCTTTTCTTGCCACCCCTGGGTCCTAGGAAGAATGCTCAGGGGACAGGAAGAAATCATGACTGTTATGGGCTGAATTGCATTCCCCCACCTCCACCCTCCGACCCCCTGGCAAATTTATATGTTGAAGCCCTAGCTCCCAGGACCTCAGAACGTGACTGCATTTGGAGATAGAGCCTTTAATGAGAGAATTTAAGGTAACTGAGGTCATTAGGGTGGGGCCCTAATCCAAAAGGACTGGTGTCTCTATAAGAAGAGGAGATTAGGACACAGACATGCACACACAGAGAGAAGAGCATATGAGGCCACAGACAGAATCTGGCCATCTACAAGCCAAGGAGAGAGGCGTCAGAAGAAATCAACTCTGCCGACACCTTGATCTCGAACTTCTAGCCTCCAGAAGTGTGAGAAAATGAATTTTTGTTGTTCAAGCCACCCAGGCTTGTGGTGCTTTGGTGTGGCAGCCCTAGCAAACTAACACAATATCCTTCCTACATTTTCCCTGGATTTCATCACAGGGCACTGCCCTGGAGGAACCCGGAGAGAACAGGGCCAATAGAAGGGTGTCGAGAATGCAGAAGAGGTTCTGTAAAGGAACACTTACCTTCAAAAGATTCATCTTGAAGTAGTTAGTTGCCTATGAAATTGTAGCCCCTTTTGTTATTAGCTTAGAGGCCCGCTTTGGGAAAACATTTCAAGTCCCCTCTCAGAAACAGAGGAGATTTGGTTAAAGTGCTTCCCATATGGAGGGAAAGTGGTTTCTGGCCCGCAGACAGGAAGGAGCTTCTTCCACAAAATGAGATGCTACATTCCACGTGAAGGAGTGGGGCAGTCAGGGGGGATGCTGCCCTCTCGGGATCATGGAAGAGGCATCAGCAGACAGCCCCGTACTCCTGGTGACAGGTCAGCCCATCTGGGATAGCTGGTGTTGGAAACACTGGGAGTAGATCCTCTAACACAGCTGCCCTGGAACCTCTAGGACAAACACCCTGCCGAGCTTTGGAAGCCAGGTCTTACTGCCTTTCTATAACCATTGCTTCCCATGCCAGCCACAGAATAGCTCCTAGCTCACAAGCAAGAACATCACTATCTTTTTTTTTTTTTTTTTTGCAGTACGCGGGCCTCTCACTGCTGTGGCCTCTCCCGTTGCGGAGCACAGGCTCTGGACGCGCAGGCTCAGCGGCCATGGCTCACGGGCCCAGCCGCTCCGCGGCATGTGGGATCTTCCCGGACCGGGGCACGAACCCGTGTCCCCTGCATCGGCAGGCGGACTCTCAACCACTGCGCCACCAGAGAAGCCCAACATCACTATCTTTAACAACAATGGTACCTAAGACCTACTCAGCCACTCTGCAAAGTACTGGATGTTCATGATTTTATTTCATTTTCACAACAAACTTGTGAGGTAGGTCCTTCCCCAAGTTACAGAGGAGGAAACTGAGGCTCGGGGCGTTAAGGAGCATGCCCCAGACACACGCTTAATAAGGCCCCAAAGTAAACTGGGATCTGTTTAAGCCCCGTACTCTTTCCCACCTTACACACTTCCAGAAGTGTGAGAAGACCTTGTCTTTCTGTGCTCCAGCCTCTCAGCAGAGCCACCTCCCAATTCCGAGGGCTGGGTTACTGGGATACAGATGATCTAAGTCAGAGGTTTCCAAATAACAGACCTCTGACTTGAGCTGACCGCAGCCCCGTCACCTGGGGAGCTTGTGAAACACACACGCACCTAGGTCCTAGTCCCTGAGGTGCTGACTTAGTGGATCTTGGGATGGGCCTGAGCATCGACATTTTACAAGCTTAGGGTATCTACTTGTTTGGAACTAGGGGAAGATCTGGAAAGATTTGTGCCCTGGACACCTGTGCAGTCTGGAGAAGCCTACGGATCCCTTCTCAGAATAAAAATGCATCCAATATCATGCAACCTAAATGTCCGTCGCCAGGCGAATGGATAAAGATGTGGCACGTATATATACAATGGAATATTACTCAGCCATAAAGAGGAACGAAATTGGGTCATTTGTGGAGACACGGATGGACCTAGAGACTGCCATACAGAGTGAAGTAAGTCAGAAAGACAAAAACAAATATCGTATGTTAACGCATATATGTGGAATCTAGAAAAACGGTACAGATGAACCGGTTTGCAAGGCAGAAATAGAGACACAGATGCAGAGAACAAACGTATGGATACCAAGGGGGGTGGGATGAATTGGGAGATTAGGATTGACTTATATACACTAATATGTATAAAATAGATAACGAATGAGAACTTGCTGTATAGCACAGGGAACTCCACTTCGCTGTACAGCAGAAACTAAGACAACACTGTAAAACAACTACACCCCAATTTTAAAAAAAACGCATCAAATAAAACAAAATGCATAGAATTACTCTGGAAACCAATTATATTGAAATATAGTCATCAAGTTTTGTTTGTTTGTTTGTTTGGTTGGTTTTTTTTTTTGCTGCACGGCTCGTGGGATCTCAGCTCCCTGACCAGGCATCAAACCCAGACCCCTGGCAGGGGAAGCACGGAGTCCTAACCACTGGACCACCAGGGATGTCCAGGTCAAGTATTAAAAATCATGATATAGTGATACATGTACTTCTTTAAGACATTAAATAAGATCAAGTGTGGATTTCACAACTGCTATAAATTTAAACTCCTCTTACAGACAGGAGGAGACCTAAGTATTTCACGATGTCTATAAGAAGTAGGATGTGATATATGCTTGTCTGTGATTCCTCTTGGAGTCAAAAGCACAGTATGGCTAATGGTACAGACACCTATGGCCTCCATTCATAATTGAAATAATTGCTAATGTCGGTTAGAGATGAGTGAACATAAAACAGGCATTTTACATTCCGGACCAAGTTTACAGAGCCGTCGATTTTATCAGACTCCTTGGAGATGCATGGACTCCAGGCTAAACTCCCTTGTTTTGGGGTTATTATCAGCGATCATCTAAAAAATTTAGAATATGGATTTCAAGAGATTTTTTTCATCTCTCCCCAAATAGGTTTTACAAGAGGTAAATCAAGACAAAGAGGTATGTGATTTTCTTTGGCAATGAGAAGGCTGCATGGATATTTTGATCTTTTCTTCCAGGCAAAAGGGACTACATTAAATGATTGATTTAGAAATTAACGACCGCTAGTGGAATAGCAACCACAAGAAATAACATTCATGCAAATCTCACAAGGGAAAATGTTGCATGATTTATCTTTTGGTCAGCATGCCGGCATTCTAAGATGAAAGTTATTTTTTTCTCCACCCTTGCTTTGTTTTGTACTTATCCTAATTTTTTAAATAACACGGTTCCCAGATTGCGAGAAATGATTATCCCTTATTCAGAGCAAACGGTGCCAGAGATCTATTCATGAACAGAATAGATTCTTCCCGTGATCAACCAGCCTTTCCTTTGCCTTGTCGGAGTACATCCTCCTCTTATGAGATTACCTGAAGTTTCAACTGGATAAAGCCATAACAGAGAGCCCCATGTAGCGGCTAGGAGCAATGCTTTATGGGCACCAGAAAGTTTGCTGTGCTTAGCTCTGCACTAGATCCCAAGATAACAGGATTTTGTGCACGCTCGCAAAGCATTTGATAGCTCAGAGCATTTCTTGCTTTGCCACTTTCAGTTGTGTGCTGTGGTTTAGGTGGGTTTCAGTGTTTCCCAGGCTGCGCACAATTATTCATCTCCGTGGCAGAGGTAACAAGGAGTTCCACTTCGCCTGCTGGAGCGGGCTGAGCCGTCCCCACAGGCCTCCTTGCGCAATTCCTCTGCAGCAGAGCCTCTGGTGGTAGGATGCAAACACCAACCTGGAGAGGATGAAGACAGCAGCACCTCCAGGACACTGAGGGGAGAAAGCGGAGCCTGTCTCCCAGGTGTGCACCCTGGAGATGAGAGTGTGATCCACCTAGACACGGCTTCATCCTTGAAAGGGTCTCATAAAATCGCCCAGTGCCACTCAAATCTCAGATCTTTTTTTCTGTTGACTCCTTTCAAAGCAATGTTCTTCCCTCACAAAGCATCACGAGCCTCAGTCCCCAGGATCCCAGACTTAGAGCCCTCACTATACACTGAGGGCAGGTACCCAAACCCGAATATCGATAGGACTGTTTCAGGGACTTCTCTCGTGGCGCAGTGGTTAGGAATCCACCTGCCAGTGCAGGGGACATGGGTTCGAGCCCTGGTCCGGGAAGATTCCATATGCCGCAGAGCAACTAAGCCCGTGCTCCACAACAAGAGAAGCCACCGCAATGAGAAGCCCACGCACCACAACGAAGAGTAGCCCCTGCTCGCCATAACTAGAGAAAGCCCGTGTGCAGCAACACAGACCCAATGCAGCCAAAAATAAACAAATTTATAGATATTTAAAAAAAGCTCCATTTCATTATTTGCGTCTGTTACTCCGGCCCAAGCCTACACTCCCAGATTTACCTCCTGCGTCTCCCGCATTACACTCACCACAAGCTCTCCTGTCGATTCTAAACTCAGCCAGTGCCCACATCAGGACCTCCCTCTCCTGGCCTCTCTGCCCAGCCAAATTCCACCCACTTTTCAAAGCCAGAGACCCCTCCAAGGAAGCACTTTCCTAACCATCCAAGGGAGGGGCAGCCCCCTTTCCTCATCTATTATAACACTCCATATTTGTGCCACTATTTCACAGATGAAGCAGATGGTCTAAAATGTACGCTGTGCACGGGTACATTGTACACGACTCCAATTCGTGAGTTGCATACAGAGCCAGTGCTGAGAAATGTCCAAATTTCCCTGTCTGCAGTGACCCTCACCCTCTACATCAATGCCCTGTTCCCACAGTTCCGCACTGGCCAATTCGGAACGACCCACTCTGACCCCAGGCTCCTTTTCTTTTCTTCTGTTTCTCTCATTCACTTACTCCCACTGAACCTTTTCATAGAGCGGGGAGCCTCAGGCCATGTGATGCCCGTAATGGTAAAATTAACAACAAAATAATGAGAGCTAACACTTAGCTGTATTTTAGGCACTTCACATTTACTAACTTATTACTAACTCAATCACATAATAACATTATGAGGTAAGTGCTGTTATGTTCCCCATTTTAGAAACAAAGAAATTGAGGCAAAGAGAGTTTAAGCAAATTGCCCAAAGACACCCAGTGTCCTAACCGTATTTTCTTAGACTCTATGTTTGTCTATGTGGCATCCATTAATCACAGGGCCCAACTACACACAGGGCCAAACCACATTGTTTATATCTCCCCTGCCATCCAGGGCCCATACTCTGATCTCTCTCCTTACCTAACTCTCACATACCAAGCCAAGATTCCCCCTGCCCTAAATCACCCAGGGCCAGGCACCAGACACCTTGGGACAGCCCCTATGCCCCAAGCGTGCTAGAATTATGCAAACCAGCCAATCCTAAACTGTTTACCCTGCCCCCCCCCCAAGCCGGTAGAAACCTCAATAAGGGCTTTGGCCAGCTTTTCCCCTCACTCCTTTTGCCTCCTGACTTTGTGGCCTATCACTCATTTCTAGGAGAAGTCTGAGCAACAGTAAACTTTTCTTTCAGTGGCATTGACCTCTCTGTGTCATCACTATCACCTTTATCAATTAAGCCCGAGGTACAAATCACCCAGGGAGGTAGTAGCTGAACGGGGGCTCTGCACCCTGCTACTGGCATATCCTGCCGCTCCTACTTGGGCTCTGCCTAGCCCTTCCTTTCCAGCTCAGCTTACAGTCCCTCCTCTGTCCCTCTGAATTCTCTCTTGCGCCCTCTCATGGTGCCTCTGCGCCCTGCACTCTCTTGGCAAAACCACCGCCTTGGATGGGACCAAGGGTCTGCATTTCCTGGACCAACACTCACACTACTAAATACTATTGGAAAAAAATCTTATAAGCACACAGAGTTGTCTCCATAAGTATAAGTCCGCAAACCTCAAGGGGGCCCTAAATACTGCTGGGGAAGCCCACTTTTCAGGGATCTTTCTCCCTGAAAAGATCCCCCTCTTTTTTTTTTTTTTTTTTTTTTTTTTTTTGCGGTTCGCGGGCCTCTCACTGTTATGGCCCCTCCCGCCACGCAGCACAGGCTCCGGACGCGCAGGCTCAGCGGCCATGGCTCATGGGCCCAGCCGCTCCGCGGCACGTGGGATCCTCCCGGACCGGGGCACGAACCCGCGTCCCCTGCATGGGCAGGCGGACTCTCAACCACTGCGCCACCAGGGAAGCCCGAGATCCCCCTCTTTGATCCTCACGGCAACTATTCCAATCTTCCCCGTCCTCCTCCAATCTCCAACCACCCCTCACTTTCAGCTGATGCCATAGTGTGCATTTCTCAGGGCAAACAGAAGCCACCAGGTGGGAAACTGCACAGCCCCAGACTCCCACCTTCCTCCTTGTACAGGGGGGATGTGTTCTCCACAGCGTGACGGATGCCCTTGCTGCTGAATCAGTCTAAGGGCACTGGAACTCCTCTTCATATGTACTTCTCGGTCCTGCTGACCCACTTCATTCATTCATCTGCTGAGTATCTACTATGTATCAGGCACCAGTGAAAACAACTGGAGATCTCTGCCTGGTGGAGCCGATACTTTTAGCAAGGGCAGACAGATATGAAATAACACATATAATACATCAGTAAATTATGTAGCACATCGGAAGGTGGGAAGTCTACGGAGAAAAGAAGTAAAGCGGCGTGGAGTACTCAGCAGGGCTGGGGGTGGCGAGAACGAGGCGAGAGAGGCTACAACGCGAAGGCGGTACGAGATTTCTGAGGCAAGGGCATTCCGGACGCTGCGAAGGGCTGCAGCAAAGGTCTGACGGCAGGAGGCTGCCAGGTGAGCTCGAGGAACAGCGAGGAGGTCAGCGGGGCTGCAGGAGAGAAGCTGGGAGGACCAGCAGGCCATGAAGTCAGTTCTCGGAGGGGTCTGTCTAGGGGACCGAAAGGACTCTAGCTTTTACTTCAAGTGAAATGGGGAGCCATTGACGGTTCTGGAGCAGAGAAGTACCACGACCTCACATAAGTGTTAAGAGCATCACTCTGATTGCTGTGCTGAGATGGACTACAAGGGCCGGGGCAGAGGCGGGGAGACCAGAGAGGAGGTGAAGCTGAGCCAGGCAGGAGGTGAAGGTGACTTAGCCAAGAAGGGAGCAGGGAGGCGGCAAGAGGTGGTGGGTTTCTTGGACTCTCCCCTCCCGTGGCTGCCATGGGGCCGGTCTCTCTTGGTTCTTTCTGCCATGCTGCCTGCTCCTTCTCAGCCTCCCAAGAGGCGTCTCCCCTGGACTTTACATGCTGGGGCTCCCCAGGGCTCCTCTTCCAAGCTCTCTCTGGTCAGTTGCCGGTCGCCCGCTGGCGATGTTGAACATCAGACCTGTAAGTCCAACGGTCTGCTCATCCCTCTATCTGGATGGGCCACAGACCTCAGAAATTTAGTCCCAATCTCACCAGAAACTTGCTCATCCCATCTCAGGGAAGGGCACCGTGGATCTCACCCAGTTGTCCAGAGAAGAAACCTGGGAACTTCATTCTCCTTTAATATCAGAGCCAACTTGTCACCTTTAATATTAAAGCCGACCTGTCACCAGGATCTGGTGATCTTGCCTCTGAAACAGCTCCTGAAAGCATCTGCTTCTTTCTAACCCCGCTGCCACTTCCCCACCTGGCATCTTCCCGGGAGGACCCTGGTGCCACCCTGATTGGTCTCCCTGCATCTCTGTCATGACCCGATTCAACCCATGCTCCACAACCCCGCCAGACTGAGCTTCCCAGAGTGCCGATCGCACCTCAGCTCTGCCCATCTTCCATCTTCAGGGGCTTCACATGACCTCAGGAGATGGTCTAAAATCTACCCACAAAGCGTGGAAGACCGGGTCTCTGCTGATCTGCTCCCGTCTCCCCCACCGATGCTCCAGCCACAGGGAAAGGCTCCCTGTCCCCCCCAGAAAAATCCTCTTGGCCCAATTCTGCCTGATAACGAGACGTCTCATCCACCCTCCATCTCTCCCCCTCATCCTCAGGTCTCATCTCAATGTCGCCTTCTCTAGAAGCTTCCCTAGCCCTCCCTCGGAGCTGCATGCCCCACAGATGCCTCGTTTACTTCTCCAGCCATAGCATTTCCATTCTGCCTGCTGTTTCCTTGTTTACGTTCCCATCATGTTGTCAGGTCACCCAGGTGCCCCGCCTCTGATTCCTCGTCCGAAGCCAGCACAGAGGGATGTCTTTGACATCGCAGGCATTTACTGAATAACCAGCATATTAATGTGTGGAGCCAGGATTCTCAGGGAGTCTGGTCTCTGAACAGAAGAGTGGTTCCCTGAGTCAGTCCTATGATCCATGAGGCCAGACAAGCGACACTGGAACATCCTTTATTACCATGAACATGACAATCTGAAAAATAATAATTACATCTCTGACGTGCAAGGCCTTGGACTAGGCACTTTATAGCTTATTCATTTAATTCTTACAATTATTCTATCAAATTACTTATATACCTTTCATTTTACAAATGAAAAACTGAAGCTGTGAGAAGGTAAATAACTTTTGCTGCATAGCGAACGAGTGGCAGGATGCGTACCGTCACTTTGGGTTCGTGTGTCATCATGACCCACCGTGATGCAGGAAAAATAACCCTTGTTTTTCCAATAATTACCTGTTGTCCTCCTACCCCCCAAATTTCTCAACCCTCTTTTCGAGTGCATTTTATTTCTGGCTTGTATAGCTTTAAGTTCCCTGGTATCCGGACCTCAGTGTAAGGAAATAACGCCCTCTGATTTGTCTTCCAGCTCCTCTGCCCTTAAAGCTGGGGTGGGCGTGTAGTGCTGGGTCCTTGCCGGGCCTCGCAGGGCCTGGGGTCACCTGCCCCTCTAGCCCTGGTGCCCTGAGGGGGCTTCTGAGAACAGAGGTCTCCATCAGCGGCTTTCCTCCAAGCCTGCCCTGGTTTGGTCCTTTTTACAGCAAGTGACCCAGCTGGGCACCCAAATGCTGGCACCCAAGCTGGCCTGTGAGGCTTCAGACCCCAGGAGCTCCAACCTCAGGGCAGAGAGCAGGCCTGCACCTCACCACCCCCGACCCCTGGGATGGCAACAGGGCAGAAAATAGACCTTGTTGGAACTAGTTTTTGAGGGAGAGAAGAGAATTTGATGAAACAAAACTGCTTGTTTATAAACAAGAACTGAGCACCAGAGCGCTGAGGACAACGTGTCTGGCTACCTCGGCCAGACCCTGGGTGACCTGGGCCCAGGACAGTCCTGCAGAGAACGCGTGAAGAGGGTGAGTGCCTCCCGTCAGGATCAAAGACATTTGCAAACAATCCCGGTCCATCAAATGTAAGGAGGTGTCGATGCTGAAACAGTAGCCAAGGGATGGACCAGCCCAGGCCAGAGGTCTGAAAGGGGAGATGCAGAAAATGCAGGGGCCAGCGCAGGGGCTCTCAGGGAAGCCCCACCTGCCCAAACAGCCACCCGGCCAATGCCTCCTCACCCAGGGCCCAAGGCATCGGCCCTCCCAGGGACCCTGTCCTCTCTCCAGGCCTCTGGGGACCCCGCGAGTATGCCTGGCAGCCTCAGACCCAGGCAGGGAGGGGGAGGCCTCCCTGTGCCCCGGGTCCCCCTCTAAGCACAGGCACCAGTTTCCCTCCTTTGTCTCTGCCTCGCCCAGGGCTGCCGCCCTGCCCTCACCATTCCTGATGCAGCTGAACACTTGTTTCAAATGCAAAGTAAAAAATGGGCTTTTTTTCCTTCGCTCCTTACCTGCTAATTGCCAATGACGACGCCCTGGATTTGCCATCGGCTGGCCTGCCTCTCCTACAATTCCCTTCCTCTCTGGTACTTCCAGAAGAGCGAGTAATGAGAAACCAGAAACAGGACTTCAAGAACAAATTCGACCAAATAAATGCTACGAGAAACATCTCAGGGCCTCCAGAGGGCAATGAGGCATGTGATATGAAGATTAGCAGTGAGAACAGCAATCCCCCTAAATAAATACATAACGAGGTGGCACGTTCCCACAGCCGTGTTCATTTCCTCGGCCACTTACCCCTCTTGCACTCTTACACTCCCTTCTCCGTAGGAGAACTTTGCTCCGGATTCAGAGGCGTCCCAGGGGGAGCCCTCCCTGAACGCATCAGCTGACTGCAGGGTTCTGCTGGCCCTCAGGACGCTGTTAGCCCCAGCCTGCCCCTATGTAAAGTGTCTGGGTAGGTGGGCTCTGATTTTAAGGCCCCTTCCTCTAATTTTATGATGCAAACTTCCCACGTTGCGCCCAAATGCCCCACCCTGGGAAACCTCTCCAGTCTAGAGCAAGGCTGAGCCTGGGGTGAGGCAATGTCTGCACATAATATTTAAGGGGCACCCTAAAAACTCAGGAATGGAGATAAATAATATTTTGACGCAATATTTTAGGAATCAAAAATAATGCAAAAAATCCATGACGAGCAAAATGTCAACATTTTCAGTAAAGACAGGCTCCCACCCTACAGGTGCACGGCTCACCTCACACGCCTCCCTCTGGTCCCAGATCCAGAGTATGAGTCCCTGTATAAGATCGGGGCACCCTCTGCAGCAGCCCACTGCTCCTCCTTGCTTACCACGCTCTGGTCTTATTTTCGATGTCCAGGAAGGTGCCCAGTTCTCCCCTCGCCCCTCGTCCCCAAAGCACACAGACCCACAGATCCATTACGTGGCTAAGGGTGTTCGTGCTTGCAAGCGTGGTCTCAGTTATCACTCTCTTCACCCTAAGCCTGACGAGAGCCCCTCTAGGAACACTCCTATCCCCTTGGAGCACCCAACATCGTCTCCCCTCTCTAAGGGGTGGGACTGGATCTTGTTCAATATTCAAACCCCAGCAGCTGGCAAGAGAACCGCATCCCTATCAGAGGGATGACGCAATGCTAAGGCGCCTCTGAATTGGGGAGGCTCCCAGTGTCCACAGCATCCTGACAGGGGGTCCCATGGGACGTGACGGGAGCTCAGCATCACCGAAGCTGCCTGTTCATGGTGGGAGAGCTTGGCGGGACAGAGGCCCTTCCTTATCTAGAGTCCTAACAGTACTCCTTGTAAGCGCATCTCTTTTTCTTTCTCTCTTTAGTTTAAACATCTCCGGATCCTTTAAAGGATCCCCATTTGATGTGGCTCCTGGACCCCGGCAGACGTCCAGCAGATAAATAATATTTTGACGCAATATTTTAGGAATCAAAAATAAGAGGGTGCCGGGGGTTACTTCAGGCCCTCAAAGTCTTAGATGGGCTGCTGGCGAATTTTTTTCTTCCTCAAAGTTTGCCATCAGCTTCAAGCGCCTCCGCTTGCCCATCTGAGTTGAAGCCACCTGCTGCTCTTACCTGGATTATTACCACCTTAAACTGCCACGCTGGACCCTTGTTTCTGCTCTTTTCCCAGTAGAATCCCCGTATAGCAATGAGGGATCCTTTTAGAACATCAGTCAAAGTCGTCAATCTGCTGCTCAAAACCCTCCCGTGTGGGCTTCCCTGGTGGCGCAGTGGTTGAGAGTTCGCCTGCCGATGCAGGGGACGCGGGTTCGTGCCCCGGTCCGGGAGGATCCCACGTGCCGCGGAGCGGCTGGGCCCGTGAGCCGTGGCCGCTGAGCCTGCGCGTCCGGAGCCTGTGCTCCGCAACGGGAGAGGCCACAGTGATGAGAGGCCAGCGTACCGCAAAAAAAAAAAAAAAAAAAAAAAAAAAAACCCTCCCGTGGCCTCACCGTACTGAGAGTACACACCACAGTCCAGACGATGGCTGAGGGTCAGCCCTCTGCTGCCCGTCATCTCCTCTCACTCTGCCCCTGCTCATGCCCTCCAGCCACATGGACCTCCCGCTGTTCCTCAACGGGGCGAAGCCTGTACTCGCCACAGGGCCTTTGCACTCGCTGTGCCTTCTGCATGGGACAGTTTTCCCCCAGAAATCCACATCCCTTGTCCCTTCACATCATCCGGGTCTACTACTTCAATACTTCCTTATCCTAAAAACATTCCTTGTCTACACTATTCAAAACAGCCTCTCCCCCAAACCCCAACCTCTGTCCCCTTGCTCCATAATAGGTACTGGCTACTCCATCACAGCAGGGACCATGTCTGTTCTGTTGATGGTTGCATGCTGGCGCCAGAACAGGGCCCGGCACACAGTAAGTGTCCAATGAATACCTGTTGCATGAATAAATGAATTGAAGAACCTGCCTCTGAGTTTATATTCTTATCAACACACAGTATTCTTGGGTTTGAACCCAACAGTGGAGTCTCTGTCAGATTTGCTGTTTCTTTACACCTCTCTCGAGTCCGCAGTGCCAAGCTCCATGATTGCTGGATTGCAATGGAAGATCCAAACATTTTGTCTTTGCCATTTTCAACTCTTGCTGAGTTGAGTCCCAGGCCTGCCTTTTCAGTGTTGCCCTGGTATTTTTAGAAGAGCACTTCTTGTGTGTTTGTGAGGGCCAATTATCCCAGCTGCCTCCCTGGATACGTTTCCACTTGCTGGTTCATTTTTACATTCTCTACAATCACTGATGAAATTGCCCACTAAGTATGTCCCAATCCTCACAGACCCCAGCGGCATTCTGGTCCCGAGTGGCCTCGCCGCCATCCGGTGGAAGTTCACAAAAATAAGTCCATGAAAGGGATGAAAATGCAGAGCTGCTGACACAGAGAGGTTGGGGAAGGGAGGACCAGACTATATGGGGGGTAGGGGGGTTGTCAGCACATTAGGAGGACACCAAGCCCCTTGTTCCCCAAGATATCTTGGGTTTACCCTCCACTCCTCCTTCATGGGAGCTTGGCCAAGGGAAGGGTGTGGCTTTGCCCCCAGCTCCCTGGAACCCAGGCTAACCTCTGGGCGGGGACTGTCCCACGTGTACCTGGCAGACCAGTTAGAACTGGAGTCAGCACACAGTCGCGATCCATAAACGCGGCAGCCTGAATGAATGAGCACAAGAGAACAGTTCAGCGGGATGGGCTCAGCTCTCTACACTGGCTCTGACTCTGGAGACTTCGGGCATCCGAAGTTGCAGCTTATGGGACTGCGAAACCCGCCCAACCCACAGATTATTCATACGATGTCTTGAGTTCGTTCGGTCTTCCGGGAAGGGGTCTGTTGGTGCCCTCAGAATCTCCAAGTGGCCATGGACCCCAAAACATGAAGGGGCGCGTGGTAGAACAGGACGCTAGTGCAGCCCGCAGGGCTGTGGGTCCAGCTCCTGCCCGAAGCCATGTGCTCTGCCCTCTGCCCCGCCCGCGCTCCTCCTCTGGCCCCCACCCTCTGCCAGAGCCCCACCTTGTACCCTCCCGCTCGCCACGCCAACCTCGCAGGTGCCATGCGCTTCCCTTGAGGGCTCTGCCCAGACTGCACCTTCTGCTGAAACACGCTTCCTCCTTCCCTAACTCCCGCTGGTGCTTCTAAGACCCCTCAGGGGTGCCCTCCTCAAAGCTTGTCCTGAACACCCCTGCTTGTCTCCCCCACCCCAGCAGCCCCAGACCAGCGCTTCCCAGAGTGTGGCCACAGCCTGTCCACCAACGGTCTGCAGAAAAAGACTCCGAAGGAAATTGTGAGTCAGCTTTGAAAGCATTTATAGCAATTCTGAGCAACTGTGTATCAGTTGAATCCAATAATAAAAATTAAGGGTTTGTGTTTGTTTCTTTGTTTTTCTCTATTTTATTTTTCTAGTAATTCATTTTTATTGCATTTTATAAAAGTAGCAGTTCTTGATAGATTGGAAATAAGAAAAGATCTGGTCTTTTACTAGATGTCTGTATTTCTCAACCTTTTCTCCACTACTGCCCCCCTGTGGAGCACTTTTAGATATTCCCCACCCCCAGCCACCTGCTCTGCTCCCCCCATGAAATCTTAACACCAGAGATAGTCTGTGCATCTGTTTGTGTGCTGTATGTGTGCTCGCGATTTACACATAAAAAGAACAATACTTTTTTGCATCCCCCTCCAAGAGCCAATTTTCATCCTATTGGGGACCATGTCACTCTCGATCGGAATGCATGGCACAGGTAGTTTGAGAAGCACTGCTGGGGTGCTGGGTAGGCAGGCGCTGCCCCTAGGAGGGATTTGGAAATCGTGTGGGTGCTCTTGTCAGCTAGTAGTCGTGCGGAGCACAGCAATATACATATTCTTGTAAATCCCCTTTCTCGTATTTCCCTTGTACATTACAGCTAAGGCATTACATTGATTATGACTCTGGGTGTCGGTAGGTTCCCTTATCTAGTATCTACCCGCTGGGTCTTGTGAATCTTTGAAAGATGAGGAGGCGGCGGCCATGGTCATGCCCATTGGTCACCCCCAGCGTTCTTGCTCTCCTGGTCATTTGCTCTGTGACCACTCACTGCTTATCATCTGGACATCTCCGGACAGCTATGGGGAACCTCGCAGGCCATCTGGAGAGGTTCCTTCTAGAGTGTGGGTAACCAGTGCAGCAGTTGCTCCGCAGAAAACACTAATCTGGGAAATGCTCCCCTCTGATATACCTGCAGTGCCCTCAGCATCATCGTAAAGGCTGGGAGCCATGTCCCCTGGGCACTGAAGCCCGCTTACCTCTGTTTAAGTCAGAAGCTTCCACCTCCGTTACTTTTAATGACATACACTCCCTTACTTTTTGTAGGAGACCCATGACAACCCACAGAACCAGCATTCCAGAGAATACGCTTTGGAAAAAAAACTGAGCCTGAGGTTTTATTAATTCATGTTCCTTTGCCCCAAAGCCACGGGTCATTGGAAGTCCATCAGTAAAAAGCAGAACTGCTTCCTCGTCTGGGCTGATGCAGAGGTTCCTGGGGGGCCAGCACCTGTGCACTCAGACCCCATCACCCAGCTATGAATCCTGCCCATTACTGCTCCTGGTGTAAGCCTGAGGACCCCTGTGGCTCCTGAAACTACCATGACCTTGGCTCTGGTCATTCTCTTTCCCAAGGCTCAGCACAAGACCTGGAAGACACTGGAGACTCAAATTCATTTCCTAGTTTCTTTTTAACCAGAGGTGGATTTGTTCTACCTTGAAGATGCCTATAGTTTCTCACTCTCTCTTCTTAGGAGACAAGCCAAAGTACAGGGGCATCACAGCCGCATTTAGTGCCCAGATCCCCTGAGCACTCTCTGAGATGCCCAGATGGTGTATTTTCTTTTTTTTTTTTTGCGGTACGCGGGCCCCTCACTGCTGTGGCCTCCCCCGTCGCGGACGCTCCGCGGCATGTGGGATCCTCCCAGACTGGGGCACGAACCTGCGTCCCCTGCATTGGCAGCAGACTCTCAACCACTGCGCCACCAGGGAAGCCCAGATGGTGTATTTTTTTCAGAAGACTCTTTAGCTCATGTCCTTAAATCGTGGTCATTCATCCTCTCCTGGAGGGAATTATTTAGAGAACAAAGAAATACGTCTCAGTTCAAAACAATGATCTGTTGAACTGTTGGATGCAGGCTCAGAGAACATAACGGATGCTGCATTAGTCTGCTTGGGCTGCCATAACAAAGTACTGCAGATGGGGTGGTTGAAACAACAGAAATTTTTCTCACAGTTCTGGAGGCTGGAAGTCCAAGATCAAGGGGTCAGCAGGGTGGGTTTCTCCTGAGGCCTCTCTCCTTAGCTTATAGACGGCTGTCTTCTCCCTGTGTCCTCACATGGTCTGCCCTCTCTGTGTCTGTGTCCTAATCTTCTCTTCTTACAAGGTACCAGTCGTACTAGATTAGGGCCCATCTTAATGACCTCATTTTAACCTAATCACTTCTTTAAAGACACTGTCTCCAAATATAGTCACATTCTGAGGTTTTGGGGGTTAGGGCTTCAACATATGGGGTGTACACAATTTAGCCCACAACGTATGGACAAGGCATCTGGCCTCTCAAGTTTAACTCTCAGAGAAACACAGACTGTCAGAGTTTTGCTGATTGTTGAACACGTTCATTTCATACATTCAGAAAAGAGAAGGGACGGCCTGTAACAACCCAGCTCACGGGTCCAGTAACCTTCTCAGGCACCCATCAGACTCCTTCCTCCCCCGCACTGCCCTCTGTGCCCACCGTGGGAACTGCTTCTCTGCCTGCTAGGAGGAGACTCGGGGATGGTGGCGGCTGGAAGTTCCCCGACCTCCCAGGGCTCACTTCATTAGTCTCTGATGGGCCCCGTGCGTGGGAAGAAATGTGGGAAATCAGACCTCTCTGCTGCCCCAGACAGTTCATAAGCACAGACGGGGCAGTGGCCAACACCACAAAGCCATCATGAAATGCCCTGGGTGGCCGTGTCCTCCCTCCATCTGTGACAGGCCCTCTCCTGCCAGCTCCCTTGACATCTCAGGTGACATTTGAGCTCTCGTTCTGATGTGGGTTTTCGGGATGCGGTTCATTATAGATTCATCTTTTGGGTCTTTCAGCAACCTGAGTTTTGGTCTTTCCTCTTACCATCACCTGGTGATGGGAGAAGGGAGATGGTGGAAATGAGGTTGAGAGGCAAGGGGGAAGCCTGCATGCTTCTGTGTGTGCAGATTTGCACACACAGAGGCTCACTGAGTGCACATTTCCTGAGAACCTCCATGCCAGGAGGTACTATTGCTGGTAACAGTGATAGAGCTTACACCAACTAAGGGTTTCCTTTGTGCCAGGTGCTGTTTTAGTCGTTTGCGTGTATTTATTTATTTAATCCTCACAACCCTGGAAATGAGGTGCTATTGTCATCCTCGTTTTGCTGATGAGGAATAGAAGGCACAGAGAGGTTAAGTAACTTGCCCAAGGCCACACAGCTAGTAAACTTCAGAGGAAGGGTTTGCATTCAGGAAGCCTGGTGCTAAAGCGCGTCCTCTTTATGGGTATGCCGTACAGACAGAACACAATGAGATATCTATTCTCAGGGAGGGGAGGAGCTCAGAGTCTGAAAGGAAGGATGACATCCAGATCCAGGAAGATGGGAAGGGGCAGATGACTCGTGCTGCAGGTCAAACACTGCACTCATGCAGAGGAGAGAATCTGGCATTGAAGAGGAATAAAACGCAGACAGGAGCACATGGCAAGGAGGGGATAGAGAGAGGGAGTTATGAGCAGACGGGCCAGTGAGGAAAGTCTGGGCCTGAGGACCCTGACTCACTTCCCTAGGAAACTCTCAAAGTCCCACCCGGGGTTTATAAGAGGCATTCCAAA
Source organism: Globicephala melas (assembly GCF_963455315.2). Taxonomy (NCBI): domain Eukaryota; kingdom Metazoa; phylum Chordata; class Mammalia; order Artiodactyla; family Delphinidae; genus Globicephala; species Globicephala melas. The sequence continues at coordinate 13,496,099 of NC_083328.1, read as the reverse complement.
CATCACCAAAGAGCCACTGCCCACTCCCCACTGCTATAGCGTCTTAGGACTCGGCTGGGAGAGTCCACATTTATGGAGGATTTTCTGAAGAGTTTGAAATCACCCCAGTCTTTCTACCACCTCCTGGCTCAAACCAGACCCGAAGGGCAGTCTCTCAGCCTATGAACAGGAGTGATAAAGCCTAAACCAGACAGAGTCAGGTCAGCTCCTGAGAGATGCCACGTCCAGAAAGTGTCAGATCCTGAAACGACCTGGAGAGAAGCTTCAAATTGTAGTGGGGCAAGGCAGGAGTCAGGGCAAGAGGATGCGTCCGCGAATAAAGCCAGCAGAAGCTAAGAGACACAAAGGCGTTAGTGAGAGTGGGCCCACAGAGGGCTGGCGGACGAAGGCCACTCATCCTAGGGACTTCTGAAGACCCAGGGTTCCAGCCACTCTCAGTAAATCTTAACAACCTCTGTGTCCAGCGTTTGAACTCATGCTTCTACCACTTGGGAAAGTATGCTCTCATTTTCTGTTCCAATATGTACTGTGAGACCATCATTTTATGCTCAGAAAGCCCCAGAAAAAGAATGCCTAACACAGTTTGATGGATACAATGGAGCGACCTCATAATGTTAGCCTGCACAACAGGCTTTCTACCTGCCTGAGAGCAGGGTCACCAGGGACTCCATTCATATACATTCTGTGCTGAGTCCCCTTCCCTATACGGTATGTTCTGAAGCCATCACTCCAAAGTACCACGTGTCAGAAATCCCTGCAGCAAAGGAGCTGGGCAGACTAACTTGGGGTCTACTGGTTCTTCATCTCCAAGGAGATGAAAAACAAGCAGGTCCCCAGGCATCTATTCAGGAAGTACATTTTCTTTTTTTGTGGGGGGGGTGGTTTACAGATGGAAAAATTAAGCCCCAGAGATCATGATCAAAGGAAAGATATTTTACTGAGCTTGACTAAAGAAAGAGGACAAGAGCCCTTTCCTAGAGACACACCATGTGGCCAGTCTGGAAGAAAAGCCAAGGGGAACCTTTAAAACAAAATGAAGGTTGTATTTCTACCCTAGGATGCTACGCTCTTATCATGGTTTCCAAAAATAGAAGATAGGAAAATAAATATTTTTATCCATTGTCCATCTGTCCATCCATCCATGCGTTTATTGATCTGTCCATCCACCCACTGGTCTATCCATCCATGCATCCATCTGTCCATCCAACCATCCATCCATCCATCCATCCATCCGTCCGTCCATCCATCCACCCATACTATAAATATTTCTTAAAGGCCAATGACATGCCAGGCACCATATGAGGTTGCTCAGAGGATACACTGATGAATAAAATAGACACAGACCCTCTTCTTAGGGAGCTTGCAATCTAACAGATAAGGGAACTGATGAAGCAATTACAAGTATTTCAAGCACACTGAGAAGAAAAAGATGTTCTGGGTGCCACGAGAGCACAGATGTAAGGCAAGGGAGAAAAAAAGAAAGCCAGGCATTGAAAAAGGAAGTGTGTTCTCACTGAAGTGGTTCACACTGAATTTATACCCGGCTCAAACTCTCTTTACCTAAGGATCTCATTAAAATGTGGGATTGTGGTATCTCTCATATCTGCATTCGAATAAATGACTTAAGCTTATAATTAACTGAGTTTTTAAAAAATGCAACCCAGTAAAATCTCAGACCCAAATCCTGTCTTCTGAGTGATACACTAAGTGCCCGATTAGCAGTCAGCCAAAGGTCGTTGTCCCAAAGGCGGTAATCTGGTCTTCAGTGCGATCTGAATTTGCAAGCCTGTGGAAACTGAGAATCAGTATGAACCTGATATTTATCCAAGGGGAAAAAAAAGGCTGGCTGCTGCCAGCAAAGAATGACAACCGGAAGAGCTGAAGAGGTCAGCAGAAGCTTGACAGAGAGAAGGCTTTACGCTTCGGACAGTTATTCCTTTTCTGTCAAAAAGATTTGGTGCCTTTCCCTATTCTCTCCACCTTACTTCAAAATTACTCTCTGGGTGAAAAGAATGATCTCAGAAAACTTTCAGACATGGTGAGCAATGAGCAATGTATTGATCAAAGCAGAAAGGTTCACATTTCTCCAAATATAGCATCAAAAGCAAAGTGAAGGGGATCTATGTCAGTTCACACTTCCAACTAATCTTAGGGGTAGAGAAGAAGGAAGGAAACTTTACTTCACTCCTTCCTCTGGAATCTCATTCATAAGATGAATGATAAAGAGCGTGACAAGCGCCTCACCCCAGGCTCCGTGTGGGAGTCCCTGGGCAGAAGTGGCTGCAGAGCTGGTGTTTTCCTCGTTGACAGATGGGGCAACACTGGAGGGGAAGGGCCGTGGTATGCAGGGCCCACCTTTTATTTCCAGGTGGGCCTGGAAATAAAAGAGGAGGAGAGAAAACCACACCTAGAAGGGGAGGAGACCGGCCAGTTTCTATGATGAAAAATGGTGCCTGGGAAGAGCAAGGAATCTTGGATCTAGTTGACTTCAAGCTTACCTTGAGGCACCAAGCTAACTGCCCACCTCAGGCTCGAAGAACAAGTTCAGATTCTAGTAAAAGCCTTAGTCTGGTTTAGACAGAAGTTGGAGGCCACCTGCCAGGCACATGGTTCAGTGTTCAGCAACAGATGAACGGATAAAGACGATGTGATACGTATATACCATGGAATACTACTCAGCCATAAAAAAGAATGAAATTTTGGCATGTTCAGTGACATGGATGGACGTGGAGGGCATTATGTGAAATAAGTGAAATAAGTCAGACAGAGAAAGACAAATACTGTATGGTGTCACTTATATGTGGAATCTAAAAAACACACCAACTAGTGAACGTAACAAAACAGAAGCAGAATCACAGATACAGGCAGCAAACTAGTGGTTACCAGTGGGCGGGGGGGGAAGGGCAATATAAGGGTGAGGGCGTGGGAGGTACAAACTATCGGGTGTGAGACAGGCTGCAAGGATGTACTGTACAACACGGGGAACAGAGCCAATATTCCGTAATAACTGTGAGTGGAGCATAAGCTTTAAAAACTGTATTAAAATATTTACATGGCGCCCCAGGAGGTGTGCCAAGGCCTCCTGTCCCACCCACCTGTGAGGTCAGCTGGACAGACACTCACTCCATTTGACAGAAGCACGGTCTTGCCCACCCAAGCACTGCTTAGAACTGCAATATAGGTTTCTTCCTGCTGCCTTAGGCTGCCCCTGCTTTCTTTAGAGGTGGGAGAGATGAGGGCTAACCCTCCTCCACCTGGAATCATCAGTGGACACTTTGTTGCCTACCTGTCAAGCCAAGTGGAGGCCGCGCCTCTTCTCATGGCCTCATTCATTCAGAGCCTTTTGGAGAGAAAAGGAGTTGATGCAGAGTAAGGGAATCAGAAAGTACTTTGCTTCTGAAGAGCAGACAGAGAAGGGAGCCAGGGTGACTTAACCTATTCCACACACAGGCTGGAAAAGCCACACCTGAGGCCGACCACCCAGGTGACTTGGGGGCTGGCCAGTGGATGGAGGGCTGGGAGAGTAATAAAGTGACAGAGGCTGGGACAAGGGGACAGAGCAGGTTAGCGGGTTGGGAGGCGGTCTGGATAAGGCCCCAATTGAACAATTGCATCTGAAATTAAACATGACAGAGTCTGTTCAGCTACACAAAGCACTGGCAATGAGATTAGCACCTGTGCTCTCTGCTGTCACTCTTTTTTTTTTTTTTTTTGTGGTACGCGGGCCTCTCACTGCTGTGGCCTCTCCCGTTGCGGAGCACGGGCTCCAGACGCGCAGGCTCAGTGGCCATGGCTCACGGACCCAGCTGCTCCGTGGCATGTGGGATCTTCCCAGACCGGGGCACGAACCCGGGTTCCCTGCATCGGCAGGCGTACTCTCAACCACTGCGCCACCAGGGAAGCCCTGCTGTCACTCTTGCATCATCATTCCCTGCCCTTCCCCTCCAGACACCGTCCCTTCCAGGGCAATGTTCCTCCCCACCAGAAGTTATCACACTGGTGCTAGAAGATTCTCGCCAGTCACATTGGTCTTGAAACAGGCTGTCTTCAAAGGAAATAGTCATCCATTTCTCCCTTAAGGAAAACTAGATGAGGGTGGAAATGACCCCAAGAGTGATCGCCAGAAGAAAAATTGGGGTTGGCTTCACTTAATATGTTCACAGAAAAAAATTGGGAATTAAGGGACTTTTTTTGTTGGTTTTGAAATACTAACTTTGTGTGATGAGGTTAAAGGGTTTTATCATAAAATCCTGGACTATTAGAACTAAAATAAAATTGCAACTCCCAGCAAATGCCCAGAGAGGTTCAAAGACTTGTTCTAGCTCTTACAGTTAGTGAGCTAGACCTGAAATAAACTGGGGTTCTTGACTCTCAGTGCTATGAGTTTTTTATACTTGATTTTTTTGAACTTATGTGTCCTGGAGCCAAACAAGATAGAGGGGGTAACTAAAAATATCCAGAAGTAACCATTCAACCAGTGGAGGAGACTGAACGCAATGATCTGGAATGCCTCTTCAAGCTCTGTGTCCTTGCTGGTCCTCCCAGAAAGCAACAACTGCTCATGGGAAGATGGATTCTGCTTCAGATGATGCACCTGCAGGATGACACTGCTTCCCAGAGCTGGTTAATGCTAACCCTTTGGTATTTTTTGCATTTGGTTTCCTTAATGTGATGGCTCTGTTTCCTCACTGTCTAGCTAAAGGTCAATTCCTATTTGTCCTCTAATAAATGGGCTGTTTAATGCCGGGGGGGGAAAAATCAACAACAGAAAACCCTCATCGCCATCTACAAATAACGCTAACGTAAATCATCTACTATGGATTTCTTTGAACTTTAAAATGTTTATCACCTACAAATGTACCCTCATTAGTCCTCCCTGGCAGCATCTAGCCCTTTCTGGACTAACTGCCCTCAAAAAAGATCATGCGTTTTTGGACACGCTGCATTTTGGGCTGCAGCCTTGAACTTCGGGGAATGCGACTTCTTTTTCATTGGAACCAACAACCAGTGCTGGCTTGGATTCAGAGTTGAGCTTCCCCGCATCAGAAATGTCTGCTGCAGCTTGGAGATCAGGGAGAGAGTGGCCAAGTCACCCACCTTCGGGTTATGACTCTTGGGGGAAGCTCCGTTTGTCCCTGGGGACTCTGCCACCTCAGGAAACAGAATTTCCATTCTCTGACCAGAAAAAGAAGCAGTGTCTGTCATTCATGGGCATCAGCAAATTGAAACTAAGTGGCCCAGGCAGAAGACTTCACGTTGCCCAGCTGATGTCTGACAAACTAGAAGCTCAGATGAAAGGAAACAAAAGAATCACCAAGGAAATTTTAAGTGTTTTCCATCAATATGCCAGGCCCAAACGTCCTTTCCTTTCCAAAGGAAAGCGATTGCCTTCTATGACTGAGGGGAATAATCAGCATTCTAGACAGAAGCCCATCGCTTTAGATTCTCATTCTATCAAGCAATTATTTAAAATTTACAGCTTATTAATACAACAGCGCATCTCACTGACACAGTAGGTTAAAGAGCTTACGCCTAATCAGCACAGCAGCACGATGGACTCCTAAACACCGTCTCTTCTCCACGCATTCCTTTGATTTAACTAATTTTAACCAAGCACACAGAGGGCATGCGCTGACGGCCAGTCGTCCATGCTGAAATGCAGGCAGAGTAATTACGTGCCATAGAAAATGACTTAATCCTAAGCGTCCAAAGGGCTATTTCCATATGCACAGCACTGTGGATGGGGTGTGTGTTGGACTAGATTTAGCCGCTTTGGGATGAAAACCAGCATAGGGAAAAAAATCCAAACAATCTGGTAAAATTCCCTCTTCTCCCACTCACGTGAACTCAGGGTCTGAACTCAAATTCCTTTACGCCCTTAGTCTCACTTTGCAAACGGCAGATAAAGTCTTCTACGTTGGGGGAATGTTCCATTTGAACTCACTGACATGGTTAATACCAGCTACGCAAGTTTTCCAAGAACAAAGAAATCTTCCTTGGTCTGAATGATACCAATTTCTTCATCCACTGATGCTTTCGAGACATGAAATGGGGCCAACTAGCACCCAAACTGTGGCAGGGTAGCGGGTGTGTGGACCCTCCAAACTCACCAGTCTCCTCATTGGAGACTGTTCCCTGCAGCTAAGGTGGCAACGCCACCGTCCCCACACTCACTCCTTCTCTCTGCTTTGGGTCATATTCCTTCAGACAGAAATTCCAGGCCATGGTTCCAAGGTTTTCCTTTCTGCAAGGCCAGAAACCATATCGGGGCCTCCTGGGTTATTCCACACTACAATTCTGCTTTCTCTGAATTCCTTTAGCACTTTCATGGCACTGGATAATATACAGTTTCCCCCTTTTCCCAAACGTGTAATATGTTAATGCCAACATGCAAGTAAATGCTTTTTGAATGTCTGTGACTGCTCTAGGGCCCAGGAAGGATGCTCTGTCGTCTAGCAAACAAAGGCACTGTGCTCAGGCATCGTGACAAAGAGAAGGGGCAAAGAGATTCATAAAGGCATAGGACATGGGAAGGGAGCTTCTAAAAGCTACTGGGAACAAAGAGAAGTCAACAGATGTGTATTTGTCTACGATACAGTGATGTCGCGCCAACTATAAGCAAGGACGGGGGCTGCTGGGTTGGAATGCATGATGACTTGTAACTAGAGGTGACCTGGCATTTGAGCTGGATTTTGAAATCAGTGCATTTGACTGGGGTCCTCTGGGGAAGGGGCCTTGAGTGCCCACCCACGGAGGACAGGTTTCAATCTGACATCAGTAGGGATACGGTAAATGCTTCTCACGAGGGGAACAGCAGGTCCTATCTGTTTCAGAAAGAAGAGGTGGTTGAAAAATCCCAGGAGGTGGAAATAACGGTCTAAATGAGGGTAGGCAAGGGGCATAGACAGCAGTGTTGCTGGAAGACAGTCTGAGGGTTCTCGGAGGGAACCCCTGGATGAATTGGATGGGAAGCAAAATAAAGAGCTGGAGACACATGTTCAGAGGCTGTGTGGCTGCTGGTCAAGGGAATTTTTGACTGAGATTGAATATTCCTGATCCCCCCTACCTGCTCCGAGCACCGCATGTAATTGTAATGCCTACCGTGAAAGCTGTCCATTTACCTTTGAGCATTCCTTTGGCAACAGTCCTTGGATTGGATAAGTACTCTTTTCACTTGTCTTATTTTTCAGTCACCTGTTAGGATTCTGTTGGTGTTCTCCTTTGCCCAACAGTGCTATATTTAGAGGCATTTTGAAATGGCAAACCTTCCTTCCCCAGGGGTCTTTTTATTTAATCCTATATTATCGATTCATGATTTTATTATATTGTGATCAGAGAATAAGATCTGTTAAGATTTCTGCTTTTTAAGATATATGAAAATTTTTCAGGCTAGGATATAAGCAGTTTTTGTGACTGATGCATGGACAGTTGAAAAGAAGTTGTATTCTCCTCCTGGGAAGTGGTCAAGTTCTAAAAATATATACCTTTACTAATGATGTGTTCACTCATTCATTCATTATATAATTGATGAATAAATGTTTGTTAACTATGATTAAGTTGAATTAATTATATCTTTCATATCAACTGTATCATTTCTTTATCTCTCTCTTTTTTTTCTCAGTTTCACGTGTTAAGAATGGTGGACTAACAATTTCTACTTCCTTTCGCAGCTCTGATTCACCTGGGGCTTTGTACCTCGTTCCTCTCTCATCTCAACAGTGGGTGGTCCTTTGCCCTCTTCTTCAAGCTCTCACACTCACAAATGAACACGTGTGACACCAATTCTCCTGTTTCAGGCCTACTGGTCCCTGACTAGCCCTCAAAGGGTCACTCATTCTGAATCCGTCATCTCTATAGGCAAGCCCGGGCAAAAAATAAATCAATGAACCAATGCTGGGGAGACAGACTAAGGCACATCCTCCAGTGTAGACATCCACACTGTAATGAGGGTCCCGGATGAGAAGAGTTGAACAGTTGGGTCATCTCTCTTGGCTTTGATCAGGAGGAATAAAGGATGTCCAGGTGACTACACAGCTGGCTCAAAAAATGAGTTTGGTGTTTGGTGTAGACCTGGCAGGAAGTGGAGGAAACCAAGTAGAGTTCAGATCTCCTGTGGTTACAGTCGAAGAGCTAAACATTCTCTGACTGCACTCAGACTTCATTATTTTGATACTGCTTGTACTTGTGTAGCTATTCCTTTCATTTTGGTTTTCACCAAGGTTACTGGGACAGTGATATTTACCACTCACTGACTATCCACGTGCTCACCTACATGACCTGTCCTCCTCAGAGTTAGATGAAGTTCTCGGATTCCAATGAGCAGTGAGTGAAATAACGTGCATCACACCTGGGCCAGAGCATTTATGGACAAAACAGATATGTGAGTCTCCAGTTTCTCCCTTCCCTGCTGCGGGGACCTGGAAGCCAGTTCTAGATGGTGTAGCTAAGATGACTATATAACTGATGCAATCACATGTATATTTTAGGGAGAAAAAGAGGAACTTGTAATAATTATGTCAGGACAACAGGATTTTCTTGGAGGAAACAGAACCATGGGCACCCTGTGTTATGCAAGTTGGAAGCAAACTGAGTCCCTGAGTTACCACTTGTAAGCAGACTGCCTTGGAGAGCCACCAACTCTTACTAAACTTTCCATGAGTGAGACATAACTTCTGTGTGTTAAGCAAGTTAAAGTTCAGGGTTTAGTTGTTACTGCAGCAGAGTTTATCTTATCCTGACTGATACGGTTCTTCAGGAAATATCACTGTGTCTCCAGGTACGCTGACCATCAGCAAGGAAGGAAGGAGGTTTGGTCCACATTCGGTCTGATCTGTTGAGCAAGTGATATTTACCAAGTGATATTGTTGAGCAATATCACCAAGGAAGAGTGAAAATCAAGAGACAGTCAATTCTTCTCATCCTCTTTTCATCTGGGGATTCTTTCCCCCTCTTTTTCTTTGGGAACTCCTATCATTCATAGATTCTATCTCTATGTTTTATTACCATGTCCATCATATTTTCTTGCATTCTTCTGGAAATATTTCTTAAGTGTATCTCTTTATCTTCTTCAGTGGATAATTTTGCTTTCTAGTGCAACCAAAAAAAAAGAAAGAAAGAAAAAGCCAGCACATAGCTTCTTACAGTTTTAATTCCACTCTGTTTATGATGAATAAAGTCCCCCTCTGTCTCACTGAGAATCTGTAATAATGGCTTCCTAACTTTACCATGGGTTTCAAGTAAGAAATAATTTAGATGCACGTTTAAGCTTTCATGACTTTATTCTTTTGTGTTACAAAACGTTTTCATAGGCTTTAGATATTTTTTTCTGTTTGTTCACATACTTTCTTGAGTCCAGTGAATTGATGATAAAACTCTTTTATCTCTCAGGCAGTATTTGGAAGTATTTTTAATGGGCTTCTCACCATATCACCATTTTGGGTGATATCAGCTTGTATTTTAACAAGACAACTAGTTGGGGAGAAATGGGCCATTTATTTCTGATCACCAAATAGTTCTTAGCTTTGCCTCTCCCTGACACTGTCCCCTTTTTCAGATTCATTATAAGCTCCATTAATATTGCCTGTGGCTTCTTGAATGTATCAGTCTGTCTCAATGTATCAGTCTGTGATCCAAGATTGTGAGCAAGATAAATCAAAACAGGATTCGTGTGTGTGTGTGTGTGTACACCTGTGATCATGTGTATGAGTGTGAATGAGCGTTAACAACAATGGTTAAAGCTGACAGAAGTAAATTCAGCAAAGCCAAGAATCTCCTAAGAAATATTCACCAATCACATGACCGTTTACAAACTGGAAGAGCAGAGGATGAGAAGGATGGGTATCAGGCCAACCGAGCAATGCGACATTATGATCAGGCCACCGGGATACCAGAAGTAAGAACCTTTACATACTCTGTGAAAATAGAGATGTACCGTCTCTGCTGTGAGATAAGATCAGATGTTACAAAAGATTAATAAATACAGAACATCCCTCTGGTGGAAAAAGATAGGAGAAAGGACAATTTCACAAAAAAAATAACACTGCCAGGAGCTGTGAGTCTCCTTTACTCTCTTCGTGCTAAGTGCTGGCCACTGGAACACAGTGGCCACAAATGGTGACAGATTCAGAATGGGGTGAGTGGTGCCTGAAAGATGTGCACCCTTAGCTGCAGTCCATAAATATTTAAATTGGTAACTCTTCCAATATGATTTATATTAATTCTCCCTCCTTGATCTTGGAAAGCATCCCCTAGGCTAAACGAACTTCTCTTTCCTCTGATCATGCCCTTCTCTTCTCCTAGAACCTCATTACCCCTACGTGTCTTTTAAGGTACAGCCAGATGTGATTCTGGACCACCCCAACCCTAGAATCCTCTTCTGTAATCCCAGATTATCCTGGCACATCTGTATTATTGTGCTCATCACACTTTCTTCTATGTATGGATTTCTTCTTTTTCATCTTTGGGAACAGGACCTATAACTTCCTTACAGTGTATCCCCAAATGCAGGGCTCTGCTTGAAACCTAGTAGGTGCACTACTGCTCTGGAAATATTGAATGAATGAATGAATAAACAGAATGTTGGCACAAAGGCAAGGCTTCCTTAAGTTTAAATATACACTGTTGAAAGAGGGATCAAGTCTGAGGGTGGAGTACGGAGACAGCTTTCTAGGTATCCCTGACTCAGATCTTCTCTATGTAGCTTCGGTGATTAGTTTTAAAGGGAATTCCCCAAAACATTTCTTTGTCTGTGAGAAAACAAGTGGGTTTGTTCATGCAGTATCCACAGTGTGATGTGAGCTTAGGCTTGAAGCATAACTTCCAGAATAAGGACTAGGACATGTGCCCCCCATCCTGCCCTTGGCCATGTATGAAGAGTCACGTTCTTTTCTGAGCAACACAAGAGGAGAAGGCCCTGGATGACAGGAGATTTGAAGCATGAGATCAGAACCAGAGAGGAAACAGGTATGTTTATCCTGCAGAAGAGGGGATGGATGGGAGAGGGGATGGGGAAGACCCACCACTGGGGTCTTTTATGTGAAGGGATTTTACCAGAAGAGGAATTGAACTTGCATTGCAGAGCTCCAAAGGGTAGAACCATGCCCTGTACAAGAGCCACAGGGAGACACAGCATTAAAGCTACTGTGAAATAAATTATAAAGCAATACCGCATGGTGGTTCATTCTGCCTGAGTCTGACGTCTTGCTTCTCCATTTGCTAGCCCTGTGACTCAGCTTCCCACTATGCAATGTTGATAATAACAGCTCACTGGGCAGATCTAAGTATTGAATAAAGCGATGAGCACTTAGCATAGTATCTGGTTTATGGTCAGCATTCTAAAATGAGAGCCATTTGTAGTGATATTTCCAGGGGTCTTATGACTCTGGTGGGGTTTCAGGTGATGAGCACCTTGTCGCCACAGGAGTTCAAGCACAGGCTGGCTAACAACTGATATATGAACTTTTAGGTCCCTCCCAACGGACCCCTACAGTGAATCTGAGGCTGATGGTGTATCTCCCCTGGAACATGGCTGCAGGCACTCTGCATCCCTCAAACAGCTGGAGAGAGAGAGAGAGAAGAGCTGCATCTAATCTGTGTGCAAGAACCATCTTGGAGAGAGCAACACGTAGAGTCAATTATCATAATTCCATTCCTAGTTTAAATGCTCTAATTACTCTACATTAAAGCAACTTTTCCAAGTTGAAACATCAACGATTCAGCCCTTGCTGTCTTCCCAGGTCACCACTGGCGAGCAGAGGAGAGTCAATCTGTTTGGGGGTGTGTGCCGGGGGCTGGGAGCTGCCTCTCCAGCAGTGAGCCCTCTGGACAGGATAAAATCTGGAATCTGAGATGGGAGTAATACTTGCCCCTCAGATGGCATGAAGTAGCATTATTTCCCTTTGTAGATAACCTAGTTTGCATGGGAAATAATCCCCCCTCCCTTTTTTTTTTTTTTTTTAATCAGGGATGCTCACAAAATTCCTTCCCTAGAAGACCTTGACCTTATGAGGACAAGGACACTGGCAGCAGAAGCTCTGGGAAGTACTCCTTGTCATGAGCCCTCCCAGAATCCCCCATTAGCCCACCAAAGAGCCCAGGTAGGCTCCAGTGTTGGGTCGCCTCAGGCCAAACAACCAACAGAGAGGGAACCCAGCCCCACCCATCAGCAGACAAGTGGATTAAAGTTTTACTGAGCTCTGCCCACCAGAGCAACAGCCAGCTCTACTCACCACCAGTTCCTCCCATCAGGAAACTTGCACAAGCCTCTTAGATAGCCTCATCCACTAGAGGGCAGACAGCAGAAGCAAGAAGAACTACAATCCTGCAGCCTGTGGAACGAAAACCACATTCACAGAAAGATAGACAAGAGGAAAAGGCAGAGGGCAAGGCAGAGGGCTATATACCAGATGAAGGAACAAGATAAAACCCCAGACAAACAACTAAATGAAGTGGAGATAGGCAACCTTCCAGAAAAAGAATTCAGAATAACGATAGTGAAGATGATCCAGGACCTCGGAAAAAGAATGGAGGCAAAGATCGAGAAGATGCAAGAAATGTTTAACAAAGACCTAGAAGAATTAAAGAACAAACAAACAGAGATGAACAATACAATAACTGAAATGAAAAATACACTAGAAGGAATCAATAGCAGAATAACTGAGGCAGAAGAATGGATAAGTGACCTGGAAGACAGAATGGTGGAATTCACTGCTGCAGAACAGAATAAAGAAAAAAGAATGAAAAGAAATGAAGACAGCCTAAGATATCTCTGGGACAACATTAAACGCAACAACATTCGCATTATAGGGGTCCCCGAAGGAGAAGAGAGAGAGAAAGGACCTGAGAAAATATCTGAAGAGATTACAGTCGAAAACTTCCCTAACATGGGAAAGGCAATAGCCACCCAAGTCCAGGAAGCGCAGAGAGTCCTATACAGGATAAACCCGAGGAGAAACACGCCGAGACACATAGTAGTCAAATAGGCAAAAATTAAAGACAAAGAGAAATTATTGAAAGCAGCAAGGGAAAAATGACAAATAACATAAAAGGGAACTCCCATAAGGTTAACAGCTGATTTCTCAGCAGAAACTCTACAAGCCAGAAGAGAGTGGCATGATATACTTAAAGTGATGAAAGGGAAGGACCTACAACCAAGATCACTCTACCCAGCAAGGATCTCATTCAGATTCAATGGAGAAATCAAAAGATTTACAGACAAGCAAAAGCTAAGAGAATTCAGCACCACCAAACCAGCTCTACAACAAATGCTAAAGGAACTTCTCTAAGTGGGAAACACAAGAGAAGAAAAAGACCTACAAAAACAAACCCAAAACAATTAAGAAAATGGTAATAGGAACATACATATTGATAATTACCTTAAATGTGAATGGATTAAATGCTCCAACCAAAAGACACAGGCTTGCTGAATGGATACAAAAACAAGACCCATATATATGCTGTCTACAAGAGACCCACTTCAGACCTAGGGACACATACAGACTGAAAGTGAGGGATGGAAAAAGATACTCCATGCACATGGAAATCAAAAGAAACCTGGAGTAGCAATACTCATATCAGATAAAACAGACTTCAAAATAAAGAATGTTACAAGAGACAAGGAAGGACACTGCATAATGATCAAGGGATCAATCTAAGAAGAAGATATAACAGTTATAAATATATATGCACCCAACATAGGAGCACCTCAATACATAAGGCAAATGCTAACAGCTATAAAAGAGGAAATCGACAGTAACACAATAATAGTGGGGGATATAAACACCTCACTTACACCAATGGACAGATCATCCAAAAAGAAAATTAATAAGAAAACACAAGCTTTAAATGACACAATAGACCAGATAGATTTAATTGATATTTATAGGACATTCCATCCAAAAGCAGATTACACTTTCTTCTCAAGTGCTCACGGAACATTCTCCAGGATAGATCACATCTTGTTTTTTTTTTTTTACATCTTTATTGGAGTATAATTGCTTTACAACGGTGTGTTAGTTTCTGCTTTATAAGAAAGTGAATCAGTTATACATATACATGTGTTCCCATATCTCTTCCCTCTTGTGTCACATCTTGGGCCACAAATCAAGCCTCAGTAAATTTAAGAAAATTGAAATCATACCAAACATCTTTTCTGACCACAACGCTATGAGATTAGAAATCAATTACATGGAAAAAAATGTAAAAAACAGAAACACATGGAGGCTAAACAATACGTTACTAAATAACCAAGAGATCACTGAAGAAATCAAAGAGGAAATCAAAAAATACCTAGAGAAAAATGACAATGAAAACATGGTGATCCAAAACCTATACGATGCAGCAAAAGCAGTTCTAAGAGGGAAGTTTATAGCTATACAAGCCTACCTCAAGAAACAAGAAAAATCTCAAATAAACAATCTAACCTTACACCTAAAGGAACTAGAGAAAGAAGAACAAAGAAAACCCAAAGTTAGCAGAAGGAGAGAAATCATAAAGATAAGAGAAGAAATAAATGAAATAGAAACAAAGAAAACAATAGCAAAGATCAATAAAACTAAAAGCTGGATCTTTGAGAAGGTAAACAAAATTGATAAACCATTAGCCAGACTCATCAAGAAAAAGAGGGAGAGGACTCAAATCAATAAAATTGGAAATGAAAAAGGAGAAGTTAAAACAGACACTGCAGAAATACAAAGCATCCTAAGAGACTACTACAGGCAACTCTATGCCAATAAAATGGACAACCTGGAAGAAATGGACAAATGCTTAGAGAGGTATAACCTTCCAAGACTGAACCAGGAAGAAATAGAAAATTTGAACAGACCAATAACAAGTAATGAAATTGAAACTGTGATTAAAAATATTCCAACAAACAAAAGTCCAGGACCAGATGGCTTCACAGGTGAATTCTGTCAAACATTTAGAGAAGAGCCAACACCCATCCTTCTCAAACTCTTCTATAACATTGCAGAGGAAGGAACACTTCCAAACTCATTCTATGAGGCCACCATCACCCTGATATCAAAACCAGACAAAGATACTACAAAAAAAGAAAATTACAGACCAATATCACTGATGAATATAGATGCAAAAATCCTCAATAAACGACTAGCAAACAGAATCCAACAACACATTAAAAGGATCATACACCATGATCAAGTGGGATTTATCCCAGGGATGCAAGGATTCTTCAATATACACAAATCAATCAATGTGATACACCATATTAACAAATTGAAGGAGAAAAACCGTATGATCATCTCAACAGATGCAGAAAAAGCTTCTGACAAAATTCAACACCCGTTTACGATAAAAACTCTCCAGAAAGTGGGCATAGAGGGAGCCTACCTCAACATAATAAAGGCCATATACAACAAACCCACAGCAAACATCATTCTCAATAGTGAAAAACTGAAAGCATTTCCTCTAAGATCAGGAACAAGACAAGGATATCCACTCTCATCACTATAATTCAACATAGTTTTGGAAGTTCTAGCCATGGCAATCAGAGAAGAAAAAGAAATAAAAGGAATACAAATTGGAAAAGAAGAAGTAAAACTGTCACTGTTTGCAGATGACATGATACTATACATAGAGAATCCTAAAAATGCCACCAGAAAACTACTACAGCTAATCAATGAATTTGGTAAAGTTGCACGATACAAAAAAAATGCACAGAAATCTCTTGCATTCCTATACACTAATGATGAAAAATCTGAAAGAGAAATTAAGGAAACACTCCCATTTACCATTGCAACAAAAAGAATAAAATACCTAGGAATAAACTACCTAGGGAGACAAAAGACCCTTATGCAGAAAACTATAAGACACCGATGAAAGAAATTAAAGATGATACCAACAGATGGAGAGATATACCATATTCTTGGATTGGAAGAATCAATATTGTGAAAATGACTACACTACCCAAAGCAATCTACAGATTCAATGCAATCCTTATCAAATTACCAATGGCATTTTTTTACAGAACTAGAACAAAAAAAATCTTAAAATTTGTATGGAGACACAAAAGACCCCGAATGGCCAAAGTAGTCTTGAGGGAAAAAAACGGAGCTGGAGGAATCAGACTCCCTGACTTCAGACTATACTACAATGCTACAGTAATCAAGACAATATGGTACTGGCACAAAAACAGAAATATACATCAATGGAACAAGATAGAAAGCCCAGAGATAAACCCACGCACCTATGGTCAACTAATCTATGACAAAGGCAAGGATATACAATGGAGAAAAGACAGTCTTTTCATTAAGTGGTGCTGGGAAAACTGGACACCTACATGTAAAAGAATGAAATCAGAACACTTCCTAACACCATACACAGAAATAAACTCATAATGGATTAGAGACATAAATGTAAGACCGGACACTATAAAACTCTCAGAGGAAAACCTAGGAAGAACACTCTTTGACATAAATCACAGCAAGATCTTTCTTGATACACCTCTTGAGTAATGGAAATAAAAACAAAAATAAACAAATGGGACCTAATGAAACTTAAAAGCTCTTGGAAAGCAAAGGAAACCATAAACAAGACGAAAACACAACCCTCAGAATAGGAGAAAATATTTGCAAAAGAATCAACGGACAAAGGATTAATCTCCAAAATATATAAACAGCTCATGCAGCTCAATATTAAAAAAACAAACAACCCAATCCAAAAATGGCAGAAGACCTAAATAGACATTTCTCCAAAGAAGACATACAGATGGCCAAGAAGCACATGAAAAGCTGCTCAACATCACTAATCATTAGAGAAATGCAAATCAACACTACAATGAGGCATCACCTCACACCAGTTAGAATGGGCATCGTCAGAAAGTCTACAAACAACAAATGCTGGAGAGGGTGTGGAGAAAAGGGTACCCTCTTGTACTGTTGGTGGGAATGTAAATTGATACAGCCACTATGGAGAACAGTATGGAGGTTCCTTAAAAAACTAAAAATAGAACTACCATATGACCCAGCAATCCCACTACTGGGCATATACCCAGAGAAAACCATCATTCAAAAAGACACATGCACCCCAATGTTCATTGCAGCACTATTTACAATAGCCCGGTCATGGAAGCAACCTAAATGCCCATTGACAGATGAATGGATAAAGAAGATGTGGTACATATATACAATGGACTATTACTCAGCCATAAAAAGGAATGAAATTGGGTCATTTGTAGAGAAGTGGATGGGTCTAGAGACTGTCATAGAGAGTGAAGTCAGTCAGAAAGATAAAAACACATATCATATGTTAACACATATATGTGGAACCTAGAAAAATGGTACAGGTGAACCAGTTTGCAGGGCAGAAATTGAGACACAGATATAGAGAACAAACGAATGCACACTAAGCGGGGAAAGAGGAGGGGGGCGGGGGTGGTGGTGGGATGAATTGGGAGATGGGCACTGATGTATACACTGATGTGTATAAAATGGATGACTAATAAGAACCTGCTGTATAAAAAATTAAATTAAAAAAAAAAAAAAAGAAAATCTTGAGCTTAGAAAGAAGTCAGTTGAGATAGGCCCAGAGGGAAGTCAGGAGGCATCCTGATTTATTTAGCAGGTATGAAAGGCCAGGCCAAGGCCAGCCTTGCCTGGGAAAGAATTCATTTGCAGCTGCCCAGACAAGCCTGCTTCAACCCATCTCTGCAGCCACTGGGGAGGAAAAGGCACCTGGAGAAGGTCAAGGGATGGATCGCACTGAACTCTGAGGTTGATTCATTCATGCTTGCGGATCCTTAGCCCCTCCCTCCCTCACATCGAATCTCTCAAATTTCAGTTTTCTTCTGATTCATGCCCCACTGTCACGCCTTCCTCTCCTCCTTTCCCAGCTCTGTCTCCATCCTGTCCCAGAGTTTCCCTGCTCTCTCACGATCCCAAACTACCCCTCAAGGTGCAAACCCTCCTAATCTAATCGGCTGTGACCCACCAAGGTCAAGGTCACAGTCTCTGGACATTGAGTTCACTGTCAATCTACGTGTGCCTCCACTTCCCAGCTGTAAAGTGGGAAATAAATAAGAGCTTTTATGGTGCGCGGCATTGCTTGTGTGTATTAAACCAGCTGGCCCAGTGCCCGGCACGTGGGCAGTGATTCTCGTTAGCTATTGTGATGATGAGTGGTCCCTGGTGCCCGACCCTTCCATGCTGCCCTCTGGTTCCCCATTTCAATTTCCAAATTCCTGTCCTACAGCCTCCCGGAAAAAATGGCTCCCCCTTGGTCTAAAGCAGTGTTTCTCAACCTTGTTTTTTATTATTACTCCCCTGCCCCTCCGAAGTCTTTTTAGACATTTTTTGCTAATTGCCTTCCTCTCTCATGGAATTTTAGTGTCATGGATATATATACTGTTTTGTTTTTTTCTTTTTAAATTTTATTTATTTCTGGCCACACCACGCAGCATGTGGGATCTTAGTTCCCCAACCAGGGATCAACGCCACGCCCCCTGCATTGGAAGCATGGAGTCTTAAACACTGGACCACCAGGGAAGTCCCGGATATACTGTTTATGTACGTACTATGGCCCTTTGAAGCATTACAAACCATTGTAATAGCTAAGATCTGCCCCCTTCAAGAACCAGTGTTATTACCTACCCCCCTACCCCCATGGGGGCCACAGTGCCCCAGGGAGAGGGCATGGTCTACATCAGTGGTTCTCCACCAAGGCCAACTTTATCCCCTTCCCCTCTCCCCAGGGACATTTGGCAATGTCTGAATGTCTGAATATATTTTTGGTTGGTGAGGAGTGGGCACTACTGGGGGTAGAGGCCAGGGATGCTGCTAAACAGCCTATAACATACAGGGCATCGCTACCCCCTAAACCAATAATTACCCAGCCTTACATGTCAACAGTGTCCAGGTGAGAAATTCTGACCCTCGAGACCTCTAGGGTCCTCACCTCCAACAGAAGAAGTGTTCTAGGTTTAAAATTCAGCCGGGCTCTGGCTGGCTTTCAGAGATGCTCTCACAGGTGGAAGGGCCTTTCTTAACATGGCAGGGCTCCTAGAGGGACTAGCGAAGACCATACCTTCACCACCAATGAGGTTCCCAGGCCCCGGGGAGACCCCAATTCTGGTCACC
Organism: Globicephala melas; assembly: GCF_963455315.2. Taxonomy (NCBI): domain Eukaryota; kingdom Metazoa; phylum Chordata; class Mammalia; order Artiodactyla; family Delphinidae; genus Globicephala; species Globicephala melas. The sequence continues at coordinate 13,477,011 of NC_083328.1, read as the reverse complement.
ACTGCCAAGCCCTCGTCCTGCAGAGACTCAAAAGAGTCTGATTGTCAGAGGGTGGCCTTGACCTTTTTTTTTTTTTGGTGGTACGCGTGCCTCTCACTGTTGTGGCCTCTCTCGTTGCGGAGCACAGGCTCCGACGCGCAGGCTCAGCGGCCATGGCTCACGGGCCCAGCCGCTCCGCGGCATGTGGGATCTTCCCGGACCAGGGCACGAACCCGTGTACCTTGCATCGGCAGGCCGACTCTCAACCACTGCGCCACCAGGGAAGCCCTGACCTTTTAAATAAAAGAGAGCAAAGCCCCTACCAGCAAATCAGGGATTTCCACTGCAATTGGACCGGCCCGTCTCCCTTAGCTCTGTCTCTCATCCACGTATGTTGTGGGTCATGTGGTTCTCCCTTCAATGAGAACCACATACCCAACGTGCATGGTGGACTCTGGAGCCCCACGTGATCTGGGCCCTTCCTACCTTTCTGACCTCTTCACTCTCAGTCTGCACGCTGACCGATCTGCTCAGCCATCCCTGCCTGGAGCTCAACAAACCCACTTGTCTCTGGAGCTCGAGGCCCTGTGAATTCTGTTCTCTGCTGTCTCCTTCCCCCTTCCAGTCATCTTCAATATCATTCCCGAGACAGATCCTCCCTGACCACAAATGTCCCCAGCCTACCACCCTGGGGACAGCCTACCATCCCCTGTGCTTTCCCCGAGCACTTAGTGCTCTTCCTTCCTATAACGTATGTATCTCAAGGCATCACTGTCTGTCTGTGTGTGTTTAGTTACTTACTGTATGATCCCCCAACCAGACTGTCAGCTCTATGATGTCAGAGACCTGAAACCCCCAGGCCTCTCAGAGTGCCAGCACACCCTAGATACAAAAAGAATCAAAAGCTTCCAGACAAACCCAAAAGTCACCCTGGAAACCACAAACTGCCACCAAATGCAGATAAGAGAAAAGGCGAGCACAGCTGTTGTGTCTCCACGTGGGTGAGATCAGCACACATTCTGTGAGTGTCACCAGTATCCCTGCTGACCAAGGAAGCCAGTTTTTAGCTACAGTATGTTAAGGACACACCTTGCTGCTTCTGAGGCAGTCAGCCCTCAGTCAGTGTTATCAGAGAGGCCAGTCTCTTCTAGAACCTGGGCGGTTCCTGCCTTCTCTGAATTGGAAAACTGTGTCTTCTGTCAGAGTAAGAAATGAAGCTGAGGTGCGGTTACAGCAGAGTGGAGGGATCACGGGAACAGGTGAGGAGTCTGAGGGGCACAGAGAGACGTCAGGGGCAGAGACCTGCAGGCCCCACCTTGTCCTGCAAGGCAGTCTTGCAGCACCTGTCATAGGGGGACCCAGAAATGGAACCAATCTTCACCACCTCCACCAGGAACCCTCTTTCGATCTCCTGATTCCCCACCACTTTGCTTCCATGTGACATGCAGCACTAAATCACATCTGGCCTGTACCGCGGTCAGCTGCACACCCATCACTGTTCTCCATCACCGCAAGTCCTCCCAGCCTGCAACCTTTCCCCTCTCTGCCAACACGGGGCCTGATGCGACACTTAGCTCACTTTCTTGCATGCAGGACTCCAGACATGCCTATTGGACTAAATGTAACTCCTTCTAGGGTGGAAGACCAGACCAAGGTTGCAAGAACCAGACGTGGCAGCAGGGACAACCCATAAAGGAGCTGGCAGAGTCAACAGGGGAAGGGAGGGAGGAGAGACTGAAGAGACTATCTCAGCCCCCTGCCATTGGATGGTGGATGTCTAATCCACCCAAGAGGAAGTGGAAAACATTCTCCAACGTGTAGATTATATTTCCCCCAAAATTGCCACAACCATCTCTTCCATTCCACATGCTCTTTTGTAATGTGATTCTGCCCGTCCAGAAGTGGGGTCTATGTCCCCTCCTTCTGAAACCCAGGCTTCCCCTAAATTGTGACTACAGTAGACATGACACTGGGTGACTTGGGTGGCAAGGTCATAAAAGGTGATGCAACTTCCATTGGGCTCTTTTGAGATGCTTAGTCTCATCATGTTGAGAAGGTGCCCAAACCAGCCCACCCGGGAGACGACCTGGAGAGCCATGTGGAGGTGTCCTACCTGGGAGCCAAGCTCAGGAGACAGCTAAAAGCCAGCACCAGCTGCCAGACATGTGCCTGAATATTCTAGATGGTTCCAACTCCCATCCTGTAAGTCTTTCTAGCTAAGGCCCCAGGCAGGGTGGACTAGAGACAAACCATCCCCACAATACACGTATTAGTTTCTTTGGACTGCTGTGATGAAGACCTCAGACTGGGGGGCTGAAAACAGAAATGTATTTTCTATAGTTCTGGAGTCTGGAAGTCCACCAGGGTATTGGTAGGACCGTGCTCTCTCTGAGCCCTTCCTTGGCCATCAGTTCTCCGTGTTCCTTGGCATTCCCTGACTTGCAGCTGCATCGCTCCAATATCTGCTTCTGTTGTCACAAGATGTTCTCACGATGTGTCTGTGTCTTCGCCTCTTCTCAGCAGAACACCGGTCATACCGGATGAGGGCCGGCCCTAATGACCTCATTTTACCTTGATTACATCTGCAGAGACCTTATTTCCAAACAAGGCCACAATCCCAGGTACCGGAAGTTAGGACTTCAACATCTCTTGGGGAAGGCGGGCATAATTCGTCTCACAACACGTTGTGCCCTGTCTGAATTCCCCACTCACAGGAGAGATGATGAAATGATGGCTACTATTTTAATCCACTCATTTTGGGGCTACTTTTTTTTTTTTTGGCTGTGCCACATGGCTTGCGGGCTCTTAGTTCCTCGACCAGGGATTGAACCCGGCCCCCCTGCAGTGGAGTCCTAACCACTGAACCACCAGGGAATTCCCTGGGGCTATTTTCTATGCAAATAGAACTGGAACATCAACCAACTCCCTCAAGCCCATCCAACTCTTCCATCATCTGGATCTTAAGAAGTTGTGCCTCCCACTTTCCTGCCTGGATACAGATCTCTTCTTAACAGCTTTACTAGAGTTTGTCATAGCTGCCAGTTCTTTAAGAAGACTGAGCATCTTGCCTCTGGGCTAATTTATCTTTGATAACTTTCCAAAAAAGAGCCCCAAATTTGCCATAACCATTCTAAGCCCAAAGGACTGGCTGATTTTCTGGGTGAGCAAAACAGGAGAACTTGGTATGAGCATCAGGGGAGGTAAAAAAACATTTTTAAAAGAAAATGATAACCTTTCACTGAAATCTGCACATTCTTTTGGCCTCTTTGCATCAATAGAATGGACCTTTGTAATATCCTACATGGTTGTTCTTGTAGGAGGAGTGGAATGTGAATGTGTCACCAAAAGGTTAAAAAGACTCTAAATGCCAGTCAGAAAACATATGTGAGGTTTTAATGCCTCCCATTTCTGTCACGTAGAGGAAACACATAGATGTATTTCTAAGCGTGAGTACTTTAAAATTTATGGCGTTGTCAAATGCACAATATATTTCCCTTTTAGATTTTCCAAAGCGGGGAGGGGATTAATTACGAAATAGTCAAACGAGCTGCCGTTTCATGCTCGGTGAAGCAGACAGTGGCTATGCGTGGCTGTCCCTGGAAGATGTGCCCCTATATGGCATTTTGCACGTGGACGAATGGTGGCTTCAAAGCTGAGGGTAACCTTCGGCAAATCCACTCACCATATGTCCACTTAGACTTCTTTCCCCAAAACTAACTGGCTTAAATAAGAGCTTCCACAAAAATAAAGGCCATTAGCATAAACAAAGAGTTTCTTTGCTGAGCTAGGCTGGTATGTAATACTTAGGAAATGATCTTTAAGGACAAATGGTTCCACCTGGGAAGAGTCTCTGGCACAAACTTTCCATTTTCAGAACATGATAAAGAGATGTCAGAGGTGCTTTCATGCTTGAACCCGGCTCCCTCAGGGGGGACTGCAGCTGAGCGAAGGGTTGCCCTATTCTGAGGGCCTTTCAGTGCAGCCAGCCCACGCAAGCATCCTGCTGCAGAATGCGTGAGGGAGACAGCCCAGGGCGCTGGAACCCACCTGTCTCCGGTACTCCTCCAGGATTTCTGTCCACATTGCTTGCCCGGTCCATCATTTCTCCCTCTGGTCTTCCCAGCTCTCCAATCCTCTGGCCACACACTCCAGCCCCGATTCCTCCTCATGCCCCTTATGTTCTCATTTTAGTGATTATTCAAGCTCTCTTCCCACTGCCCACTTCCCTGACCCTGGAAGCATCAGATTTCTAGGCCCAAACAGCCTTGGTTCCATAGGACCCCAGGCAGCTGACTAAGGATGGCTCCCTCCTTGGCACCTCAGCAAGGGAAGAGGGGATAAAACACTGACGTTTCTCAGGCAAGCTCTCCTTCAACGGGCCAACAGATGGGATGCCAAGGATGGATAACCTGGGTTTGTCCAACTGGCTCTCTGCACGACAGCAAATATCTGAGAGGCCCCCAGACATTCAACTATTTTCCTGTTGAAGCCCTAAAAACTTTGCAGTGGCAGTTTTCCTGAAAGCTGAGCACATCGCAGTGCCCAAGGCCCATGTTTGCAGATATCCACCCCACTACTGGATCCTGGGCTGAATGCAGTGGCTCAGGATCCTGGTGGCTGTTCTTTGTGGCATGGCATTCCACAAGCCTACATGGTACAGGGAACGAGACAATTGTGCCCTAAATATTGTAGAAGAGGGACAGGTTGATTCCCACCCCCTTTCGTGTAGAAATAGTAGAAAATGGCAACAAACACACCAGGCAAGGATGCTACCTTCCAGTCTCCCGCCCCAGAAACCCAGAGCTATAGACCACCCACATCACTACAGTCTTAACTGGAGAGGATGGTGTAAATTCAGGTTCACATTTATAGAGAATCAAATTACTGCTTTATTCCCAGGGAGATGAATGAGAGTGACAGACGTTTCAGAGTTGTAAAAATAGATGAATGCTTCCTATAAATAACTCACAGATGCCTACAGTAATTGACAATAGATCTGGCAGTCTGGGAGCAGGCAAGTGAAATTCCAGATGGAACACCACAATATTTTCCAGTGGTAGAGTAGATGGCTTGGCTATTATGATAATACATTTCAGCAAGGCAAATATATCTCCCCTTAATAGAAATCCATTAGACACCACTTATAAAAATATCAACATCGTGGTTCCGGTTCTCAAACTATAACTTACACATAAATATCACACAATTTATGGATGAGGAAATCCAATTTCATGCTGTTTCAAACACGTTTTTGTTTATTGCATAAGTACAGTTCTCTATATATGAGATAGTGTATTACATGATAGAGGTGGATGGGCTTCGTGTCTATCTGGGTGTCTACACAGGAATTATGAGCACTGAATCTATTGCAAATGGAAGTACTTTATGATATGTATTATAGACAACCAACATCTTGAGCACCTACTGTATGATGACATCATTACATAATCAGCAGTGTTGTCACCTCCATTCACAGGGTGGAGGGATGCAGCGCTCTGGATGAATAAATATTCTAAGCAATAGGTGAGCGAAAACCTCAGAGAGCTTTAGAGTCAGACAAATTGGGGTTGACTTCTGGCTCTTCCATCTATCAGCTGTAAGATCTTGGACAAATTGCTTGCCTCCTAACAATCCCAGTGTCATCCGTAAAATGGCATCGATAATGACTAATTCACAGGATTCTCATGGGGACTGAATAACCTAATGTTTGTAAAGTGCCTATGGGCACAGTGTCTGGCCCAATGTTAGTGCCAACCAACAGCAGATATTATTAAGTGTTTCTCTCTCCCATTTAAACGTCATGGCATTTGTGGGAAATGCCCGAATTTCTTCTTAAGCACCGAGTACAGACTAACTGAATATAGACTAACTGTGGTGCAAAAAAGTACTGCAACAGTGAAGGTTATAGAGAAGGTCAAGCCTGTGGGTTCTTCTCACCAGGGCCTCCCTTCTCTTCTCCCTGCTGTCCCTCTACTTATTGATGATGGTGTAGGTGTTTCCTGACGTTCTCTGCCCACTTTCAGAATTTTTGGGGTCCTGTCTTTACCCCTATATGGGTAATTTTTCCTCTGTGGTTTAGCTTTGTTTATTTATTTATTTACAGTTGTGCCGGCTCTTAGTTGTGGCAGGTGTGTTCCTTAGTTGCGGCTCGCCAGCTCCTTAGTTGTGGCATGCGAACTCTTAGTTGTGGCAGGTGTGTGGGATCTAGTTCCCTGACCAGGGATCGAACCCGGGCCCCCTGCATTGGGAGCGTAGCGTCTTAACCACTGCGCCACCAGCGAAGGCCCTGGTTTGGCTTTGGTATGCAATGATTTAATTTAGCTCTGACAATCAATATGATGCTTTTTTGCAGGGGAGGGGGAGGGAGGAGTATTTTTTTTTATGCTTGGCAGTTTTTGAATTTTTTTTTCCAATACTCTAACAACAGTAACAATCCTAGAGCCCCCGGTGAATCAGACACATGAGCTCAGCCACAGTGAAGGTGGGCTGGGACAGATTTATACACAAAATGAATCCACGTGAAGCAGCAGTCCAGACTTGCAGCTCCTCTGGCAGTGTGGGTTGCTGGACATCACAGAACCAAAAGCCTGAGAGGGTGCTGGGTAGAAATCAGCCTAAAAACAGAGGGCTTGGCCCATGCTGCTATGATTATACAGTGTTGCCAAAATTACACACAGGCACGTATAGCAGTTTTATTCATAATTTCCAAATCTTGGAAGCAATCAAGATATCCTTTAGTAGAGGAATGGATAAGTCAACTGTGGTACATCCAAACCACGGAATATTATTCAGCACTAAAAAGAAATGGGCAACCAAGTCACGAAAAGACATGGGGGAACTTTAAATGCAAATTACTACGTGAACGAAGCCAATCGGAAAAGGCTACATACTGTACAATTACAAATAGACATGTTAGAAGATGCAAAGCTATGGAGACAGTAAAAAGACCAGTGGTTGTCAGGGGCTGGGGGTGGGTGGGAGGGATGAGTAGGTGGAGCACAGTAAAATTTTAGGGCAGTGAAAGTACTGTGTATGACACTACAAGGATGGACACCTGTCACTGCCCAAACCCGTAAAATGTACACCAGCAAGAATGAAACATAATGTAAACTATGGACTTTGGGTGATTAGGATGTGTCAGTGTAGGTTCATCTACTGTAACACGTGTACCACTCTGGTCAGGGATGTTATAATGGGAGAGGCTATGTATCTGTGGGGAAATCTCTCTACTGTGCTGTCAATTTTGCTGTGAACCTAAAACTGCTCTTAAAAAACATAGTCTTGGGCTTCCCTGGTGGCGCAGTGGTTGAGAGTCCGCTTGCTGATGCAGGGGACACGGGTGTGCCCCGGTCCGGGAAGATCCCACATGCCATGGAGTGGCTGGGCCCGTGAGCCATGGCCGCTGAGCCTGCACGTCTGGAGCCTGTGCTCCACAACGGGGGAGGCCACAGCAGTGAGAGGGCTGCGTACCGCAAAAAACAAAAAAAAATCTTAAAAAATAGCCGAAACTTCAGGTCAAATAAGTCGTCAACTGACTTGTAACCTCAGCAAAATTTTTTAGAAAAGTAAATTTTGTTGTTCATTGTCATTTGACTCTAACATCCTATATCAAGGAGGTGGCATAACCACAGAGAGAAAAATGATTTCAAATACCTTTAAAACACAGAGCATTGACCACACATGACTAGTGGAATACATTCTAAGAACAAAATAAACCATAAAGAAACACTGAATTTCATTCAGTCAACTTGTTAGCTGGCATTCTTATTTTGAATATATATACATACATATATAATATATACAGTAGAATAAAGCAAGTAAGAAATTATGTCAATAAGAATATGACATTCTATGTATATTATAATAAGCCTTTCAGTGAAAGATAAGTATAAAATCAAAGAAGTAAAAATCCTGTAATCACAAATTTGAATTGGAAATATTCGTATGAAAGAACGACTTACATTTCTCTTTCTAAAAAAGTCAGTCTTGTCCAGCTTTTTTGAAAAGTCTCAGACAAGATAACAATCCAGTAGCAGCGAGCACCTTCACTGACAAGACTCTGGTCTCTAATTTCCCACTAGAAGGAATCGGGGATCCTTAGAGTAATGGCTGATTCCAGGTTTGAGACATAAAATATATGCGACAAGTCTGGAACCTCTTGGGCCAGAAAGCAAGGAAGCTCTGCGAAGTGGCTGTTCAGGTGTTTTGCCATTTTTTAGTCTTGACTTTTAGCTTGTGTTATATAGAATCTGGATAAGATTCCTTTGTCAGATATACTTCTCCCAGTGTGTGGCTTGCCTATACATTTTTAAAGGTTATGCTTTGATGAGCTGAAATTTTAAATTTTGATTAAATCCAATTGATCACTTTGTTAAAAAACTGTTAATGTTTTTTGTACCCAGCCCAAAAAGTATTGCCTACCTCAAGATATTCTCTTTTGTTTTCTTCAGGGCTGTATGGCTCATAGACCCAAAGGTAAAAGCTAGAACCATAAAGCTTCCAGAAGAAAATATAGTGGAAAATGAATAAACAAGCCATAGACTAGAGAAAAATATTCACAGTATGTATATCTGAAAAAAAGATCATACCCAGAACACGTATAATGAATCCCTACAAATAAACAATAAAAATAAACAACACAATGGTTAAAAATGGGCAAAAGAAGATGTGCAAATTATCCATAGGCACAAGAGATATTCAACATCATCAGCTATCAAGGAAACCACATCGAGGTACCACTTTAAACCTACTGGATTCGTTAAAATAAATACTGACAATACCAAATACTGGCAAAGATGTGGACACCTGGACCTCTCATATAATGGTGGCGTGAGGGGAAAATGGTACAAACACTTTAGACACTTGTTTGACCATTTCTTAAAAAGTGAAACATGCATCTTCACTACATTCTAGCTATTAAATTCTTATGTACTTACCCAATAAAATCTAAACATATGTCCAAAAAAGACTTTAACATGTATGTTCATAACAGTCCTAAATTGGAAAGAACCCAACTATCCTTCAGCAAAACACTGAATATACAAATGATCATATTTTCACACAATGGAGTACTTCTCAGAAATAAAAACAACATGGAGGAATCTCAGAAACATTCATTAGTTAAAAGATTAGAGTATATAAGGTTTGATTCCATTTATGGGAAGTTCTAGAACAGACACAACTAGCCTATGGTGATAACAATCAGAAAATGGTTGCCTGGAGCGGGTGGTGTAGGGGAGTAGAGAGAAAAGATAGGAAAGTGGCAACGAGGGACTTTCTCAGGCAAAGGAAATGTTCAATATCATGTCTGGGGAGGTGATTATTGGGATGTATGTAACTGTGAAACCCATCAGACTGAAGACTGAAAATCTGCATTTTACTGTATTAAATAGGACTTTAATAAAAACACATACAGAATGGGCCAAAAATGAATCATGACTGTAACGGATTTAGAAACATAAAAAAATATATATATATTTTTTAACATCTTTATTGGAGTATAATTGCTTTACAATGGTGTGTTAGTTTCTGCTTTATAACAAAGTGAATCAGCTATATGTATACATATATCCCCATATCTCCTCCTTCTTGAGTCTCCCTCCCACCCTCCCTATCCCACCCCTCTAGGTGGTCACAAAGCACGGAGCTGATCTCCCTGAGCTATGCGGCTGCTTCCCACTAGCTATCTACCTTACGTTTGGTAGTGTATATATGTCCACACCACTCTCTCACTTTGTCACAGCTTACCCTGCCCCCTCTCTGTGTCCTCAAGTCCGTTCTCCAATATATTTTAAAAAAATAACACTACTGGAAAAGAGCCTATTGGTCACCTTTGGAGGTTGCTATAGCACCAAATCAATATTCTAAAACTGTTTAAATAAAAGGAAAGAAGCAAGCATTTATCCGGCCTTTCCTATTTCAACTATATTTCAGAGTATCCAAATAGTTGATGAGGTTAAGTTCATTTTTAGTAGAATTACGGCTTAGAGGCGCAGGATGAAGGTAAAATTAAAAAATCACCATTTCGTAAGCCCTAATGAAACAATGGATATGGGCAATGATCATCAGTGGCTGCTAAAACCATTAGGTGAAAGGTTGAGTGGGGAATTTTATAATGGATAAATCAGTCTGAAAACACATGGACCTACTGTTGAATCTTAACATCACTAAAATCCAGACAACCAGATGGTATGCATCTCCTAATGTGATGTGATAGGAAGTTTACAGCATCACCTAAAGTGTTCTTGTGGGAAAGAAGGAAGGGCTAGAAAGAAGGAAACTGAGTCTAATCAACCTTCTAGATCGAATACGGCTTAGAGAAGATGGAGATTAGAGGAACATGTCGAAGACATTAAGTGGAATCAATCCGTCAAGTCCAGATTGTGCAAAATTTTACAAGACAGATGGTTTGGCGTCTTCAGTAAATGAATGACGCGAGAATAACAAAGGTGAGGGGAAATGTTTAGATGAAAAGATACTTAAGAGGAATCTGGGTGGGGAGGGATGAATTAGGAGTATGGGATTAACAGACACACACCACTATATATTACAGATAAACACCAAGGATTTACTGTATAGCACAGGGAACTCTATTCAATATCTTGTAATAACCTATAATGGAAAAGAACCTGAAATTATATATAACTGGATCACTTTGCTATACACATGAAACTAACGCAATATTGTAAATCAACTCTATTTCAATTAAAAATTAAAAAAACTCAAAAGAGGCATATCAACCAAATGCAATTTGTAGACCTTGTTTGGAAAGGTCTACAAATCGCACTTGTTGTTGTTTTCGTTGCTGAGAAAATCTCACAGAATTTTGAGAAATATTTTTGAGAAACATGAACTGGTAATGGATTTTACTATGTGTAAATTTACTTCGAGCCTACGCTTTAGAAAAGTCTTTATATATTAGAAATGCACTCTAGAGTTTTTATAGGCAGAAGGATATGATGTCTAGGGATTTGCTTTTTAAAAGCTGAGAGGCGGCAACTGAAAAACACACAGCAAAATGTTGCTATTTGTTGAAGCTGAATGATTTGTACATTTGGATTCATTAGACTGTTCTATTTTTGTGTATGTTTCAACTTTTCCATAATAAAATGTTGAATAAAAATAAAAGACGTTAACATAAAATGTAATGACAATTCTTCATTCTCCAATTTGTTTTGAGGGGAAAAAAAAGTAACAAGAGGCAGTATCGTCTAATCCCTTCATCCACTTGGGGTGGAATTCCCAGCCAGTAGAAAATTATCATTAAAGATTTTAGAAACTCTATGGAAACCATTTTATTCTACAAACTGACATGATGTTGCTGGCCGTCCTTGGGAAAGTCTCTTGAGGAAGGCTTGTTTGGGGGGCGGGGTGTGTATACGCATATGTGTGTTTTTTCAGCTTTTCTTATTTAAGAGGATGGCAATACACTTTAGAGATAAGTCAGCCTAAACCCTGAGCCCCACTGTCCAGTGGAGCCCAGAGTGGCACGGTGAACACCCCATACTTCTCCTGGAACCTCGTCCCAATTCCTGCTCTTGGTTGGGACCCCGTCCTATGCCTGTGTTCCCTCAACATCTCACTGCCAGCTCACAGAGGACTGTTACTCCTCAAACTCAATGTTTCTAAAATGGAACTTCTCGAATTCCCACCTACAGACCTTCTTCTCTGCCAGTGTTCTCTAAGTGAATCCACCCGGTTGCTCAGAAACCGGGGAGCTACCCCACACTCCCCTCTCATTCATTCCTCATGTTCAATCATCCACCAGCTCCTGTTCATCATGTCTCCTGAATGGTGCCCAGATCCATCCCTTCCTCTCCATGCCTGCTTTGGGTATGTATACACATTCTTCTCAAATCCACTCTCTCTTGGTTTTTCTCTTATTCCGGGTCCCTTCTTCTCAGTTTCCTTTCCAGCCACTCCTTCCACACCTTAAATGTTGCTTTTTTTCTGGACTTCTGTCTTATCCCCTCTTCTCATTTCTCTATGCAACCTGTTGCCTCTGGCAACTTCAAATATGACCTAGGTACCAAAGATGCTCAAGTCTATCTCAAGCTTTGTCCTCTACCCTTAGCTTCATCTCCACACAACCAACTGCCTACTGGATGAACTCGGCAGTGTCAGGAACTTCACACTGACCACATCTCAAACAGAAAGCATCATCTTCTGCCTTCTCCCAGGCATCCTCCAACGGTGCTTCTCATCTCAGAGAACAGCAACTCCCAATTGTTCAAGCTAGTGACTTGAGAGTCAGCCTTGACGCCTGCTTCCCTTCATCCCCTCTGTACACTCAATCCTCAGATCCTGTCTATTCTGCCTTCTGAATTTGTCCATTTCTCTCCCACTGCCCCAACCATAGTCCAGGCTCTCTCACTGCCCTTCCTCTGAGTCCATCCAGCTTTATCATCCATTCTCCACACGGCAGTCATAATGGTCCTCTTATTAAAAAAAAAATTCTGATAACCTCGCTCCCCTTAGATGCCTCCAGAGGATCTGGGTTATGGGTAAAACATGGGACTATGTGTAGATACACACACACACACAGATATATGTCTCTTATATCGCATGTCTTTTTTTTTTTCTTTCAAAATGTCCACAGTGGTCCTTAAGAGAAAGCCAAATTCTTGTTTACAAGTCTTGCATAATCTAACGCCACTAGATTGCTGCCACTACCTCTAACATATTTCCCTCTCCCTTTACCTGCTCCAGCCACCTGGAACGCCTCGCAGTTCCCAGAATATATTTCCTTCCCAGAATTCCAAACGTTTGCACATGCTTTTCTCTCTGCCTGAAATATCCTTTTTCTTTTTAAGACCAGTCTATTGAGGCATGATTGACATTAAAAAGCTGTACATATTTAACGTATACGACTTGAGTTTGGAGATAAGTATACCCCTGGGAAACCATCACCACAATCTATGCTATAAACATACACATCACTTCCAAACGTTTCCTCCTCCACTCTTTACTTATTATTACTGTGCACCTTAAACTTACACAGTGATGTATGTCAATTATATCTCAATAGATAAACAAACAAACAAACCTGTTTTGAAAAGAATACAACATAAGATCTACCGTCTTAGCAACATTCTAAGTATGCAATGCATTGTTAACTGTAAGTACTATGCTGTCTAACAGATCTCTACAACTTAATCATCTCATACAACCAAAACTGCCTGGAATATTCTTTTACTCTTACACTCCACTTCCACACCTTCTTGGCCTATCTAAATTCAACATATTTTTCAAGTCTTCAACATCGTCTCCTTAGGGAGGCGCTTCCCAACTCCCTAGAGTAGCATATATTCCCCTGTTATCTTCTCCTCTATTCTCCCCTTGTCCTATCTTTTCACACTCATCCCATTGGTAATTACTTATTAAATGAATGGTTTTTCTGCCTGACTATAAACTTCATGGAGATAGGGACTGTGTCTGTCTACTGTGGTCTCCCTAGCAAAAGCGTCTGCTAGAGCAGAGAAGGCTCCCCGTTATACCCAGAAGCATTCATCTGAACTGTTGGCCACCTGAAATAGATGCATCCAGATTAAAGACCAGTCGGTGAAATCCCAAAGCCTATTCTATCTACACGAGACCAGGGACTTTCGCTCTGAATTTTATCACAGGTATATACTCTAACCCTGCGCTATGAAGACCTTCCCATAGCCAGAGATGACCAACGCCAATAGGGAAGGAAGAACCAAAGACTCATACAGTCTAAGGATTAGGAAAACGAGACAGAACTGATGGTTTGGTCACCTCCAGGAGTGACCATTATCCAAATCACAACATCCAATAGATAGAGCAGACTTAAAACCAAGAGTTCCAAACGGAAGACAAAGGGCACAAGAGGCTTCTGGACATTGGGGATTTTGATGTCAAGGGTCTGATAGAGGGCAGGGAGGAGCCTTCACGTTAAAATGGATGCTGGGTGATGAGTCCCAAAGCCCATGGACAGAGGAGTGGCTGGGGTGGGGATCAGAGCATCAGTCAACAGCACTTTTCAGAGCTGTTTCATGTTTCTACTTGGGCTGAGTTATCCATCTTCACTCTCAGACATCAGTACTCCTGATTCTTGAACTTTCAGAGTCAGACCAGGACTGTATATGCCATCAGCCCCCCTGATTATGAGGCCTTTGGACTCACACTGAATTATACCACCAGCTTGTCAGAGACAAGACACAAGATCGGGAGCAAAAAAAAAAAAGAAAAAGAAAAAGAAAAAAAAGAACAAGAGATGGGGCAAAGAGTGGGAGAGGGAGATTCCATGTTCATCTGGAGCCCTGGGACTTAGGTCACCCCAGACAGCCCATAATTTCTAAGCCCTTTGAAGGAGGCAGTCCTTCAAATGCTGGTCTCGACAATATTTTCAACAACAATGTACACACATAGGAATTCTGCCTTTTATTCAGTTCTTGAGATTCATGGTGAGCTAAGACCTTTTCTGGTGGCTTGAGGATCTGACAGCATCTTTCTATCACCTTCCTTTCAGATTAGCTGCCAGACAGGATTCCGCAGTGGTGTATGTCACGCTCTTATATGAGAGCTCAGAATAAGACAGTGCCTCTTCTTCCCAAAGCAGACGGATATATTGGAGAAACCTGAGGCCGTCTGATTTTATACCACTTAAAAGTAATCTATCTGGTCTTTTCTCCTCGGAGAATTTTTTTTCCTCTTACCATTTAGACATGTTACTATAACATGCCTCGTTAATGGTTTCTGATTAATGTTACTCAGAACAAGATGAAACCTTTCAATTTCTGATCTCATTTATTTTCTCAGCCCTGGAAAGCTTTTTTTTTCCCCTCCACTGTATCGACTGTTTTGGTCACAGGCAAGCTTGCCTTTCATACAAACAATAGCCCTAGAGTAAATCCTACTGTTTTTATTTCCCTGAACCACAGTGAGACTTTCTATTCTTCCTGTTCTTTAATTACTGAGGATGGAATTAAAAAGTAATGAAAAATGTTAGAGAATAGTTAGATCACAGATGGACCTATTTCTTAGTCAAAGAAATTACAAAGATGTGGTCTCATATTAAAATTTCCCCACTTAACTAAAGCATAGAATTTTGTGTCATTTCTTACAGGTTATTATAGGTTAATTTATATAATGTATGTGTGTACACTTTATATAATTATATATGTGTATGTATGTGTACACATATTACATAAGCTCTGAGTTTTTTCAAGCAGCAGGGATGGCTTTCTTAATAATGTATTTTTCAAGGTGGGCCTTGAAGCATGTGGACTCTCACCCGGGCTCGTTTCTGAGAATAGATACGTGTTTGCCAGGAAGCCGGCTAAGGTCGGGTGTAGATCAGGGGCTCTGAAACTTGGGTGTGTAACGGAATCATCTGGAAGGCTTATTAAAACACAGGTTGCTGGACACCACCCCAGAGTGTTAGTAAGTGTAGGATGGGGCCCGAGAACCTGCATTTGTAACAAGGGCCAGGTGACGTGGATGCGCTGGTCAGGGACCACATCTTAAGAACACAGACTACTGTGTAGATGGTGGCTACGTGGACCCTAGACCCAGGCCTTGGCCCTTAGGGTACCAACAGCAGTCAATTCCTGCTTTGAGAATCAGCAGAAAACCAAAGCTTCTGTGGAGAGTCAGCTCGTAGGTCATGGGATGACACGGTCTATGGAAGTAAGAGGCATAAACATTCCCAAATGTCCAGCGTGGATGCCGGACGTGCCCGGGATAAGAGGCAAGTGATTGCATGAGGGTGGGATCCGAGCCCCATCCTCGGATGCTTACATAAAGACGCGTGGAGGCCAGCCAGACACGCAGCTACCCCAGAGAAGACAAGTCAGAGAGCAGGCTCTGGGCCCCATTGCTCCAGCCTGCCACATGGAGATGCAGAGCGGACCTCACGGGCCCTCAGCTCATGGCACAGGGGCTGTGCTCTACTAGGCTGTGCTGCTGCAGGACCAAGACTCACAAGCCCCTCCCCTCCTGCAGGGATCGGGTAGCCACGAAGGACTGTCACTGTCATCAACATGGAGCCTGGCAGAGCCTGGCACCCAGACCTTTGCTGTGCAAGCATGGGGAGACCAACATCCTAGAAAGCCTTATCAGTGGGTTCCGCGGTCACCACCTCTGTTCTCCCCGGAGCGCAGCCTGCCCCTGCAATAAAATCTGGGGGCCCTCCTGTGCCCATAACCCCTCCACCTGTGCCCCTGCCTCCGGAGGGACAGTGCTCCCTCATCCTGTTCTCCCCTCTGTTGGTGACGTCTGACCCTCCACTGGGTTCCTTCTCACAGCATATAGAGACATTCAAATCTCCCTTAATAAAAGTATTAAATTATTAAAATTAATAAATTATTATAAATTTTAATAATTGTATACATATTATATACATAAAATTTTATAAACTATCATAAAATTTATAAAAAATTTAAGAAGTTTAACCATCTCAATGCAGGGCTGCCTTCAGCTCCTTCCCTTCACAAATAAGTACCTGGACAAGTTATCACCTCCCATTTCACCATCGGGCTTGTCTCCATGATGTCGCTGCTTCTACGCATGTTGGGTCCTCATAGGCATTCAGTCATCAGTCTAACAGATACCTACTGAGCCATGTGTTAAGCATGGTTCTACATGCTTGGGATGCAAAGGTGAGCCCCACAGAGATCTGTGCCCCATAAAGCTTGCAATCTAGCTAGTAAAGGTAGAGAAATACAATACGCACAATAAATAAGTCAGTTCCCTGGCGTGCTAGAAGCGGATGAGAGCTCAGGAAAAGAGCAGCGTGAGAAGGGATGAGGAGATGGGAGCAGGGCAGAGACTGAAGTTACAGGCCAAGTTCAACATGCTGGGCCCAAATTTTTTCCTTCAATTAAATTTCAAATGGGTAAATGCCAAGTATATTAGCTAGGGTAACATATTCATGGGCTTTTTAATTGCTCGACTTTCAAAGAAATCTTATGTAAATTCCACTTAGGAAAGAACCCAGCCTGGAACCGAAAACACAGCAAGAGTCTGCAGTCTCCAAAAGGGAGTGATTTTAGGATCCAGGGAAGGTCTCCACCATCCTCTTTGCTTCTGCAGCCTGGACGTTCATTACATCATGAGGACATGAAGCCTTCCATTCCACGAAGGGGGCTCAAGTGTAGAGGAGGGGGCAGTGCAGTGTCTTAAAGGTCCTGAGCAGTTAGGGATAACGAGTGAAATCTGACACAGAGAGCAGGCTTTGACTGGAGTACTTGCACTAGGTACTGGGTACTTGCCTGGCTAGAACAAGAAGGAGATTCCAGCAGCGGAAGGAGGAAGAAATTCAATAAACTTAAACCTTACAGTTGTGTCCTGAGTCGTTTCCAACAAGCCTACTTCCCAGGGGCTCAGGAATGCACAAGCTCAGGACAGGGAGCAGTGGGGACACAGAGACCCCAGCTGGGCATCATCCCCCAGGACCCCCCTCTTTGCGGTATGGAGGAGGACGTACCAGTTAAGCGGTTACCAGGTGTCCCCCATCCACACCCCTCATTCGGGTTCATTCACTAAAGTGAAGAGGTTGGAATGCATCAATTTGTCCAACTTTTTTGTTTACGGTGAACTTCATCTTTCAAACAGAATCTTAAGCAATACCCAGTGTCTGAAATATCCAGCAGTGGAGCGGATCTGAATGGGGGGCCAGCAAGAGGCCATTCTGTGTCTTCTTCCTCTCCCCACTCCCATTATCCTCCGTAGAAGCATTTCTGAGAAATGGGAGAGTCCCACAGAACATGGTCCTTCTCTCCTCTGGCATCTTATGACTCTATGATGTACATGAATTGTCAAAACATGTAGCATGTAAATTCTAATTTAAGGAGATGATTTAATTTTAAGAAAAATTTAAGGAGAGAGTGAAACTGGATGGGAGTGGGGACCAAATTCTCTAGCTAATGTCCAGATTGGGTCGCCCAGGCATGAACAAATTGTTCAACCTTTCGAGGGGCGAAGGCCAGGTCTCCCCCAGTCTGAGGAGGGGTGACAACCCTGCTGGAACATCTTTAGGAACAGAAGTGGGATGAAGGATTCTGTCATTCACCAGCTAAAGAAGCTTCAAATACACAGCAAAAATGACCAGGCAGTTCTACTCACAAACACAAACAGACTAAGAGGAAAGGATGCCATGACACAAACCTTGATTCCAAGTTCGATATTTTCTCCTCCATACACATCCATCCCAGGGTCCAGAAGACCAATTTCACCAAAGAACTTCCTGTTGACCACAAACGAGCAGCCAATCATGGCTGGCGTTCTGCGGGAGGGAGAAAGAGGCAACAGTCATGTGATACGTACATGCGAATATTACTCAGCCGCGAGAAAAGGAAATCCTGACATTTGCAACAACACAGATGGACCTTGAGGGCGTTATGCTGAGTGGAACAAGTCAGAGAAAGACAAATACTGTAGAACTCTCTTATATGTGGAATCTAAAAAAGTCAAATCATAGAAACAACGAGTAGATTGGTGGTTACCAAAGGCTGGGGGGTGGAGGAATTGGGGAGATGTTGGTCAAAGGGTCTAAAGTTGCAGTTAGAAGATAAACAAGTTCTGGGGATCTAATGCACAGCACTGTGATTATCGTTGAGAATACTGGACTTGGGGTTTCCCTGGTGGCGCAGTGGTTGGGAGTCCACCTGCCCACGCAGGGGACACAGGTTTGACCCCTGGTCCCGGAGGATCGCACATGCCACGGAGTGGCTGGGCCTGTGCGCCACAACTGCTGGGGCTGCGTTCTGGAGCCCGTGAGCCACAGCTACTGAAGCCCGTGCGCCTGGAGCCCGTGCAACGGGAGAGGCCACCGCCGTGAGAGACCTGCGCACTGCAATGAAGAGAAGCCCCCGCTCGTCTCAACTAGAGAAAGCCTGTGCGCAGCAACGAAGACCCAATGCAGCCAAAAATAAATAAATTAATAAATTTATTATAAAAAGTAAAAAGAATACTGGACTTCCCTGGTGGTCCAGTGGGTAAGCCTCCGCACTCCCAATGCAGGGGGCCTGGGTTTGCGGAACTAGATCCCACATACATGCCACAACTAAGAGCCTTCATGCCGCAACTAAAAGATCCTCTGTGCCACAACTATGACCCCATGCAGCCTAAATAAATAAAATATTTTAAAAAAATACAGTATTTATATACTTCAAAGTTGCCAAGAGAGTAGATCTTAAATATTCTCATCACAAAAAGAAACGATAATTATGTGACCTGTTAGGGGCATTAGCTAATGCTACGGTGGTTATCTTATTGCAATACAGAGATCAAGTCAACATGTTGTATACTTTAAACTTACACAGTGTTATGTGTCAATTGTATCTCACTTGAAGGAGGGGGAGGAGAAGAAGCCGCCTCTAAGGCATTTTACTGGTGCCGTAGGGGGTAAAGAAACACACGACATACTTCCTGCGTTCAAGCAACTAAGTTATTATTATTACTATGATTATCGCAGCCATTTATCGAGTCATTACTACAACTCAAGCATAAAGGCAAAGCACATTTCACACACTCTCTCACTTAAAAACATCCATGGTCGTGTGAAGGAGGTAGGACCTCTCCAGCCGAAGCCCGCGGAGAGCTCGCGACCTGGCATGAATCATAGAGTAGAGGTCAGGACCCAGCCAACTGCAAAGCCCTTCATTTTAGCCTTTCTGCTTCACTGCACTCTTCAGAAATGGCTTCGTGAAGGAGCCGGCAAACGCCCAGACTGCCAAACGCCAGAAATGCTGTTCAGATGCTTTCCCGGGCGAAACAGACGTCTCATGTGGGAGGCCCCGTGAAACTCCACTGGGGCCGCCGGGAAGCTCTCCGGTGGGAGGCTCCTGAGCTGAACTGTAGACCTCAACGTTCGATCCTCGTCCGCTCCTCCAGATCCTGAGCTTGACTTTGACCTTAACGTCCAGATTTTTGACCCCTCTCGGTGCCCACGTGGTGCGGCAGCAGTGGGACTCACTGGAAAGGTGAGTGTTCAGAGTTGAACGGACCTAGTTTGATGAACATGGGTGCTGCCATGGGAAAGTGTACTTGTGTGAAGTTAATGGACCCTCCTGGATCCCAGTTAACTCTCTGTGGAGTATCGCTGTGAAAAGATATGCAATGAGCTCAGTGCAGAGAGCAGGGGCTCAATAAACAAGGCTCCTCTGCCCTCCGCGTTTCTCCCGGAAGCTCACACCAATCCCATCTATGGACACAGGACACTGCCCTCTACTGGGGCAGCTGTACCAGTTACGCCAGGACGGCAACCACTTCACCGTCAGTCATTTCCTGCAGCCTTTGGTCCCTCTGAGAGAAGCAGCTGACCCCTTGCTTGCAAAAGCACTATGTGAACCCAACTCTTATCTCAGTTAACTGAACCAGGAGTTAGCACAGATCCCAAACGGGGTCAATCAGATTATGTTTTTCCCGAAACTTGGGATCGAGACAGTGCTGGGAGCTAGAACTAGATGGTCTCATCCATCTGTAGGGCTCAGGCTGCCATCTGGGGGCAGCTCCGGTGGTCCCTGTACAAGGATGGCTGAGCAGAGGGAGGCAGATGCACTGTGGAGGTGTGAGACCACGGGATGGGGGGTGGCCTGGTGTCTTCGGCTGCCCGTCTGCTGACAGGCCTGGCTCCGCTCTCTGCCCCGGGTCATGTGCGAGCCCCCTGGGTCTTTGCGATCTGTCCTCCTTTTATTTATTTATTTTAAATTTTATTTATTTTTGGCTGCGTTGGGTCTTCATTGCTGCGTGTGGGCTTTCTCTAGTTGCGGCGAGCAGGGACTACCCTTCGTTGGGGTGCGCAGGCTTCTCATTGTGGTGGTTTCTCTTGTTGCGAAGCACGGGCTCCAGGCGCGCGGGCTTCAGTAGTTGTGGCACAGCGGGCTCAGCAGTTGTGGCTCAAGGGCTCCAGAGCGCAGGCTCAGTAGTTGTGGCACCATGGGCCCAGTTGCTCCGGGGCATGTGGGACCCTCCTGGACCAGGCCTCGAACCCGTGTCCCCTGCATTGGTAGGCAGATTCCCAACCACTGTGCCACCAGGGAAGCCCGATCTGTCCTCCTTGACTTAACCCGTATTAGACAGGTTTCTGTTCTTATGACACGTGCCATCTCCCCCACCCTCTCCTTATGATCCGGGGGAGGGTGCATGTTTTATCACACAGCCAGAAGAGGCAAACTTCAGGGAAGATTCACTCTGGGAGAGTTATAAGCCGGGGTCACTCGAGTGATGGAGAAATGCCAGTGACGTGTGTGCTTGGAGACGGGACATGTGGTCCTGGGAGGGCGGGAGTCTGCAGAGAAGGGGGAACGGGAGCCAGTGCTGGTGTCACCTCAGTTTTCTAGAGAGCCATTGCTGAGCACATCAAGAAATTCTGAGAAGTCAGAACAGTCTCTCCAACCCCTAAACTCAAGGTCTGAAAATTCCCAATGCTAACACGCATGCGTAATAAGATCCTGCTCTAAGACGCTGTGCTTTCTAACCCCTCGAGGGCAAGCAGGGCAGTCAGAATCACAGGGCACAGCAGTCAACAAACACTCTCGAAGGGGTGGCTCTGGGCACAGCCCCATGGCTGAAAAGCATGTTTCTCTGAGATTGGTTCAGGATCCACCTACACCAGCATCACCCGGAGGGCTCCTTAGAAAATGCAGATTCCTGGGTGCAGCCCAGACCATGGAACCAGACTTACAGAGACGGGACTTAGGAATTTGTGTTTGTACCAGCAGAAGCAGCCTGTAGAGCCCATCTCCCTCTTGAACTGCCAGGTCTCCAAGAGCAGAGAAGTTATCCCCCTAAGTTCTCGTTGTATTCCCAGGAGTGAGTGCCTTGCTGACACAGAGCTAGATACTATTGAGTGAATGAATGAGTGTAACAGATCTGGTGACCGCCCCTGGTGGGGAAGGGCCCCGTGATGCCCCAGGGACAAACTAGCTGACCTGAACCAGAAGCCAAGGGCAGCAGGACAGTGTGCGTTCGCTAGGGGAGGGAGGGAGGGATGAACAAAGAAGGAGGGAAGGAGAGGGAGAGAAGGAGGGAAGGATTCAAGGCACAGGACTTTCACCGTCAAGGACACAGGCCGCTTCTTCCTTCCCGATACCTCTCAGATCGCCCTTTAGGAAACATCTTTCGCCATCACGCAGCCTGATCTCTTCATGTAACTGGCTTCATCCGGATGACATCGTTTGGTTGCGGTGGCGAGGAGAGATGGATTCACAGTATGAGTCACCCTGGGTCCTCTACCTGCTGCTCACAGCTGTATTCAGCGTATTCCAGCAGGTCCCACAGCAGAAGCCCTAGGATTCCCCACGACAGGACGGTGAGGTCCCCTAGTGCCTCCTCAGTGAAGTTAGGCCACAGCAGCCACCCAGCTGTCACGAGGCCCCACAAAGAGGTCACAGACAAGCAGGCTGCTGTCTGCATCCTGGCGGGCTGTCAGAACCCAAAGATCAAGGGCAGGAGGCTGGTCCTCACGCAACGAAGATGTGGAATGAGCATGTGATCATTACTGCTGTTGGTGGCATGTGGAAAGGTCCCCTAAAGGCCACGGTCAAACACCTGCCACCGTGTCAAGAGGGTGCCTGGGCGCTGGTACCCATCTTGGCACTCTAATGAGGCCAAGCTTGACAGGGATGGTGCAGAGGAGGGGCTGGAAGCAGCCTGGGAGACCAGCCCCGAGGAGACGGCTTCCCTGCTAAGTCAAGAACCCAGTCTTGCAAACAGCAGGGCTCCGAGGCTGCCCCACTGTGCTGGGAGCGGGGCAAGGTTCAAGCAGGTGACTGATGTATCCCTGGTCGATGTGGAGACTAATTAAAAGGCGTATGCTCACCCCTGGCTGGGCCAGCGAGGGTTGCTGGATGACTGCTCTGAATTCTGGACTGATGATGGACAGCTGTCCTCACTGCTCGGGAGAAGCAGGTCTCCAACAGAAAGCCTCCACCTGGCCTATCTGGGACCCACTGCACTGGTGGCGTGGTTAGCCAGACCCGTCCTTACAGGCAGAACCAAGAGCCCACCGGGGCCCCACTTCCCCTCCAAGGTTTCATCCTCACCTGCCCATCAAACCACAGCTGATGGTACTTCGGGGTCACGAGCTCCTGGAGCGTGAGCCTACAGCCTCGTTCTTCAAACTCCACTGCGATTACCACCATCAGCACAAACATTTCAGTTCGAAATCATTCAAAAAGGATAATCATATTAAGGGATCTGCCAAAGTCTAATAGCTCCATTACGGAGGAGAAGAACGGAAATTAAAAATAATCGCTTTTATTGTTGCTGTTCCAGAGAATGTAGGCAACATACACGACGGTTCCAGCTGAGAGAGAGGGGAAAGGGAGGGAGAGACAGGAGAGGACAGGGCGGCAGGCCCAGGAATTTCCACCCGGATATGCAGAGCTTTGTCAATGTCACTGCTTCCTCTCCTCGTTGGTGACAAAGGGCCCACCTGTGTTCTAGATGTGTCCACCCTCAAAACCCTTCACTGGCTCCCTACTCTCTCCTGAGTTAAATAAAGTTCTTAGCATGCCTGCCCATGGCTTGACCACACTGGGCAATTCATTGTTCGGGAAACGTGTCCCAACCTATGTCTGGACGTCCTTCTCCAGAAATGTCCTCCACAGGACCACCTCCGTCTGCCCAAATCCTAACCACCTCTCAAAACATATTTATCTTTTCTGTTGCAAAAAACAAAGATATATGTCTTACAGAAAATATACCTTGACAAAAATAAGAAAACAATAAATTCATCTGTGCTCTCTGGCCATAAGCTCTCAACTCTGTCATCCAGCCGCTATCGTTCCAGTTCACCTCCTCAAGTTCACCGGATCCACCCCACTGGGACCTGCAGTCCACTGGCGCTGCCACCTTGACAGTGGAACCCCTTCTCTTGTGTTTTTCCCACCCGCCAAGCTCAAAGCCATGGTTGCTTATTGTAAGAGCGCCCCGGCTTCCCCATTCCCACTTTGCTTTGTTGGCAGAACCCTGATGCTGATAAGTGCAACTCTGATTTGGCTTTAAATTCAGGGCTGTGTGTGTCCAGTGGGTCCTCAGTGGTGTCCTACAATCCTGCTCCGGGGCCCGAGTCACTCCAGCCTGACTCTCCTAGGAGACTCTGCCCCAGCTTCTCCTTCCTCCGCAAACCTCCCACACGACCTCCTCCCTCTCAAGCAGCCACGTTCCTTCCCACTTCCCTAAGAAAGCAGCAAACAAAAGCGAATGTCCCCACCTCCCTCGTCCACCCACTTAGTGGGCCCCGTCACCCTCCTGCCTCCCTTTTGCTGTAATTGAACTGTCCATGCTCTTAGCTGAGGCCAACCTCTCCACCCATCCTCTCTTGCTGCTCGAGGACCTCACTTCAGCCATCCCCCCTCCCCTGAATACCCCTGTATTAAATATCTATTCACCTGTATTAAAATCTATTCTTATTTTCTGTATTCTTGGTGCTTTGACACTCGGGGCCTTGTTGACTGGGGAGAGACTGCCCCTCCCAGGGCTCGCCAATTCTTAGAGACACCAAGAAACCAGCTGGAGAGGATGCCTCTCCTATGCAAACTAACGAGCCCAGAGCCCACCCCAGTCACCTCCTCTACCTGGTCTTTACACTCCAGGAAGCAACAGCCCTCTACCCTGATCATCCCAGGGCCAGGAACCAGATAACTGGAGACAGCCCCCTACACCCCAAAATGTTCCAACTAGCCGATCCTAAGCCAGATCAGCTGCTTACGCTGCCTCGCCCATTTCTTCTGGAAGAAACCACAGTAAAGACTTGGGCCCTTGCCTTCTCCTCACTTCTTCTCCTCCTAACTGCCCCAGGTGCTTCCCCGGATGGCCCTGTGTGGCATGGCAGGCCTCCTTCTCTTGGAAACTGTGGGTAACAAACTATCTTTTTAATGGCAATATTCTGTTGTCCTCACCATATCTGAATTTAAAAACCCTGAGTACGTGTTAGAACAACACTGTACATTATCATCTTCCGTCCTGGGTGGGCTCATTCCTAGCAGCTCACAGTCGACAATTCCCCTCTTGACCCACTTCCCTTACAGCTGCCTCTCCTCATTTTTTGCTCCCCCTTACAGCAAAGCCCCTTTAAAGAGCTGTGTAGTGGCTTCCCTGGTGGCGCAGTGGTTAAGAATCCGCCTGCCGATGCAGGGGACACGGGTTTGAGCCCTGGTTCAGGAAGATCCCCCATGCCGCGGAGCAACTAAGTCCGTGTGCCACAACTACTGAGCCTGTGCTCTAGAGCCCGTGAGCCACAACTACTGAGCCCACGAGCCACAACTACTGAAGCCTGCGCACCTAGAGCCCATGCTCCGCAACAAGAGAAGCCACGGCAATGAGAAGCCCGCGCACCACAATGAAGAGTAGCCCCTGCTCTCCGCAACTAGAGAAAGCCTGCACACAGCAACGAAGACCCAATGCAGCCAAAAATAAATGAATGAATTAATTAAATTAAAGAGCTGTGAACACCTGATGTCTCCAATTTTCTCTGCAGTTCTCTTCTAAGCCACTCAACCAGGCTCTCACCCTCACCACTCCACGGCAAGTGCATTTGTCAAGGTCAGAGACAACTCATCCTAAATCCAATGGCCAATTCTCAGTCCTCGTCACGTGTGCCCTCCTAGCTGCATCTGATACAGCAGACCATTCCCTTTCCCTGGAAGCAGGCTCTCCGTGCCCGGCTGTCTTCGTGGACGCGCCCCTTTCAATCTTCCTTCTTGACTCTGCCTTTGCTTTCTGATGTTCAGGGTAGAAGGACTCCAGGGCAGAGCCCTTGGATCTCTTTTCTTCTCCATCTGCATTCATTCCTTGGTGATCACGTTTGCTTTCTTGGCTTTCAGTAGCATTTATATGCCAATAGTTTCCAAATTCACACTCCAGTCTGAATCTTTCCTCTGAACTGCAGACCGGTACATCCAATGGCTCATTATGTCTAAGGGATCCCTCAGACACAGTTGGAAAGGAATCGTTAACCTTCCTTCCACTCAAACCCATCCCACCTATCTTTTCTATCTTAGGTAATGTCAACTCCATTCTTCCAAATGTTGGGGTGAAAACCTTGGTGTTGGCTTTGGGGCCAACCGGTCAGAAATTCTTATGGCTCTACCTTCAAAATACGTCTGGGATCTGAGAACCTCTCACCATCTTCACTGCCACCATGTAATCTGAACCATCATCATCATATTGCCTGGATTACCACCATGGCTCCCAACTGGCTTTCACCCCGCTCTCTTGCAGCCAACTCTCAATGATCTATTGAAACACAAGTCAGATCAGGCTATGCGTCTGCTGGAAACCCTCCCATGATTCCCCATTTCCTTCAGAGTAAAAGTCAGGGTCTCACAACAGCCTCCAAGGCTCCATCCGGACAGTCTGTGTTTCCGAGTTTCTTCTTGCCCTCTCCGCTCCAGCTACATTCCTAGGTATACGCTCAAAAATAACTGACAAGAGGTATTCCAACAACAACTTGTACATGCATGTTCACAGCAGCATCTTTCACAGTAGCCAAAAGGCTGAGCCCAATGGATGCATGGATAAACAAAATGTACATGGTCCACCTGTACAATGGATGACAGTTCTGAGACACGTTGTAACATGGATGAAGCTTGAAAACATCATGTTAAGTAACAGAAGAAAGAAGGTCATATATTATAGGATTCCCTTTACATGAAACGTCTAGAACAGGGAAATCCATAGAGATAGAAAGCAGATTGGTGGTTGCCAGGGGCAGTGGGGAGGGGACAGTAGGGAGTGACTGTTTAATGGGTACAGGGTTCCCATTTGGAGGAAAATATTCTGGAAGTAAATAGTGGTGATGGTTGCAAAATATTATGAATGTACTAAATGCCACTGAGTTATACATGTAAAATGGTAAATTGTATATGTATTTTACCACAATAAAAAAATGTGGAACTGGTGATAATAATTCTTAAGCTTCCTTTGATTGTCACATTACATTATAAATGGGAACCCAAATTTCCCAGGTGCCGGTAAACAGAGGGCAGGAGACTGCAGGGGTGGTTCTATCTCCATCCTTACCTTCTATTCATGGAAACTATTTTCTAACACTCTGGAGATACCACCCCAAGATGCTTCCAGTTTTAGCCCAAACACCACATTTTCACAATCTGGGATAAATGGCGCAAACACCAAGGTGCTCACTCTAGGATGGGTGAGGACACACGGCCCCAGGGCTCAGGGAAAGCATATTAATCTAAACGTCCTGCTGGGTGGTGTCCAATCTTCTGTGACAGTCTCCTCATCAGTAAACCGGGCATGAGACTCTGCCCTGGACACCTTATAGGACTGTGGTTAGAATCTGATGAGGTGATGAAAACACATGGTCTCCGTGCAGGACAATGTACTCAACACGTGTGAGGTGTTATCAAGAACTTGAAAGAAAAGCAGAGGGATGAAGGACTGAGGGGGAGGGGAACAGAGGGAAGAAGCTGGTGAGGGAGTATCCCGGCAAATGGTGTCCCTCCAGGAAATATTTTGGGTCTAGAACGAGACAGGCAGCGAAGGAAGCCTGAGTTCTAGGAGGAAAGAGAAATAAGGAAGTCTAGTACACAACATGGTATAAAGGTGTGAAGTCTGAGGTCGGTATCAGGGGTGGGTGTATGAAAACACCCCAGGGAAGAGAGTGGGGCAGTCACAGTGGCCCAAGAGAAATGCCTGTCCAACTCGCAGTGACGGGTGAAGGACGCTTAGCCCCGCAGATGGCCCAGCCCGTCCAGAGGTCACCTCCTCTCAGCCCTGAGGTCAGGGTCAGTCTGTGCCTCAGCCTGTGGGGTCAAGGAGAAAATGTGTGAGATCCCACCTCCTTGCTGCTCCTGGCACTTGTTCAACTCAATGCCTTATCCGCACGGCACAGAAGGGCTCTGAGTAGGGGTCAAGTGTGGCTGCTAATTTGTGCACTTGTTCATCTGGTCAACAAGCATCACCAGGCAATGGAGGATGCCTTTGTTAGACTATGTAGCAAGCACTTGAGGAGATAAAAACACACTAAGAGATCGTCCTAGTGGGGAAGTAAAGCAAGCACTAGTTCTTGGTGTTCCTCAGTAAAAACGATTTCTGGTTGAAGCTATGGAGTTACAGCTATGTATCTATATGTCTGCATCTGTATGCGTCAGCAAGGCTGTTGGAGTGGAAAGAGCAGACTCCAGGGGTGCAGGGGAAAGAAGGAGCTAGAAACGGAGACTGTGGATCTGTGGCGTGTGGACACGGTGATGAGCTGTCTTCAGAACAAAGCCCCCATCGGGAAGGGTCTTCCCTCCTCCCCTTTTCAGTGACGGCTCTTACCGGGGCACTGGGGTGTGTGTGTGTCACAGCGTGGCTGGCTGTCTAGGTCACCACGGTGGCTACAGGGGCTGGAGTGTCTGCCTGCCCCTTGCTTTGCCCTGCCCACCTCTTACCTCCTGCCGCTCTTGGAGCTCCCAACTGCCCCCAACCACTGCCAGCCCAGTGGCCACATCTCCAAAGGCATGTCTAGCTGATGGTTCAGGAGTCAGGGGTCCGGAGCTTACCCTGTTTTCTCTCTTCTCTTTTCTTTGGGCCAAACTGCCTTTCTTTGTCCTCAGATTCAACCCCTGCCATTTTCCTTGGTCCCAGCTCTGCCTCAGCTAATAACCAGGCCTGTTAGCTGAGAATCTTCTAACACCAAGGCCCCATTTGTAAGAAAAACATAGACAACTCATTGCCATCCCTGGAGCTGTCTTTGCATGAATTTCTGCAAATCCCGTTCTCAGAGCCCAGCCAGCACTGGGTATTTTGGGGGTCCCATCACGTTTTTCGGCAATAAGTAGCTTGGTTAATCAAAAATGCACTGATTTCAGTGCATTTTATTATAACATCACACACCATGAGTTCTTTTACACCATTTCCTAATAAACACAAGTTCCTGATGTGGATGTCACCCTCCTCAGTCACCCTCTGGCACAGACACTGGTTTGCTAAAGTGACCAAAAGACAGGGCAGGGACGGGAGAGGAGAACTCAGCAGGCACTGCGTCACCCAGGCCAGCAGTGCCCTGTTGCAGATGCATCTGGCGCTGCAGGAGTATAATTCATAATTACACCTAATCCTCAAAGCAGCTCTACTTGGTAGTTATTAGTCCCACTTTCCAGCCAAGGAAACTGAGGCTAGAGGTTAAGTGAACTGTCCAAGGGCAGACACATGCAAATAAGTTCGGAGCTAGGAGCAACCTGGTGGTGTCTGATCCCACAGCGTCCTAGGTATCCTGCTGCCTCCCAGACGAGATCACTGAACACCGGCAGCAGCTAAGAGCTCTCGCACTGGGTAAAGTAAGTGGTCCTACTTTGAAGATTCCTGGGAACTTGCAGCCGCTGAACAGTAAAAATACAATTTGGGGGAAGGAGCTGGCTGGCTCTCATAGAATTCTCAACTCGCACGGTACAGTAATTTAATACTCAGAGCTCCATTTGCCTCTGCTATACATATAAATACCTAAAGGGTAAGTACCGCTGCCTTTCTAAAACATCAAATGCTGGATCCAGCACACAAACATCCCACCAGAAAATAGGGCCCAAAGGCCAGCGCTTCGCCTGTTAAATAGAGGTAACACGTTCCCTTTTGTTGCTGAAAAGATAATTCATGCTGAAACAACTTCCTCCAGATTGGGGAGTGAACTGTCTGGGTATTAAGAGCCTTTCCTTGTGAAGGATAAAGGCAGCGCTCATCTCTCTGCAGTGCGATTTTTCACAGATGCAGAAAGTGTCAGTGGGGATTGAAGTTGCCGGTCCCAAACGCCTTTCCTTGGCTCACTGATTCGCCTGGGCTGGATTTATTAAAACAGAGACCCTAACAAAACTCTGCAGCAAGACGTTTCCTATAAATAATTTTCTCAGCATAACACTTTTGCTCTTTGCTAATCATAGTTTCTTTAGGCTTTGAGAAACCGATTTGCAAAGTATCCTTTGAAGGCTATTTCTGTAAAAGCATCAAGTTTCAGAAGAAGTGGTAACACATTAAGTAGTTATCAGCCATCGATATATATGGCGCATATATATATATATATATATATATATATATATATATATATATGACATATGCTATCTTGTGAGATGAAACATAGATTCAGTGAATGTTTGGGGAAGAGAAAAAGAAGAAAGGTCCAGAGCAAGGTTCTGGCTGTTTCTGTCCAGACAGAGAGCTAAGAACATTTTTCACAGACGAACATTTATAATCCATTTGAAGATGGAAGCACTTGCTTTGAATCTCAGTGAAGCAAAAGGCTACCCCTCCCCCAGCAAAAATTCAGTGTTCCTCATTAGCAGACCCGGACTCCAAAAAATTGAACTCGTTATTATTATATTTTGAATTTCACCAGTAAAATATTTGTGGAAGTTGGTTTTCACTCTTGTTCAAAAGTACCTACATAATAGCTTTGATTTAGTGTGTCTTGGATCCTAAAGCTTAAAAATATTGACTATTTGTCCCTTTACAGAAAAATTTTGCCGAATTCTGTTCTAGAACGGGAGCCCTGGAGGGAAATCCAGATGCCACGTGGAGCAACTTGGTACCTACCTGGCGAGTGGCCGGAAGGGAACTTGGAGAAGGATAGATAAGGGCCTCAGGGGAGGGAAAGACTTGGAAGATAGATGAGCCTCTTTCTCATCCGTTAAAGGGGGATAACAGTCCTGCTGCAGCTTCCAGAGCTGATGTAAGAACAAATTTGATAAATGCTTTGGGCCGTACACTTGAAAATGGCATCAGGCTCTCGACACACGTGTTGTTCTATAAAAGAAAGTGAAGGGCAGCAGGATGTGCCACCCCAAAATACGCCTCTTTGGCACAGAATTATCTTGAGCTGGTTATTTTTAAGAAACAGCAGACTTAGGAGAAGCTCTGAAAAATCTAAAAGTAACTCTTTTGAAAGAGAAGTTTACATTCAGAAAGGAAATCTCCATTTGTAAGGGTGTCTCCCTCTCTGCACCAGGAAGAAAAGGATGACCCTAAATCTCTATAAACTCTCCCCAATGGAGAAGACACCAGCTTAAATCTACGTAACAAACCTTACCTTTGTCTACTGTGCTTTTCTTGTTCACCTTCCATCAACAGGCCTCCCTGCTCCCCAACATCTTCTTTTGTCTTTAGCTGGAGATGGTATTTCAGGTGGTGGCTTTGGCCATTTCTGGGAATTACTCAGTGTTCTTGGTTATCTCCATGAATACCCAAGGCATACAGGTTATTAAACAGATGTTTGTTTTTCTCCTATTAATCTGTCTTTTTATTATGGGGTGGCGGGGGGGGGGGGCGGTTCTCAGCTGAGAACCTAGAAGGGTAGAGGGGAAATTATTTTTCCTCCTGTACCAAAAGAAGAGTGTTGAGATTTGCGCATGCTGGAAAATTTTCCTGAGAAGATTTTAGAACATCCTATATAAATGCAGGCTCTATGGGATAACATAAAATTAAAAGTAAGTAAATGAGATGTACCAAATACGGACTCATCTCAGGCAAAGCAAG
Organism: Globicephala melas; assembly: GCF_963455315.2. Lineage (NCBI taxonomy): Eukaryota > Metazoa > Chordata > Mammalia > Artiodactyla > Delphinidae > Globicephala > Globicephala melas. Next base: position 13,445,595 of record NC_083328.1, on the reverse strand, counting down.
ATGATTGGTCAAAGGAAACCGGGAAGAAATGCCCCATATAAGTGATTCAAACTACCACAAGGACGCGACTCTCTCTCTGAGTCCACCCGTGTGTCTATCCACATGTACCCTTTTTCCTCCTTATAAACACTTTACATGTTTCACTATGTTCTGTCTCTATGTAGAAATTCATTTCTATACAGCTGATGGGCCAGGGCCGTGTCACTGGCCACTGGCGCCTGGTGGTCTAGTGGCTGGGATTCAGCGCTCTCGCTGCTGCGCCCTGACTTCAGTCTCTGGCCGGGAACCAAAATCCTGCTTCAAGCCGCTGCAGGCTGAGGCCACCTGAGATCAGTAGCTTTGAGATGGGACTGGGATGCTTTAAGACTAGGATGAAAAGAAGCAGAAAGATGTGAATTTTCGGCTGTGACGATAAAACCAACCCTTGAAGCTAACTTCTGAAACAGTCTCAAAGCCAGGATTTCATGAGCATGAGCTAGACACGGGAGAAGTGTTTTCTAAACTGGGAACATCGCTGAAAATATCAAGGATGGCGGTCAGGCAAAGCCAGAGGATGGAAGGTGTAACAGCGCCGTGGGTCTCGATGCTCACTCACCTTAGGCTCACCTGGGGAGCTTTGAAAAATTACCTGCGCTCGGGCTCCCTTCCAGACACTCTGATTCAACTGTTCTACATCCATATTTGAGTCAAAAGTGCAACGAGGGTTGAGAACCATGACAGACGGGATGTGTCCAATCCCAAAAGGAGGCTAGTTTTTCCTGGGTTGGGGTTGAAGGCTGAGGGGGAGTGGAGAAAAGAAAAGCCCTGAGAGAAGAGCTCTTCTAGTCTTACTGCTTAGGCTGGAAGTCAGGGTGGGGAGAGGAAGCCTGCAAATAGACTAGGAAGGCAGCTGAGATGATGCCTTGCTTGCTGCCTAGAACTCCGGGGGGAGGGAGAAAGTGTTGCTGGGTGCCCAGAGTGGGGCAGATATGATGGAGAGATATTTAGGCAGAAAGGAGACCTACAACAGCACTCCCAGTGCTCACAGCCAGCTCCTGGTGTGGCACGGAATCCTGACGTTCCTGCATTCCCCAGGGAAGGGTTGGCAAAATAGTTACCAGGCTGAATCACGAGGAGTCAGGAGACTGGAGGGCACAAAATAGGTAGATATTGTGCCCAGAGTTCAAGACCAACACCAAGGACGTCAGCAGTGAATACAGAGGGGGAAAGCTCTGAAGATGGGCATGTGTGAGATGAACCAGCAGCGCCCAGGAAGCTTCCAGAGGGCAGCCTGCAGCCCAGCACCTCTCCCCATGGCCAGCTCCCCTTGCTCCTAAGTGCTATTCAAGAGGGGAGGCGAGAGAAGGAAACCCTCTGAGGAGGAAGAGTGGCCCTTACAAAGAATATACCCCGCTTAATCCTGATTTTGCTGAGCAACTGACTTCAAAGAGATGGGGATTTAAATAGGAAGAAACTGAGTTACCTTGAAGTGACATGATTAGTTTTCATTTCCATCATCAGTGAAACAGGAGTTAGAGACCAAGCTGAATTTCAAATATGAAAAAATAAGTCAGTATTTTTTACATCTGACTTGCAACTGCAATGTAAAACCTGCTACAGAGTACTTAGAAGAAGTATTTAGAGTACTTAGAAAAATAAATGGACTCTAAGACAGCAAGAGAAAACAAAGAGGGAAAAAGAACAAAGGAATAAGACACTGATGAAAGAAATTAAAGATGATGCAAATAGATGGAGAGATATACCATGTTCCTGGATTGGAAAAATCAACATGGTGAAAATGACTCTACTACCCAAAGCAATCTATAGATTCAATGCAATCCCTATCAAACTACCACTGGCATTTTTCACAGAGCTAGAACAAAAAATTTCACAATTTGTATGGAAACACAAAAGGCCCCGAATAGCCAAAGCAATCTTGAGGACGAAAAACGGAGCTGGAGGAATCAGGCTCCCTGACTTCAGACTATACTACAAAGCTACAGTAATCAAGACAGCATGGTACTGGCACAAAAACAGAAAGATAGATCAATAGAACAGGATAGAAAGCCCAGAGATAAACCCACGCACATACGGTCACCTTATCTTTGATAAAGGAGGCAGGAATGTACAGTGGAGAAAGGACAGCCTCTTCAATAAGTGGTGCTGGGAAAACTGGACAGGTACATGTAAAAGTATGACATTAGATCACTCACTAACACCATACACAAAAATAAGCTCAAAATGGATTAAAGACCTAAATGTAAGGCCAGAAACTATCAAACTCTTAGAGGAAAACATAGGCAGAACACTCTATGACATAAATCACAGCAAGATCCTTTTTGACCCACCTCCTAGAGAAATGGAAATAAAAACAAAAATAAACAAATGGGACCTAATGAAACTTCAAAGCTTTTGCACAGCAAGCAAAACCATAAACAAGACCAAAAGACAACCCTCAGAATGGGAGAAAATATTTGCAAATGAAGCAACTGACAAAGGATTAATTTCCAAAATTTACAAGCAGTTCATGCAGCTCAATAACAAAAAAACAAACAACCCAATCCAAAAATGGGCAGAAGACCTAAATAGACATTTCTCCAAAGAAGATATACAGACTGCCAACAAACACATGAAAGAATGCTCAACATCATTAATCATTAGAGAAATGCAAATCAAAACTACAATGAGATATCATCTCACACCAGTCAGAATGGCCATCATCAAAAAATCTAGAAACAATAAATGCTGGAGAGGGTGTGGAGAAGAGGGAACACTCTTGCACTGCTGGTGGGAATGTGAATTGGTTCAGCCACTATGGAGAACAGTATGGAGGTTCCTTAAAAAACTACAAATAGGGCTTCCCTGGTGGCGCAGTGGTTGGGAGTCCGCCTGCCGATGCAGGGGACATGGGTTCGTGCCCCGGTCCGGGAGGATCCCGCATGCCACAGAGCGGCTGGGCCCGTGGGCCATGGCCAATGAGCCTGCACGTCCGGAGCCTGTGCTCCACGACGGGATAGGCCGCAGCAGTGAGAGGCCCACGTACTGCAAAAAACAAAAAAACAAAAAAACAAATAGAACTACCATATGACCCAGCAATCCCACTACTGGGCATATACCCTGAGAAAACTAAAATTCAAAAAATTCATGTACCAAAATGTTCATTGCAGCTCTATTTACAATAGCCCGGAGATGGAAACAACCTAAGTGCCCATCATCGGATGAATGGATAAAGAAGATGTGGCACATATATACAATGGAATATTACTCAGCCATAAAAAGAAACAAAATTGAGCTATTTGTAATGAGGTGGATAGACCTAGAGTCTGTCATACAGAGTGAAGTAAGTCAGAAAGAGAAAGACAAATACCGTATGCTAACACATATATATGGAATTTAAGAAAAAGAATGTCATGAAGAACCTAGGGGTAAGACAGGAATAAAGACACAGACCTACTGGAGAACGGACTTGAGGATATGGGGACGGGGAAGTGTGAGCTGTGACAAAGCGAGAGAGAGGCATGGACATATATACACTACCAAACGTAAGGTAGATAGCTAGTGGGAAGCAGCCACATAGCACAGGGAGATCAGCTCCGTGCTTTGTGATCACCTAGAGGGGTGGGATAGGGAGGGTGGGGGGGAGGGAGACGCAAGAGGGAAGAGATATGGGAACATATGTATATGTATAACTGATTTACTTTGTAATAAAGCAGAAACTAACACACCATTGTAAAGCAATTATACCCCAATAAAGATGTTAAAAAAAAAAAAAGAACAAAGGAGTCACATAAGAGAAACAACTTTTCTGGAAAAGAATTTGGCAATATGTCACACGAGTGTCAGAAATGGACATGTGTTGGACCTAGAAATTTCATTCCTAGGAATATATCCTGGAGAATAATAATGACATCTGCCTCTGAGAATATCAGATTATGTGATTTGCACAACTGTCTAGGTGAAAACAATGGAAGAAACTGGGCAAAAAATTGAAATCTTAATAAAACCACTAAAGACAAACACATGGAAATGATTGAGTTGAGATCTCGCTGAGAATAGAACAAAGAGAGAGAAGCCCAGCAGTTGGTTTGCTTCTGCTCGGAGGTATGTACTAGTCCAGAAAGGAAGCTGAGAGGCTGAGTCCCCTTTTGAGGTTGCATTTTTGGCCTGAAGATTAGGACTACAAACACGAACGTCGGCAGTGAATACAGAGGAGCAACCTCAAAAGACTAGGGAGTTAAAAGTTGGACTTCAGGGTTCCCCAGGGATGAACAACCTGAGAAGCTGCCCTCCCTTTCTGTCTAGGACCCTGAAAGGCTGTCCTTAGAGTAACTGTCTACTGGAAATCAACCTGCCCTCCCACAGGCTGCCAGGCTGCATCATGTCATCTGGGTGGTCCAGAGAACCTCAAATCTTAAAATTCAATTAAGGGCACCAGGGCTGCTAGCACTCCCGTGTTTACAGAAGTAAGCAAAAATTTTCACTATAGGCAGATCATACCACCCGAGGTTTCAAATTATTTCAGTAAATAAGTTTTCAAATGCAATCTCTAACATAAAACCAAAGATAATTAGAAGCATCAGGAATCAAGATGTCAAAAGTTCGACTGGTGGAAATAAGAGACAAGGGAAAGTTTGCCACAGGACCTACAGATATTGGTACTATCAGACACTAATTGCAAAATATCTATGTTTACTGTGTTTACTATGTTTGAGGAGATTTAAAAAAAAACTTAAAATTTTCAACAGAGAACTAGAAGTTACAAAAAGTGACACATCAGGTTTGAAAAAAAGAGAAAAATCTAGAAATGAGAAGTTGAGTAAAATTAAGAACTCACTGGGTAGTTTAATAGCAGATTAGACACAGCTGAAGAGAACATTATTGAAGTAGATGATAGATCAAAAGAAAATTTCCAGAAAGAAGCACAGAGATAAAAAGATGGAAAATACATGAAAGAGGATAAGTGAAACAGAGAATGCAATGATGAGGTCTGACATAGGCTTCAGAAATCCCAGAAGAGCAGAAATAGGGCAAGGCAATATTTGAAGAGGTAATGACTGAGAATGTCCCAGAACGGAAGAAAGACATCAACCCATAGATTCAAGAAGCCCAGCAAATATTAAGCAGAATAAAAAAAAAAAAAAAAAAAAAGAAATCCACACCTAGACATGTCATAATGAAATTTAAAAAGTTAAACGAACAGGGACAAAATCTTATAAGCAGTCAGAAGGGAAAAGAAAAAGAAATAAAGATTTTTAAAAAATGTTTTTGTATAAAATTTTTAATCAAAACATTACTTATCATGAAGAAAGACTGGAAACCTTCTGAATTTCCATCAATAGGGATATAGTTAAATATATTTTGGCATATTCCTATGATGAAATGTATGCAGCTATTAAAACATCATTTTTAAAAATACTGAATTTAATGCTAATAAAAAAGTCAAAATACAGTTTCTCAGGAGATGGGCCAAGATGGCAGAGTAGAAAGACCCTGAGTTCACTTCCTCTCATGGGTGCACCAAGATCACAACTATATGCAGAACAGCCACTGATGAAAAAGACCAGAACCTACCAGAAAATATCTTCTACTGCTAAAGACATAAAGAAGGAACCACAACGAGACAGCTTATCAACAGCATAAAATGACCTGTGTTCAAAAACAAAAAAAAGTCAAAATACTATGGTATCAATGTATGATCTCTTTCTTTAAATATATATGGTATATTGGAAGGGAATATGCTAAAAATATTACCAATCATTATTTCCAGTTTCGAGGCTGTGGGTTATTTTTATTTTCTTCCTTGAACTTTTTTTCATGTTTATGCCGTGAACCTGTTGGCTTTTAAAATCAGAAACAAAAATGGCTTTTGCTTAGTTTCATTGAAAAATACAACACTAACCATCTTTGCTGTTCTCAGTTCCAAATTGGGGCAGGACCCATTTGAGCTACGCTTACTTTGCACATGTCACGTTCTAATTATTCTATTTTTAAGTAACTTGGGGTTAATGCACTGAAAGACAGTCAGGAGATGGTTAATGTTCAAACATGGTATTACTTGAGTGAGGCTGGTATATAGCTGCTCTTTTCTGGACGCTTCTATGGACAGCCTGCCAAGCTTTCCCTCTAAAACTTTTCTTTTGTTCTCCTAACAGCAGACCATGTAACAGGATGGGATTCTTTTCCCCAAAATATTCTTGCAGCAGTTTGGCATGTCCCCATCCCCTCCTGGGCCTGACATATACCGAGCTGGGATAACAAGAAGGGCTTTTCTAACACAACTCAAGGAGAAAAAAGAAACACTCCTCTAGTATAAGAAGACATATTAAATCTTTAATATCATGATCTTTTCTCATGGTCTTATAGATGCTTGACCTAGAAGCTCATGAAGGAAAACTTCCTTCTATCACCTCTTCATCCCACACGGGTCTAAACAGCCTCTGGAATTCCATTCAGGAATCAAACTGACAAAGAAGCAGGTGTCCAGGACTGATAACCTTGGCCAAGCAGGCTTGGGGTGTGGGAAACATACTGGAATAAGATTCAGAGCACATGAAGCATGGACTGTACTGTCCTGCCATCCCAGAGATAATGACACGAGGAAGTGGTTTTTCATAAAGGCCAAGTAATCACCAGGGTCCAGAGGCTGGCAAGGGGTTTCACTGGATCCAGAACCCCCAGAGCCTCAGAAGAAAGCGGTTTCTCACACACCCTCACTCGCTTCCTGGCTCAGTGAAATCAACTGCAGTCCGTTATTTGCTTCCAAGGCTGATTAGTTGATAATTACATGGAGATGTAACACATGGAATTAAGCAAAATACTCTACAGGAATGGGACTTTGGCTGCTTTTTTTTTCCTTAATGAAATCATTCTTGTTTTAAACGTCTCTGCTCTGAGGAAGAAGACAGGACAGCCAGCACAATGAGACCAGCTGGCTCTGCCTCAAAACACCACCCCTGAAATGCTTTCTCCCAGCCACCTCCAAGGGTACGGGTAATAGCCTCTCAAAGGTCACTCCCCTGCTCACTTTCAAGGCATCCCCGACACCTGCCTGATGGATCTCAAACTCCCCGGCAACATTCAAGGCTGGCAGAGACTTGGCCCCTTGCTAGCTTCCCAAATGTCTTATCTACAACCCCTTCTGTGAATCCTCACTCACACGCCACGAGCATTTGTGCTTCCTCCTCCGTGTTTATGCCATCCTCTGCTCCCTTCTCCTCAAGTCCTTCTATTTTATGGGGTTGGCTGCAGCCCCGTGGCCTCCATGAGTCTTCTGGCCAGTTCGGCACAGCGGCTCTCCACCTCTAGAGTACCTGCTGTCTGCAACAGTCCTTTGGCAAGTGTACTGTTCTGTTTTTCACTTTTCCGTGTCTCCCCACCCCTACCTTCAGGTCGCAGGACTGGGGGCATGGCCATATTGCTCTTTTCCTAATCAGACATTGTGCCCACAGGCTTCAGCGATGGGAGCGCTTGGGTACCATGAATCAGCAGCAGCGCATGAGTCAGCCTTTAATGGATATGATGACTGCATCGCATCCCTGCCATCCACACATCAGATTGGGTCCAAAAGAGCAGAATAATTCTGTCACTGTGGGCTTTGAGAGGAGGCCAGAAGGGAATGAGATACTAAGAACAGCTTTGACTCACAGGGAGCAGCTGGGTAGGAGGAGGGAGCTTGGCAAGCCGGGATGGAACCCGGAAGATCAGCAGAGGCTGGCCTTTTGTACAGGGCTGGGGTGTGCCCGGCAGCCTGGCCAGGTCCAGAGTTTCAAAGACAAGCCTCCACACGTTTTCCAGGGAGAGGCCAGAACATCCAAATTCAGGGTCAGAGTCAAGTCCGGACCCACAGGGAGGAGTTGCAGAGCAAATATCAGAGCAGGAAGTATATCCCCCGAGGATCGGCTGGGCAGCTACGATTTCAGCTGGTTTTTATGAGCCTGGGGGTACCTCTCCTCACCTGTCAGCTGTGAGTACGCTCTGCTGCCCAGCTTGAGCGGCAGTGGGTTTTGAGCCACTAAATTTGCTGCTCTGCCACCAGCGCCGTAACAGCTCAGGTTTATTGAGTGTTTGGCAAGTCTTAGGCACTGTTCTAAGCATTTACCTAAGCATTATGTTCGAAACATTATTCTACCTAAGCCTCCCAACAACCTATGCGGTAGAGGCTATTAATATCCCCAATTTAAAGGTGAAGAAACTGAGGCACAAAGGAAGTAGATCATTTTCCCAGTAGCAAACTACTAGTAAGTGGTGTAGCCAAGACCGGAACTCGGGCTCTCAGGCAAGGCCCTTGGCGCTTTCTCCCCACCTGACCTTCTCCACCTGTCTGCCTCACCTTTGGGTGAGTCCTGGCCCTTGCCTGGGGGAGAACCACACTGCTGGCAGTGGTCCACAGAGCAGCGATGGGGCTGGTCCTCCCCTGGGGCATGTGCTCCTTCAGGCAGATTCTTCCTGCATGCCCTCCCCACGAACTCCAGCATCCCTGATCTTCCAGCCTCTTGTCTCCAGGGAACGTATACCTTCCCAGCTCCTCTAGCCTGCATCCTTCCTGCTTCAGTCAGATCCCTGCCTCCTGTTCTTTCTCTGAGACTCAAACCCTGCTGAGACTCACAGCCTGTGCTCTGAGTCCTGTGCGGTCAAGGGCACAGGGGCGACGGAGGTGTTTAGGGGAGTCCGGTACACTGTGTTACTGCAGCCTCAGTTCTAATGACATCTGCATCAGGGGGTCCCCAAGACTACTCCCAGGTTTGAGCACTCACTAGGAAGATTCATAGGACACAACTATGGTTATACCATGGCTATGACTTACTACAACAAAAACATTCAAAGAAAAATCAGCAAAGGAAAGGGGCATGGAACAAAGTCTGGGAGAAACCAGGCACAAGCTTTCAAGATCCTCTCCCAGTGGAGTTACACGGCACAGCAACGAGCTGTGACAACACGTGTGAAATGGTGTCTACCAGGAAGGCTCAGTGGAGAGCCTGGGCGTCTACTGGAAGGGTGATCGTGGAGGTACCCTCTGCCTAGCATGTACCAAAATTCCAGTCTCCCGGACGGAAAGCAGGCGCTTAGCATAAACCATATTGTTTGTTCAAGTAATTCAGATACAGTGAGTTACTCTTACCAGATATCCAAGATGTCGGCCAAGGGCCAACCTTGTAAGCAGGCCGTTTGAAGAATAAATGATTAGGCCTCCTATGCTAACTCTTTTCTGTACACAATCCAACACAGACAATATAACACCCCATCAGAACCTTCTTTTCTTTTTCATTTGTGCCAGATTCCACACTTCCAAAGTTTGCCTATATTTTTTTATTTTTTTTACATCTTTATTGGAGTATAATTGCTTTACACTGGTGTGTTAGTTTCCGCTTTATAAAAAAGTGAATCAGTTATACATATACATATATTCCCATATCTCTTCCCTCTTGCGTCTCCCTCCCTCCCACACTCTCTATCCCACCCTTCCATATATATGTGTTAGCATACGGTATTTGTCTTTCTCTTTCTGACTTACTTCACTCTGTATGACAGACTCTAGATCTATCCACCTCATTACAAATAGCTCAATTTGCAAAAGCAAATGCAAAACCTCACTGGAGACACCTACATTCAACCCAGAGCCAGACAACACTGAGTTCCAACCCAGAAGCTCCACTGAAGGTGAGCTCATCATCTAAAATTACAAAAATATAAGGAAACAATCCACCATGAGTGAGAGTCAGCAAATACAACAGGATTAGAACCCCCAAGAACTTGAGATAATAGAACTATCTTGGGGCTCAGGGCAGACCATCCCAGAATATGCCACAATGGCATATTGAATATTTTGATGATTCTGAATTAAAGTTACACAGGACATGGCCAATGCAAGAGAAACACTCTTGACACTCTGCTTTCTGTCTCCTTGAAAAGAGGAAATAAATCTCTCAAGCAAAAGGTACATTCCTTGCATCTGGAGGTAGAAGGCCACCCTTATCGCCAGAGAGAAGAAATTCAGGCTGAGAAGTCTACAAACTAACCTTGTTACTTCTTTAATTTGCTACCCTAAACCCAAACTCTGTTTAGATTCTTCACTAGTTGGGCACCCAAAACCTAAGTCTCTTTGTCTTATCAATTCCTCTCAAATGTATTGTTTCTTTGTCTAAAATAAAAGCTGTCTGCTTTGGCCACAGCTACGAGACCCATTCCTATGAGACCTCCATGCTCACGAATTAAAAATTGGTTTCTTTTTCTCCTGTTAATCTGTCTTGTGTCAATTTTATTATTAGTCCAGCCAAAGAAGGCAAGAGGGGTAGAGGGGGAAACACCCAACGCCCTTGCCCCAACAACTACCAGACAGAGACCGTAAAATAAAAGTGTTCAGGATGATTAAAAATATAAAAATAGGGCTTCCCTGGTGGCGCAGTGGTTGAGAGTCCGCCTGCCGATGCAGGGGACACGGGTTCGTGCCCCGGTCCGGAAAGATTCCACATGCCGCGGAGCGGCTGGGCCCGGGAGCCATGGCCGCTGAGCCTGCGTTCCGCAACGGGAGAGGCCACAGCAGTGAGAGGCCCGCATACCGCAAAAAAAAAAAAATAAATAAAAAAATAAATAAAAATAAGGATCCAAAACATAAGAAACCCTATGAAGAATACCCAAGCCGAATAAGCAAATGAAACTTCTAGAAATGAAAAATATAGTCTTTGACATTTAAAACACAACAGACAAATAGTAAACTTGTAACGAGTAAACTTGTAATAGTAAAGTCAAAGAGTAAATTATACTTAGCTGAAGAGGGAAATGGAGCGAACAAAGGGAGAGATTGATGAAATTACCCTTAGTGCATATAAAGAGATGGAAAATATGCAAAAGAGATTAAGAGATAATGAAAGCTGGCTCCTGACATGCCAACATTAGCCAGCAAGCTACTGGTGCCTGGGCAATTCCTCCCTGTGGCCAACAGCAGTGGAAATTACTAAATGGTCTACATTCAAATAAAGCTTTATAATTTATAAACAAAACTTTAGAGGTTAATTCCTATAATTCATTTGATCTTTTAAAAATCCATGCAATAAAGCTACAGGTACTAAATTACTCACCTTACAGATGAAAAGATGGAAGCTAAGAAAGATGTAAGGGACTTACATAAAATCATACAGCTCATCAATGGTGAATTTGAAAACCAAAGGGGATCTTCAGAATCCAAGAGCCTTTCCTCTCTACTACATCCCTTCCTGATGAATATTTCTTAATCAAAGGGTGCTGCTGTCTTAGTCTGTTTGGGTTGCTGTAACAAGATACCACCGGCCGGGCAGCTTATAAACAACAGAAATTTATTTCTCACAGTTCTAAAGGCTGGAAGTCTGAGATCAGGATACCAGTATGGTTGGGTGAGGACCCTCTTCTGGGTTGCAAACTTCTCAGTGTCTTCACATAGGGAAGGAACAAGAGAGGTCTCAGGCCTTTTTAAAGACATTAATCTCATTCATGAGGGTCCTGCCTTCACTACTTAATCACCTCCCAAAGGCCTCACCTCCTAATACCATCACGTTGGGCATTGGGCATTAGGATTACAACAAATGAATTTGGGGGTAGGGGGGACACACATTCAGACCATAGCAGATGCCAACTGGGATGATAATGGAGGAAACTTTGCCAAGTTACCTGAGTCTCCACAGTGTGAAGTCAACCATAGAACCTTAGAACCACAGAGCAACTTTCCTGCCTTGTCTTTGAGAGCACCCGCTATCTGCTTAGGCAGAACTAGCCTGGACTGGCTTGCAAAAAAGGTGAATTGCTGGCTGCAGCCAGTTCTCAGAATGAACTCCTACCACCCTGGGCTTCATCATTTTGGGCGGGAGGAAATGAATGCCTCATTCATTTCCTCCCTATTTTAGGGGCAAATAAACTGGATGGGAACTCTGTTAGGGTCAATTTCACAGGCAGGGCACAAGATAAGAAACATATTCTCCACCGTGGGTTGAAACCATAAGTCAACCACGGGTTACTGCAACTCTTTCACCAAAGGACAAGGAGAAATGAAATTCTTTGGGTGTGTGGGCTCTCAAGCATTTCCCCGCTACAGACACGGAAACAAACTGTTCAGCTGCAGACACCCTCACACACCAAACAGGCTTGATTTCTATACTCTGATATCCCCAATTTAGAAGATATTGGGGTTCAACACATCTGCCAGGTGGGATCTCAAATCTGACGAGTCTGTGCATCCATTACCCTTGGCAGAAGGAGCCTGGGTAAAGCTGCTTGCAAAATATCTGTTGTGTATTTTAATTCTCAAAAGGGCAAGGCAAGTAGAATGCAGATCTATAGGTCCTGCTCCAGCTACATCCTTGTCAACTTCAATAACCTTCTCAAGATGATGATTATCTTTTATTAAAGAAACGTGGCTTCTCCCAGAGTTACAGGGCAACCAACAGCAAAGGGAAGTATATCCTCTAGACTCTAAGCAAGCTTCGTTCCTCACCTCTTTTAGGCACTTATTGCTTTCCACCTTATATGGCCATTATCCACCTACATGACTGAGCTCTGCTCTAAAAATGTGCCCATGTTCTAGTTCCCTTGTTAATCATCAACAGCACTTAACACAATATCTTTCATTGAGTAAGTGCCCTATAAATATTTGTTGGGTAGCAAATGAATGGATGGGCCTGAGTGGGACACTCTTTCTTTGGTAAGCTTTCTGCTTCAAAAAGCCTTCTCTGCAAAGGGCCTTCCTGTGTATTCACACGAGAGCGGCAGGAATTCAGAAAGAAATGGCACGCACGTCGCTAAGCGGTCATATTCGTAATGAAGTTGTCCTTTGCATTCTTGTTTCAGATTTGCAGCCTGATCACATTGGTTCTCAGGAAGAATTCACAGGAAGGTGCTCCAGCTTCTAGCTCCTTACATCGTCCCAGATTGGGAAAGAGTAGAATAGTGGCCATGTTACACACGTAGAAGGGGGGCTGGGAGTGGGAACAGGAGACTGAAGAATCCCCTCCCCACACTACCCGGTAGCAGGACCACTGTTCCTCCAGTTCAACTCTGTGTGGTGGCTTAAAGAATCAAGGGCCGGCAAGTGCAGAGTACAGATTCAAAGCCGAAGTGGATCTAATGCATTATGGATGGTAACGAGCCTCTGTTAAGAAAGAAAATGGCCCACTGGTGAACACTGTCTTCATGGGCAGTTCCGGTTTGTGAGTTATGACACAGTCATGCTCACGTGTTTGAACAGAACACTTCTGCTTCTAGGAAACTGGCCTAGAAATATGTCTGTGTAACAAAATGGACATTTGAGGCTAATCACTATTGTATTTGTTGGAATAAAAAAAAATAGAAGTAACCTAGTGTCCATCAATAGGTCCTGATTAAAAGCCTCCAAGGACAGATGGACTTCTGTCTGTCACGTGTACTGCCGTAAGCCCAGCACCTAGAACACTGCTGGCGCACAGGAGGTGCTTAGTAAGTGTTTACAAGATGAACAGGACGGCATCCGACTGTTAAAAGGACTGAGGCAGAACTAAATTCCAGCTACGGACATGCGTCCTTGATGTATAGTAAGTTAAAAAAAGCAAGTTACAGAATAAAGTGAATGAGGTACTAGGAATCTGGTGCTTGTAGGTGTCATCAAGATATCTGTTGGAAGAAACAGACTCACAGACATAGAAAATAACTTAGGGGAGGGATAAATTAGGAGTTTGGGATTAACAGATACACACTACTGTATATAAAATAGATAAACAACAAGGACCTACTGTATAGCACAGAGAACTATATTCAGTACCTTATAAGAACCTATCGTTAATCTGAAAAAGAAATTATATATCTCTATATATAACTGAATCAATTTGCTGTACACCTGAAACTAACACAACATTGTAAATGACTTACACTTCAATTTTAAATGTGTGTGTGTGTGTGTGTGTGTGTGTGTATTTGCTGGAAAACGTTTGTTGAATTTACACAGAAGGTGTCATGTATGTTTATGAGCACATGTACGTGCTACACACACAGGCACACATACTGGTAAATGCATAAAGGGTCTGGAAGGCTGTATACAAACAGCTCAAAGGAAGGGAGTGAGGTAAGGAACTCTCAGTTTATGTAATTCTCCAAGAGGTGAATTTTTTACAACAAACATTTTTCTAGTTTTGAAATTTAAACATTAAAAAAAACCACTCAGCCTCCAAGAAAATCTCCCTGTGCCGAGGGCCAGGGCCAGTAACTTGCATAAAGGGCAGTGGATAATCATCGCTGGCCCGAGGCTGTTCTTTCCAGCCCTCCAATAGGATGTGAGGTGACGGAGAAGTCATTCCAAGGGCTCAGCTCCTGAACTCACAGCGAGCAGAGAAGGGACTGGAGAAACCCTTCATAAAATGAGGGTTAATTTGACAATGGAGAAGGTGTTCCCGCCACCACATTACCCAAAGAAAGGGAGATTGATAAGGGCAATTGATCATTTTATTTCATCACTTCAAGGGACTAGGGAGAACTTTCACAGGCACTGAACTCGCTCTCAAGTTTAAAGGCCTTTAAATCAATTTTATTAGGTTAATTGACGATCTCGTCCATGCACTTTTGCTCTGCCATCTGCCATGTCCTATCCGGTTGACAGTAAGGCTCGATGTGGAGTTCTTGGTCTCTTATCCCCACTGAAAGTGAAACAGAGCGGGTGCGGTCGACCTCCATGTGCCGCTGGCTTAAGGGCTAAAGAAATAAGAGGCCATTTCATCCTTCAGGAAGGATGAAGGATGGAGCACAGTTCTCGAAACAGCCTTGGGAAGCTCTGATTTCCAGGGTCTCAAACGGACTCATAAAAATGTGATTTGGGCACAACACACGTTTAGAATTTTCCTTTTCTTTTTAAATATTGTCAACCACTGTAAGTGTTCTAAGCACAAAATTAGCAACGTTTATTTAGTTAACGGCTGAGCCCCCATTTTGTACTAGTCACTCTGTACGTTAGTTTCCTTGGGCTGCCGTAGCATATAATCGCAAACTGGGTGGCTTACATTAGAAATTTATCCTCTCAGCATTCTGCAAGCTGGAAGTCCAAAACCAAAGCATAAGCAGGCCGCACCCTCTCGGAAGGCTCTAAGGAAGAATCTGTCTTTGACGCTTCCAGCCTCCAGGGGCCCCAGGAGTTCCTTGGCCTGTGACTGCATAACTCCAATTCCAGCCCTTTCCTCTGTGTGTCTCCTCTTCTGTCTCTTGTAAGGACACTTGCCATGGGTCTTAGGGCCCACCTGGATAATGAAGGATGGTCTCATCTAGACATCCTCAACCCAATCACATCTGCAAAGACTCGCCTCCTTTCCACGTAAGGTCACAATCACAGGTTCTGGGGGTCAGGATGTGCACATATCCTTTGTGGGGGGGCGTCATTCAATCTGCCACTCTATGGTAAGCACTGAGGATACAAAGATACATATATCATCAAGTAAGTGTGATACAATGTGCTGTGAAATATAAAAGGTAGATGGAAACAACAGTCTTGAGGCTGGAAGACTGATTTAGGAGAAAGCTATGAAGAAGAGGAAGCAGGCATTCGGGCTGAGCCTTAAAGAATAAGTAAGCCATCAGTAGGCAGACAGAGATGCGGTAGGATGAGAATGGGCATCCCAGGCAGCAGAAAGATCACGGGCTCATGGAGGAAGGAATGGAGGTTTGAACGTGCACGGTGTGTTCGGAGCAGGCAAAGCCACCCAAGGGGACAGGAGCATAGCATCCTTGTGTGTGTGTCTTGGGGGAGAAAGCAGGAGACGGGGTTTACCATATGGGGTCAGGTTGTGAAGGATCTGGTCCTTCCAATTCTACATCTTGCCAAACACTTGCCATCACTCAACTTTTCAAGGACTAGTCACTTCAAACTTATCTATACCTGTGTGCACCCCATTATACAAGGAGCTCTTCAAGGCTCAAGGTCTCTCTTCTGTGCTTCCTCCTGAGCAATGAACATGACTGTGTCTGAGGCTGGACACCTGGGCCAGGCTGCTCCAGCTGTGCCTGGAGAAAAGGTGAGGCCTAGATGTAGGAGCCCCCCAAACACGGAGTATTGGGTATGACCGGGGGAACAAGTCCACTAATGACAGCCGGCTCACTGAGCTATCTCTGGGAAAAAGAATTTAGTGAAAAGAGCAAAGGCTAACGCTGATAAACAACCTCTCCTGCTATGAACAGCCGTTGATGTTTGGTCTTTAATCTTTGATGGCTAAATACCCAAAGAGACTGATTGTTAAGACAGTCAGTTGAGTCATAGTATGAGTTGTTAGGCAGAATTCATTGATTTTTATGAGTAAACACACTCCGATAATGGCCTGGCTGGGGTGTTATATAGATATGGCTTCAGCATTACTATACACAGAGTCGAAAATTCCAACTGTTGGAAATTAAATGCATTTATTTCTACAAATTAAATTGCCTTGGGGGAATGGCCTCAGGTGCAGAAATACTTAATGTTTACCAACTCATATTCCAATTGCTAAGTAACCCCTGGTCGGGTCTTGACACTTGGTTCAGAAATAACATCTATCTTCTTAATAAGCAGATAAAATGAAATCATAACCCCATGAGTACAGATTTCACGCCCACCACTTCTCCTAACACAGATGCTTGATGCAAACTCTGGAGACAAAGACAGTGTGGTCACCACCGAGCCATATGTTAGAAGGAAGCGTCACAAAGTGGGATGACTTATTGTTTGTACACTCGTCTGTGGATATGAGAATTCAATGGTCCCCCAACGGAATTTTTATCTACTTTGACTTCACAGGTAAAAATGCATAGAAATGAAAGGAAATGTACCAGATTTTACTCAACTGTCCTTCTCTTCCATACAGATCTGATCTGGTGTCCTCATCTTCCAGGGAGCATGAACCCCGATAACATTTCAGAACAAAGAGACAGGAGAATAAGGACAGCATGAGCTGGATTCAGAGGTCAGTCAGCATCTGGCTAGCGCCCACCATGCCACGTGGTAAGATGGATGGACATACAGAAGAATATAAACATTTCTAATCATTCTAAAGCTTGGATTCAGGCAAGCTATGGCCAGAATCTGGCCAAAACAGCTACTAACCACACGTCAAGTGGGGCTGGAGGGACAAACACAACTCTGGACACTCTTGAAACAGTATTCTTGCCCTCTTGAAGGATGAGAAGAAAGCTAAATGATGCTTTCTCACCATCCTCCCCCTGGCCCAAAGGCTCATGGGTAGAGAGAGAGAAAAAAAAACTGGGCAGCTTGGCTCTTACTCTTTTACGGGACAAGATACTGGGTTGTCCCATTCTCCCTTAGGAAACGAAAACTCCCAGAAAACAACAGGCTGGAAATATGGCCACAGGGAATGTGATATACCGTATCACAGAAGTGCAGTTCTCCCAAGTGAGCAGGGAAGGGAGAAGGTAGCACTGAGACAGTGAGACTCAATATGCAACATGCATGCAAAGAACCCCCAAACAAACATGGAGGAGCAAATGCACAGAGCCTCAGAGACCCCCCAGGGATGGGGTAAAGATACGATGCCTTAGAGACCCCCCAGGGACGGGGTAAAGATACGATGCCACCTCAGCCCCGCAAAGGCTCACTCCTTAGAGAGTGATGCCTTAGAGACCCCCCAGGGATGGCGTAAAGATATGATGCCTCAGAGACCCCCCAGGGATGGCGTAAAGGTATGATGCCTCAGAGACCCCCCAGGGACGGGGTAAAGATACGATGCCACCTCAGCCCCGCAAAGGCTCACTCCTTAGAGAGTGATGCCTTAGAGACCCCCCAGGGATGGCGTAAAGATATGATGCCTCAGAGACCCCCCAGGGATGGCGTAAAGGTATGATGCCTTAGAGACCCCCCAGGGATGGCGTAAAGATACGATGCCACCTCAGCCCCGCAAAGGCTCACCCCTTAGAGAGTGATGCCTTAGAGACCCCCCAGGGATGGGGTAAAGATATGATGCCACCTCAGCCCAGCAAAGGCTCACTCCTTAGAGAGTGATGCCTTAGAGACCCCCCAGGGATGGGGTAAAGATATGATGCCTTAGAGACCCCCCCAGGGATGGGGTAAAGATATGATGCCACCTCAGCCCAGCAAAGGCTCATAAATGAAGCTTCCAGACGTCTACCTGTGATCCGTGTGGCTGTAAGGATGGAGAACGGGCCCTGACTGACTGCCACCTCAAGCCTAAGCTAATCAACCATTTTGCCCGGCATGTCTCCTGAGGATGACAGTCTGTGGGAAAACACTGCAAGGCAAGGGAAAGAAAATATCTTCCTGAAGTCTCCAAGAAAGAGTAGAGCTCTGAAATTACCAGCTACAGGAACCAGAAACTGAAAACAAGAAAAAGTCTGTCATCCTCCACTGCACTGGTCTCATGATCTTCCCTAGTCTATTTTCTAAGACGTTATACGTCATATTTATTTTACGAATTCTGGCAGGGAAGGAGGACACATATTTGTCCCCTACAGTTGAATAAATTCATGAGCTAGTCACTCATATTACTGAATCCTGTTGGTTCCTGCCTCAATGCCTCAGCTTTGCTTCCACGGGAGGACTTTTAACTTGTACGATGAAGATACGTTCCTTTAGGTAATTCAAATTTTTAATAAGAAGTATATTTCTAAATGTTTGGTCTGAGTGTTGGGTAAAAGAGAAACGCAAGCATCAACTCCTCTGGTCCCTCACATGGGGTTGTGGGTGGAGGTGAGGCGCATCTCCAGAGATGAAGAGCTTGGCCGAAAGGAGGAGACACAGAGGCCCTACGAAGGCAACGGGGCTTTTACTGGGAGAAGCACAGAACCTGTAAACAGGTGTAGCAAGAAGCAACTTCTCTTCCATGTATTTTTTGTTCCTTTTTTCCTCCCGGCTTGAGAGCAGCAAGCCTTGGAGGGCTATGGACAGGAGTGGACCCGGGGGGGAAGGCAAAAAGTGGGTTCCTTGGGGTTGCCTCTAGAGCTTCGAGCTCTGCACGAGAAGACGCCCCAAGGCTTAACAGAGAGGAGACCAATTAGCAAAATAGGGAAGAAATCTCCACGAAAGGGGCTGGTAGCCCTCTCGTGCCTTTATTCCTATGCACAGACCCCAGCTGAGGGGAATGTGGAAACTGCCAATAAGTCAAGATTTGGTTCTTTAGATCCAAACCATCTCAGGAGACATGGTCTGATCTGTGCTATTGAGCTTGGAAAGTGATGATGTCCTTCATACAGTTAGACATAACGCAAGTTTAAGAGACGCGCTAGTGAATTCCCTGGCGGTCCAGTGCTTAAGACCCTGCGCTTTCACTGCCAAAGGCCTGGATTTGATCCCCGGTTGGGGAACTGGGATCCCACGGGCCCTGCAGTGTGGCAAAAAAAAAAAAAAAAAAAAAAGACATGCTAATCAAGAAACTCTCTTCAGGTGATTTTTCTAATCTCCCTCAGCGCCAAACCCACTCTTCTCAACCCGGCACTGTGATACTGGGGCAGGAAGTCCCCAAATGACATTTCCCAGACCCCTTCGCCTGATTATATTCTGATTAGATTTCTGATTAGAATCTGATTAAATTAGGTTCTGTGGATTCTGTGTGCCATAAAATTAGACGTCTGCCAATGGGAGGCACTGGCAGGAGGCAGGAAGTCAGGGGAAGGAAACAGGACTCATCCCCTGTCTTGGGCTTGGAGCCACATCTCTCAAGAAGCAAAGGAAGACGAGAGCCCCAAACTCCAGGGAACTGCAGAGTTCCTGGTACCACATGCACTGCGTCCCCAGGTGAACTGAGCATATGAACTTATTTACAAAACAAAAGCAGAGTCACAGATGTGACAAACTTATGGTTACCAGAGGATAAGGGGGGGTGGGTAGGGATGAACTGGGAGGTTGGGATTGACATATACACACTACTATATATAAAATAGATAACTAATAAGAACCTACCGTATAGCACAGGGAACTCTACTCAATACCCTGTAATGACCTATATGGGAAAAGAATCTTAAAAAAGAGTGGATATATGTATAACTGATTCACTTTGCTGTACACCTGAAACTTAACACAACATTGTAAATCAACTACACTCCGATAAAAATTAAAAGAAAAAAAACCCTCTGTGTTTGAAATACCTCTGTTCCTGATTGGATCCTGACTGACCCACTACCTCTAGGAAATATCCTAGAATTTTGTGAGGCTTAAATGAGTTAATACGTGGAAAGTACTTAGACTAGCGTCTGGCATCTAGTAAACTTGAAAAGCCCAAGAGTCAAGTCACAAACGACCGGCTATTGTTACTACTGTTATATCACTACATCTGCTACTGTTATTAAATTATCGTCTATCGCAACGCTATCCAATACAGTAGGCACTAGCCACATGTAGCAATTTAAATTTGAACATAAATTAATGAAAATAAAACTAAATGAAGAATTCAGTTACTCAGTTGCACTGGTTACATTTCAAGGGCTCACGTGGCTACCACAGTGGGAAGAGCAGATAGGGAACATTTCCATCATCCCAGAAAGCTCTATTTGGACAATGTGCCTAGAAATCAACTGGACAGCTTGTTAAAAATAAAATTCCTGGGCTCCTCCGAAAGATGCTGATTTAGAGGGTCTGTGCAATCAGGGTTGATCACCGGACCCCTCAAGGGAGCTGATGTGGGTCTTCCCCAACCACACTTTAAGGGTAACTGAGATGCGGATGGGGTATTTGTCTCTTCACACGCCTCCTAAAATGTCTTCAAGAGAAGTGTGTGTGTGTGTTATACACAAACATAAATACTGTTCTCTCACAATTAACCAGAATAATAGAAATCACAATTCCAGAGATGGCTCCAACTTAAAGCAAAATCTCTGTCAACCCAGATGATCAGGAGCATATCCACTGTCCTGAAGGGACAGAAGGGACCCTGTTCTGCCACCTTCTCAGCGGAAGGCTGTCCTTACATGACAGGTGACCAGGTAAGTAGCAGAAAGGATAACAGTAGCCAAAGCTGCCTGAGTCACAAACCATTTGTTCCTGTTCACCTTCTGAATCACAGAGCTCACTGTTTAGCAAATGCTTCTCCTTTGACGGTCACAATTAATCTTTATTTTTAAACAGAAGTATGTTTACATTTTATTGGTATTTATACTTCAGAAGCTTTCCGTAGAAAAGCCCACGAGTCAGATTTAAACAACACGTTTGTAACAATGAATTCTTGATTGTGCAATTAGCTTTGCAAATATTGAAGTAAACAGGACTAAAATTCATGGATTATTAATTCCCTAGCAGTGCTTGCAACACGTGCCCTCAACCTTCCCACCTACAGAGAAGATGCACGTGGCATGCGTAATCTGCTACGGAGTCAAGAGGCTGCTGATTCCCTTTATGCAAAGAACCAGATCATAAATGTTCTGGAAGCTCAGAGCTGGGAAAAGTTGTCTCTTGCAATGTGCTTGTACACATCTCACCAGCACCAAATGAGAGCTGAGTATTCCATCCCTCCTTTGCCCTGACTGCTAGGTGGGCCATTTCAATCACTGAAACTTCATATTTTCATTTTATATGTAACCTTATATTTTACTTTACATTAAATCTTTTTTACACATTTAATCTTATGTCACATGGTTTAAGTTTTATATAGCTATGCTTTTACTGTAAGTCTCCTCACATTTTTTCTGCAGATAGGTGGTTGTAAATTCATCCATCCATCCACTCGTCCAGCCAAACGATTCTTCCATGCTGTGGGTAACAGCTACCACTTGGTAACTAAACTCACTAGGATTTCTAATCCCGCCCCCCGAACATACCAGAGTTACAAAGGGAGACAGACTGTATTAACCGAACACAATTGTTCGTCTTCTCCCTGCTCTGACCATGCTTTCCTGGGTAGCTCCCCGCCTCACCGACCATGATCTTGGTTGTGTGACTTGCTTGGGCCAATGGCGTGTGAATGGAGGTGATGCAGGCCGTATTCAAACAAGATCTTCAAGTGCCCTTGTGCGTTCTGGCTCTGATTGCTCCTGCCCCCTCCATAAGACTATCACGTACCCACAGGTACGACTCTTCGGTTGGGTCCCTGAACGAGAAGACGTAGAACAGATTCCCAGTCAATCCACAGCCCGGAGAAGAGTCACACGGTTGCCCGTAGATGACATGTGACATGAGCAACAGTGACCTTTTGCTGTTGAGGCCACCAAGATGCGGGGTCACTGGTTATGCCACATAACAGAGCATAAGCGCTCTTCTTAGCTTGGTTGTTGCTGATGCCAAAGGACAAGACTGGAATCCTGGCCCCAATCCGACGGCGCACCCCAGCTGGGATCAGCTCGTGGGACACCATGCCTGCTCTAAGGCCAGAGACACACGTGTGTTACGCTTGCCTGAAACCTTCTGGCCAAGAAAACAGAAGTACGTGAAACAGAAAGAATTCCCAGACGATGAGGTGATACCCAAAACTGCAACAATGAAATCCAAGGGCACTCCATAATCCTGTATCCCAGACGTCAAGGAGAGGTTGGAGCCCCCTGTCCTGCTATGAGTCATTTTCAGGCTCTCTGCCGGGTTTATATCTCCCCTGCAGAGACCCTTTGGGTTTGGCACACTAGCCTCAATTACTTAGCCCCCCAAAAATGGAAGGGAATGTTGGTAAAAATCTTGGTCCAACAGTCATATTTCAAAAGTGGAGAAAAGATGAATACAGAAAGGGGACGGTGATAGGGAGTGTGTGTGTGTGTGTGTGTGTGTGTGTGTGTGTGTGTGTGTGTGTGTGTGTGTGTGTGTGTGTGTGTGTCAGAGAGAGCACACATGTGTGCGTACTTAAGGAGAAAATCAAGGTCTCTTCTGATGAAATGCCAGGTTCCCTGTCTCGCTTTTCACTGCAGACATTTGAAGATTTTGCTACATTTGAAGATTTGCTACAGATGGCAAACATTTATTAACAAACCAACTATAAAATGAGCACCGTGAGAAAAGACAGTTAAAAGTTTACACAGTCCTTAAAGTCAAGACTAAAGTGAGCCTTCAACGTCAGCCTGTGGAGGACAGGATAATAATCAGATCAAAATGGAAGGAAAAATGGATCTCCACGTAGCTGGGGCTCTGAAATCTCCAGCCTGAGAGCTCTTTCAATTACATCCCAGGAAACCTAACGACATTCTCGAAGGACTGATCTCACATAATCAGAGGTAAAGCAGTCGTTCTTCACACTTAAACGGTGGCGTTCTGTGATGACTTGGTTCTAATTCTTCTACTCTGTGGATTCGTATTGCTTAATGACGTGCATAATGGTTTTCCTGTGTGATTTTTATATATCATACTGAACTATCTTTTAGACCTTCTTTCCCTTTTAATATTTTACTGAAGGGATGTTTTCAAGTATGCTGAATTCACGTCATTCATTCAGAGTCTACTGAATATCTCCATCAACAATCATAATTATGACAACAGTGGATGGCATGCTTATAAATGAGCAATACATTGTGCTAGATACAGGCTGGACACATAAATAAATAGGACTAGATTCTAACTTAAAATTCTAATGAAAGACTCTCATAGAACTTGGAGGCTGATGGAAGTGATAGGGATATGACATTTAATAACTAATAAAGCAAAGAAAATGACCGTTGCCATAAAGGAGGTGCAGACGGAGGGGCCGTGGAGAGATTACATCAAATTTGGAGACGAAGGTGGGCTTCATGGAGGAGGTGGCAGTGGGAAGGCTGAGCCTGCTTCTGGGCATTGGTAGTCGAGGAGGTCGTTTTAAGCAGATGTAACCTTGCCGGTTAAACCAGTGAAGCAGGGCAGTGTCTGGAAATGTTGCGAGCATGGTGTGACTCCAGTTTACAAAAGAATGTATTTTGCATTTCCAAGTGAGAAGCTTTGCCTGGTCCTCTGGCTAGGTTCAACCAGTTTGTGAAGAATTGGCTGCAGATTCCGGAAAAGAAGTTGGTGTTTGAGAGAGAGAGAAGGAAATTGAAATGACCCAGGTCCTGTTTCTATTCCTGGCACCATGTGTAAGCAGCAGTCACAACAACTTTTTGCTGAGAAAAAAGTCTAACATCCTACTAAAAGAAGAATCCAAATGAAAAAGGAAAAGTGGGAAAATTTTGGACTAAACGAATTTGTGGCTGGCACTAAACACACTTAAACAGGTCTGATGATTATAATAGATGTGGCCACAGAAACACAAGCAACTGTCAGTCTTATTCTTTTTTTTTTTTTGCGGTACGCGGGCCTCTCACTGCTGTGGCCTCTCCCGTTGCGGAGCACAGGCTCCGGACGCGCAGGCTCAGCAGCCACGGCTCACGGGCCCAGCCGCTCCGCGGCATGTGGGATCTTCCCGGACCGGGGCACGAACCCGTGTCCCCTGCATCGGCAGGCGGACTCTCAACCACTGAGCCACCAGGGAAGCCCAAGTCTTATTCTTCAAAGAGATGATAGCTAGTGTAAAAATTAATAAACTGAGAATAATGTAGGCCTAAACCCTCAGATTTCATTAATAGAAGGAATGGAGCAGGGAAGACAAGGGACAGGAAAAATTTAAATGAGTCCAACACCTTGTCTTATTTGGGATGGAGTCAACCAATAGGGATTTCTTCTTGAGTTTGATCATTTAAAAATATAGACTTCAAGTGTTTTTGAAAATATAAATAGAAGTAATAGAACTAAAAGGAAAATGTATGTCTTCCAAATCACTGGAGAAGACAAAAACAAAGAAAACATACAGCAGAGAAAAAGGTAGAAAATGAAGGCCAAGGGAGTTTGCAAACAGGAGGCAAAACCCAGAACACAAGTAAGGGCGATGATGTCTTTTCCTGACAATAATCACATAGAATTCAGAACCCCATCCTAAAATGGAAAGGCTCTTACACTAAGTTTAAAAACAAAATTCATCCACGTACGACTCACAGGCAGCATGCTGAAAACAGAATGACAGAGAAAGGTTAAAAAGATCAGCAAAGATTTATCAGGCCAAAACAAACAAAAAGAAAACAAGGGTGGCAGCATTAATTTCAGAACAATGAAAGTCAGTGCCTCTAGCCCATAGAAATCAGACAGCTGCGCTGATAAGGCCTACTCACTATTTTTCATAAGATTGAGACAGAGGGGTTATAATCTCAGGAACACAAGGACATCACTTCCTTGAACAGCTTTCTCCGAGGGCAAGTACCAAATGTTTTAGGAAATCCATGTGGTCTACCGTGGCCATCTGCTCAGCTGGTTGGAGACCGAGGTCATGCGTGGACTTTGGGTAGAGTTCTGCTGGAGCTCTGTGTACCCGGGACAGCCTAGACCAGTGGTCCCTGGATGTGGGTGGCATCAGAGTCACTTGGAGGATTTGCTGGGCCCATCCCCCAAATTTCTTAGTCACTAGGGCTGGGGGAAGGGAAGGTGAGAATCTGCATTTCTCATAAGTTACCAGGGAATGCTGATGCTGCTGGTCTAGGAAGCAAACTTCGAGAACCCTTAACTTGGATGATTTATTCCCCTACTGATCCAAACATTCTCAATCTTAAGAAAACTACCCCAGGGGAAACCAGATTCCACCAGGGAGGAGGCCCGGGCTCTGTGACCACATCACTGGCCTGAGGAGAGGGCTAGTGAAGGTGTGTGGTCAGTTTACGCCAGCAGAGGCCCCAAGAATCACCTGCATCACTGCAGAAAGGGTGCGAGGACTGTTTGCAGTTTTTGATGTTGTGCCAGGAACACATCAACTCTGTGGGTTTCTGGCACGTCCTTCTTTTTTTCTCCTAGAGAAGACAAAGCAGGTCCTGAGGCCCAAGGGTACAGCGCAAAGAACACCAGATTGAATGCCAGGGGCCCAGGTTTTATCTCAACTTCATCACTAAATAGCTCAGTGACCGTGGGCAAATCACTTAGCGTCATTGTACTTTGTTTTTTTGTTTGCAAAATGAGACATTTGGATGAGAAGCTTTTCACGGGCTCTTACGGTCTAATGTTCTATGACTCCTTCTAGAAGCAAAACTTTAGGGGAAAAAATCCTCTAGGATTGTGGGAGTACTCACTCAACGGTTACACTTTTAATACAGACCATCTGTTACCGTTTCAGATATGTCATAAACACAATGCCATCAGCTAGTAATCTGTTGTCCTTTCTTTACAGTATGATTGACGATATTCAACTTGCCACCAAATGTTTTTCGGGAAGAAACCATTTCCCAGCAAGCCAGCATGGTGACACATGGCTCAGAGCCTGGACACAAGAAGTCCAAGAGGAAGAGAGTGGAGCAGCCTACATCAGCAGCAGGCCCAGAGCTGGGCTCAGCCACTGTGATCTGAATGAACTGCCGTCCTCATCCACTGGGGGCAGAAAGGCTGCCACGTCGGTACCAGCGTTCCAAGGACGTTCCATGGAGAGGGTGCGGGCAGCAGCCGTTAATACAAAGATGGGGTCCCAGGCAGGCCCTGCAAATCGGTGGTCTAGACCCCAGGGAGAGGTGAGCAGGGGCTGAAGGAGGTTCCCTGGGCAGGTGAACAAGCATAGAGGCAGAAAGCAACCTCTATATTGGGCAGACCTGGCCACTCTGGCCACCTGGGGACAGGTGTGCTAAGCCTGGCCTTTGACTCGCTGGCATGCAAATGCAGAAGTAAACCCATGCCAGCCCTGGAATCTGCCTTCAGAAAGACAGCTGGCATCTGTCTGGGCACCTGTAGTCACAGCTCTGTTGTGCTACAAATAGGTGTATGTGACATTCTGGACTCCAGCACACACACACACACACGGGATCATCAGGCTCTGCATGGCCCTCAGGAATCTCCCACAGTCCGCTTTCGCTCTCCTCCACTCCCCCCTACCTGGAGAGAGCGCCCAAGATCACACTGACCCCGTAGCAGATTTTACTGTAGGGTTCCGTGGGGAAACAGAGGGAACCGGCGTCATTCACCACTGAGCCAAACTGAGTCCAAGCCAACCACTGGCTGTTCCCGTTCGTTCTTTCCTAGTCTCTCTTCCTGGCAGTGCCTTTGCTGGGTTCCTGTATCTCACACCCCATCTTCTCCCTCCAGACTCCTAACCCCACCCCCGCCTAGTAAACTTTCCAGGAATCACCCTGACCAAGAATAAAACAGTCAACTTCCTGGCATCAGGATCCAGGGCAAGGGAGGGTGGCCCCTCCGTCTTCCTGCCTTTCCCATCATCCACTTCAAGGATGCATTTGTAGCTTCTATACACACCATCCTGCTTCCTACCTCCTTGCCTATGCTGGTCCCTCTGCCCAGATGTCCCATCCCATCTCCCCTAACGTGGAATTCCAGGAAGAGGTTTGGAGAGGTCACACAGGATGGGAAGCCCCCTCAACTCTAGGTCCTCATGGGACTCTGCATAAATCCACCATAGTCTGACCCCACTGTATTATAATAACCTACCTAAATGGATGTCTCCCCCCTTGGACTGTGAACTCTTGGTGGGCCAGGGCTGCTGCATCTCACTGACTTCTCAGAGCCTCCTAGAAGCCCAGCACATAGTAAGTGCTGGATAAATGTTCACTGAATGAATGAATATCGCTGCCTTCTGGTAGATAATGGCCCCAGCTCATTTCCGCCTCTCCTGCATCCCATACTGACATGGTAGTTACACAGATCTCTTTAGAATAACTGCTGAACCTACTTCTAGATCACACCTCTCTATTTGTCACCCCCCTGAGCCAACTTATCTGCTTCTCCTGGCTTTTTCTGCTCTGAAGGTATCCCCCCTACCTGACGCAAACGCGTTAACTTGGAAAACAGAAATATTCCTGAATGTCCTCAACCATGACCTTAAAGAATCCCTGTGATTTCTTGCAGGGAAGAAACGCTGTCTTTCTCTTCTCAGTGTCTTCCAGGACATCTGGCAGAGTGTGTGGTTACAAAAAGAATGAATGTGAGAATAAATGAATGGACTGGCCAAAGTTCACTGACTAAACCATTGACCTAATCCAAGCAAGGGACAGGGTAAAAATAGGCATGGAACCATTTATTGGAACTCAGAGAATCTTCCAATTTCCTTCCAGGCGAAGGTTTTAATCTTGCCTGGCAGTGGCTTTTAGAAAGATGTGTTGTTCAGAACATCCATCTCTTCTCCTCCCGCCCAAGGGGCTGTGTGAGAGTCTATCCAAATCATGATTAGAGAAAAAGCTGCCGTGTTCTGGGGCTTTACAGCTACGCTAAAGCTTCCTGGTGACTCACCGAGTTGAGAAGACATTCTGGAAATAACAGTCTCAAGGCATATTGATTTGAGTAGTACATGCTGGACTGTGGCTCTTGGGTGATTAAATCTCACAGCTTATCCAGGACCTTCAGAAACTCCACAATCAAGTGGAGCAGGTTAGGATGACTTGAAGCGATGGCAAATCACCCAACCAGAGTTCCTTGGGGAAAGCAATTTCTGGGTGAGAACTTGGATCCCAAAGGAAAGGGCCAGTAAAAATGACGATATGAAGATCAAGTATTTGTCTTCTTCAGAAATCAAGGGAAGCAAATGAGCAGAGCCAATAGAAAATAAGAAAGAAGACGCACAGGTTGGTCCTCACCTAGGAGCATCCTTGCGTTTCGTTTCTATAAACTAGATCAGATCACTCATGCCCCTATGTAAAACCCTCTAAAGGCTTCTCCTTGAGCTAAGGATAAAATGCTCCCTGCTTGCCCTGGCAGAGAAGGCCCCCCTGACCTGGCCCTGGCTGCCTTCTCTGCTCCCCCCACCGGCTCCTGCCTCTCTGCTGGCCCTCGAGTTCCCACAAGGGGCCAAGCACTGCCTTCCCCGGGGGACTTTCATAAGCCGCTCCCTTTCCCCATGGCTGATCCTTCCTGAGCTTCCCTGCAGCAGTCCCCATGTCACACTCACGTCACCCCACTCAATTTCCTACAGGACATTTATCACAGACCCAGGTTCTCTGTTTTAATTTGCTTGGGGCTGGCTGGTTTCATGATTTTCCCTACTGTCATTTGTAAGCACCGTGGAAAGAGGGGTTCTCTGTGTCATTCACCACTGAGATCCCTACATCTGGAACAGCCCCTGGCATAGGGACAGCCATCCTCCCCAACTCAGAAGTTCTAAATGGCAAGCCAGCCCACTCCATCCCACCTGGGACGTGAATCTCCCCTTTGTTCAGCGTATCCTGCCCCTCGGTCGCTTAGTAGCTGCCTCGGTTATCAGATGAACTGTCGAGGAATCACCGCGCTTAGATTCCTCTGACTCTTTTTACTTAATAATGGCTCCAAAGCACAAGAGGAGGGATGCTGGCAACTTGTGCCAAAGAGAAGCTGTAAAGTGCTTCCTTTAAGTGAAAAGGAGAAACGTCTCAGCTTCGTAATGAAAGGGAAAAAAAAATCATACGTTGAGGTTGCTAAGATCTACGGGAAGACGCAATCTTCTCTCCGTGAAATTGTGAAGCAGGAAAAAGAAACGTGTGCTAGTTTTGCTGTCACACTTCAAGATGCAAAAGTTAGGGCCACAGTGCATGATAAGCGTTTAAGACAGAAAAGGCATTACATGTCCACGCTAAGATGCTCTGAGACTACATTCACATAACTTTTATTACAGGATGCTCTTATAATTGTTCTATTTTCTTGTTAGTTACGGTTGTTAATCTCTTACTGTAATTGCTTTATGAATTAAACTGTATCATAGGTTTGTATGTATAGGAAAAAACATCGTTTATGGAGTGTGGTACTATCCGAGGCTTCAGGCATCCACTGGGGCTTTTGGAATGTATCCCCCATGGAGAACTGTAGGTGCAGCCAACAAATCTTTTTTATTAAATGATTGACCTTCATTATCCTATATTCATCTTAAGTCTTCTTTTAAAATGGAAGTATAGTTGATTTACAATGCTGTGCAAAGTGTTTCAGTTATACATACATATATATATATATATTCTTTTCTATTATGTTTTATTACAAGATATTAAATATAGTTCCCTGGGCTATACAGTTGGACCTTGTTGTTTATCTATTTTATATATATAGAAGTTTGTATCTGCTAATCCCAAACCCCTAATTTATCCCTCCCTCACCCCGTCCTTAAGTCTTACATAGAGTGATGTCTAATCTAATAGGAAAAACAACCACCACAAAACTGAAAACAGAATTTAATGAAATGGATTGGAAAAAGGACACTCTGAAGTTGTGTCATTCCTAAAACAGCTTCACATGAAAATCAGGAAGATGGGCAAACAAGCAGGGGAAGCAGTGGTCCCCTCCTGAGTTCTCTGACATCCCTACACGACTGTCAGCTGCCCCTGGGGTGACTTCAAGCTCTGAGGAATGGTGACACAAGAGACAAGATAAAGTTGGCCAAGAGGACATTCATCCCAGGTGGCCCAGGAAACCCCCCACTGGGGCGCTGTGAGCTCTAAGCTCTAAGACACCAAGGGTGAAACTGGGAGAATGGAGTAGCTTCTAGCTAGGACAAACACGGTACGTCCAGCCCCGAAGGACAAAGCAGGAATCTTGGATGAACAGGGACTCTGTGGTGGGTGAGAGGGGGACGGGCAGAAGAGGAGGAAGTGGGTGCCAACTGGGGCAGGGGGGCTGCTCTGTGACACCTGTGGGCTGACCTCAGGTACCTCCTGCCTGTTTCCATCTTCCCCAAGAAACCTACATACCCGGGGAGCGTGAGGTGCATCCTGCCCCCTCTGCCCTCTGCGATCTGCAGCAAGCTCTTCAGGAAGCAGGCAAGGAGGAGGAGAAGAAGGGCTGTTTCTCCACCCCTCAGACGGCCTGTTCTAGAATGAAGGGGTTCTACAGTCGACCCCACGACCCTGTGAACACAGGCTGAGGACTGTTCCGTCTCTCCTCCAAGACAGTGAAACCCAAGCCCCAATCCTCCTCTGCTACTAATCACCATAGACACTGAACAATTACTCAGTTCCACAACTATAAGGATGAGAAAGGTAATATCTCACCTCTCCCCACAGGGAGAAAAAGAATGGATGAGCCAACTTAAAGAGGTCCTGCACCCCTGAATGAGGAGAGAGGGGGGACCATCACAGGCCCCGTCCGAACCTTAGGGAATGTTCCTAAGAAGTCCAACCTCAAAAGGCCTTACTGCCAGCCCTGATGAAATCCTTTCTAGACCACAGAGCCCACAAGGGGGAAAATGAAAGACACAGAGAAACTGGGGTGATGTAGCCTATATACACGAACACGCTTCAGCAGGAGGTGAGCAGTGACATCTATCCAGGGGGTCTCCCGGCAGCTGCACAGACCCCTAGGGAGTCAGGGGGAGAGGATAGGTACACTCCTGGGGGATGTCAACTCTACTGCTCACTGCCTCTACTGCCCACGGCCATGTTCACTATCTGACTGAAACTGACCAAAGCAAGAAATTTAGATTCCGTGACTGCAAAGCAAGCATTTGGATTTCAATCTGTGGAGGAAGGGACATGGCTGGAGGCGGGACAAGGTCGAGCAAGGTAATGATAGGATGAGAGTGGGTTTCAGAAGTATTAACCCTGGGAGGGAGGGTGGACAGGTGTATGGCTGAAGGGGATGAGCCAGTTTGCCAAAAGAGAGGAATGAGCATCTGACGAGGGCGCAGGTGGAGAGGGGACAGCTGGTGGAGATTTACGATGGCAGAGCCAGTAGGAACCGGTCCCTCATCTCTCAAGGAAGGCGTCTCTGACAGCAAGACCCCCAGTCCCGAAAAGGAAGGAACACTGCTCATCAGTCCAAAAGGCTCCTACCTTTCACCTGGCTAATGCCTACCCATTCAGGTTTGACCAGGATGCCTCCCTGATCACTCCCTAGCTGAGTTAGGGACCCTGCATCCCACATGATCCCGTAATGCCTTGTAGGGGCGATAACACCAATCACATCATGACTTCTTGTACTTGACTCATCAGTTTTCCCAGCCAGACCTTAAGCTCCTTGGGGCCAGGTACCACTTGTCTTTGAAATCACTGCAGCCACAGTCCTGGGATCCAGAAAGTTTTTATTCATTTATTTTTATTGATGTAGAGTTGATTTAAATATTTTGTCAGTTTCAGGTGTACAGCAAAGTGATTCGGTTATATATATATATATATATATATATATATTCTTTTTTTTTTCAATTCTTTTCCATTATGGTTTATCAGAAAGCTTTTAGCCCATGTCAACTTCTCTTCCCAGAATTTTCCTACATTGTTTTTCTCTTTAGGAAAAATGATAACTAGTACCTTAGGGGAAAGAAGAATAACCAAAGGGAGATCCCCTGCGAGTTGATCTTTGTTGAAGGTGGGTGATGGGTCCGTGGAGGTATGTTGCACTGTTCTCTTTACTTTTGTAAATGCTTGAAATTTTCCATAATAAAGAGTTAAAAAGAAACTGAAATCGCCAGGGGAAGAATAAAAGATTTAGAACGCAGGGTTCCTTGCCTCCCATGGAATGTGGCTCATTCCCTAAAAAGACGACTCAGCCTTTAGTTACAACAGACCATCCTTGAAGAGCTACACAAACAGCCAACCCCACCCGGGGAACATAGACACGGCTGTTTGTGAAACTTAATTGCCATTTTAATGTGTTTTCATTGCATAGAAATGCTATTTAATGTAGTGTTTTAGCTTCCGCTTGCCATTTTGGGAAATCGCAGAGCTCCAGAAGAGGAGGCCAGGTTGTAGCTAAAGGAATCTTGGCCCATTTGACAACAACGAAATATTTCCCTTGACAGGCGGCCTGGGCCCCGGGCTTGTTTCTCCTCACGTGCCCCCCATACCACATTCCTCACACCCACACACATACACACACACACATACACGGAGCCAAGTCTGTGCCTGGCCGTCAGAAGCGAGAGAAAATGATGCCCAGGGCAGCACCAGAGCACAGCTCAGTACCGGGATAACTGGGGCATAGCCGAATGGGATAACTGGGCCACTTCCCACGTGGTGGAGCTGAGAGCCTGGAAAACATCTCCAACCTCAAACACTTCTCACCCCCCCCACCCCACCCCCCACTGCGTAAGGAGGAGGCCCAGAACAAGGAAACAGAGGGAGCTGGAAAGCAAAGCGGCCCTCTAGACCTCTGTGCAATGACCCAGGCAGACATTTTCTCACGCGGCAGCTCCCTGAAAGGTGGAGGCCACAGGTCTTTTGTGAGGTCCAGGCGGCCAGGCTGACCTAGGTGCTCGAAGTCAGGGGCTGTCCACACAGGTGGTGAGAACAGAGCTAGAAAAAACGTCCCCTAAGCCACTTCTCACTGTCACACCTCATAGCACATCTGGACAAGGAAGGGTGACCTCAGTGAGGCCAGGAAGATGGATCCCTAATTAGCTGTACGTTGATATACAGTCAGTGCACGGGGACAAACTCTGCTGCAGGTAAAAGAAAGAATTCCTTAAGTTAAAACAATGTCAATTATATCTCAATAAAAAATACATTTAAGGGGCTTCCCTGGTGGCGCAGTGGTTGAGAGTCCGCCTGCCGATGCAGGGGACACGGGTTCGTGCCCCGGTCCGGGAAGATCCCACATGCCGCGGAGCGGTGGGCCCGTGAGCCATGGCCGCTGAGCCTGCGCGTCCGGAGCCTGTGCTCCACAACGGGAGAGACCACAACAGTGAGAGGCCCGCGTACCGCAAAACAAAAAAACAAACAAAAAAAACATTTAAGAAAAGAAAGAAAGAATTTCCTTCCAACCAGGAAGATGGGACATGGGTCCTAGGAGTACAGTGGCATGTGGCAGTGACTATCAGACACACATAGCGGAGGTAGGACTCTGGGATGTCTGACAAGAGAAGGGAACCCTGCCACTCCCAACAGTGTCAGAGAAGTCTGCTGTGGATGGCAGGCAGGGCTGCTGCACGTGGTGGTGCAGGCTGTGCACTGCCCAAATTTCGGGGGGCAACACCATAGATGTGTATATTAATTATGATGGTTTTCCAGCAGAGGGCAGTAAAGTGTCTCGTGCCTTTTCCTAATTTGCACAAAGTGCTGTTGGGGCCAGCAAGGGTGCTAGCAACCTGTCATGGGACTGGAGTGTAATGGCTGGATGAGGGCCAGGTGGGGCTGGAGAAGACTAACAGGAATCCAGGGCTAAAGGGATGAAGTCCTTAAGTCGGTGGACCACGTCTCAGCAGGAGGTCAGATCAGGTCGCATCCCTGCTAATTAACGCTCTTCAAGGCGTCCCACTGCTTCTGGAATACGATCCAAACACCTCACCAAGGTCACCAAGAGCTTGCGTGCAGGCTCTTGTTCCCACTTCATCACGGCCCTCCGCCCTCAGGAGTCCCACTCCAGGCCCTCGGGCTTGCTACCCGATCCTTGCAAACTCCAAGCCTGTTCCTGCTTCGCCCATCTGCCTGTGGATGCTGTCCCCCCAGAACTCTGCTCGGCTGTGCAATCCTCCTTCAGGTCTCAGAGGGGAGACGCATGCCCTGACCAGCCTTTCGAAAGCCACAGTCCCTCCCACCTGGGAAGAGGATGCAGTAAATGGCATGAACACGAGGAGGAGAGGCTTTTCACAACAGCGGTCCTGGATCTTGGAAGAAAGAGGTGCCGTTTAACGGAGGGAAGCAAAGAAGATAGTTGGGGGCTTCCCTGGTGGCGCAGTGGTTGAGAGTCTGCCTGCCAATGCAGGGGACACAGGTTCATGCCCCGGTCCGGGAAGATCCCACGTGCCGCGGAGCGGCTGGGCCCGTGAGCCGTGGCCACTGAGCCTGCGCGTCCGGAGCCTGTGCTCCGCAACGGGAGAGGCCACAACAGTGAGAGGCCCGTGTAATGCAAAAAAAAAAAAAAAAAGAAGATAGTTGGGTGCGAAGAGGACCACGGACAGCATCGGGAAGCAGCATGGTAAGCAGATGCCGTCAGAGCCCAGCCCGCAGCCCTGGAACACTCCAACACACACACACAGACACCTGCTGAGGTCTTCTGTTTCCAGGCCTCTCTGCCTGGGGGTGTTTTGTGTTTTCCGGGTGGATGTGAGCTTGGCCTGTGAGCCTGTACTCTGGGCAGGCAGGATGTGCCAGGGCATCAAGGTTCACCCAGGAGTGACCCAAGCGATGCAGGACCCAAGAATTCTGGTGAACGAAATCTCCAAAATCTATGAGACAGAAAGTAGACTAGTGTTTATCTAGGGCTGGGAGGGATGGAGGAGCTGAGGGATGGCGGCTATGAAGTACGGGGTTTCTTTCTGGCATGATGGACATGTTCTAAAGTTGATTATGGTGAGAGACGCACAGCTCTGTGAATATACCAAAACCCAGTGAGTTGTACACTTTAAACGGGAGGACTGTATGGCATATGAATTACATCTCAATAAAACTCTTAATAAAAAGACCCTGAGTCTCCTGAGAAAATGCTGACTGTGTTCCATGCAGGTTTTCCAAGGTCCCACGGGGCTGGCCCCCGCCACCCTCAGCAATGGCTCACTTGCTAAAAGCCCCCCCCCCACTGCCTTGCTTCCCCTTCACTGTGCTTTCTGGAACCTTCCCCCCGATAAACTGCTTGCCTCGAATCCCATCCTCGGGGTCTTTGGGGGCACCCCCCACCAAGACGTAGGCTCTGGTTTGAATCCTAGCTCTGCCACAAACTTATTAGCTTTGGGCAAGTTTAAGACTCAGGGAAGCCAAGTGTTTCCTTAGCTACAAAACAGAGATAATTACACCCACTTCATAAACATTCTTGTGAAAATTAAATAAGACAGCAAACATAAACATCTAGAACAGCGCTGAGCACAAGAACTAACAGAGACAGGAGTGAGTGCAGCGGACAGGCGAGTGACTGGAAGATTGTTAGGCTGAGGAGCTGTCCACACACACACACACACACACACGTGTGCACACACGCATGCGTGCATGCGCTCAACACACACACAATGGCATTCGTGGTTTTCTCCCGGGAACCTCCGACACTCCAGAATGGTAGTTCTTGGGTCTGAGGCTTGTCGTGGGGAGGGACCACGGTCCTCTGGAGGGCAGTGAAGCACGAAGACTGTCACACCTCCTACTACAGATTCCTAATCTGCAAAACCAGGGCTATGGCCCTGAGCTGGGCAGGACTGGGGAGCCGGAAGACTTAGCTCATCAGGACCGGTGTGGGCAGGAGCCTGGAACAGTCACCTGCACCCAGGACAGCGGCCCCTCCTCAGCTGACCTGCCAGAAGAGGGCTGTGTGTGTTCACCCCTTTGGTTTCTCATGGCCGCTCCCACTCAAAGGAACCGGAAAAGCGGGCAAAGCTCTCACCATATCACGTATGTCTCTGTCTTAAACAGCCAATGGGAAATTGCGCAGTGTCACAGATGCAAATCTGGGACCAGCAGTTTCTGCTTGATGAGTTGCTGTAACGTTTCCAACTTGCCAAAACCCAGACCCAGAATTAGCTGGCTTACCATAATTGCAAAAGAGACATAAGATGACTTTTTAAAATATGCTGATGGATGTCACACCCTTGTGGTCTTCGTTTAGATTTCATTTCTTTCTTCGCCTGGAAACAAGGTCCCCAGGCTCTACAAATCAACCAAGGGAAAGAAGCAAAGTGGAGGAAAGGTGAAGCGTGCTCGTAGTGAGTGCACGGCTTTGGACCCCTGCAAACCCAACACTTCATGCCCGCGGCTCAGTGCCATCTCGTTAGGACAAGGAAAGCTGGGCATGATTAGAATGCAGTGGCTTAATTTCTTGTGGGTGGACTAGCGCAGCTTAAGATACTTAATATTTTGTTTTATCTTCATTGACTTGTCTAATAATACAGAAAATATCCTTCTCGGGCATTGAACAAAGGAGCTTATCCTGTCACACCAGCTTAGCAAAGCCTGTGAGCTGAATGCTGATTTCAGGTGTGTGGAACTTGAAATCCCCTTCTTAAAACAATTAGGCTTATCCTGGAGAGAGATGCTTCCTTTCCCTTCCTCGTCCCCCCTTCAAACACTTCTCAGCCATGTACACCTGCATTGTAGCTCCTTTCCTCCTGTGGGAAAATGTGCAATGTTCTAGACTACTCTTTTATCCAGCAGGTAATAAACAGGTAATCAGAAGATGCATGTCCACAGACACAAGCCAGTTTATTTCTTCAGTGTATCAAGGCAGTCCACAAAAAAAAAAAAAAATTCCCCACTTGAGGGTCAAAAGGGACTGGGATAAGTGTTTACTTCCAGCAGACCATCTTAAAATTATTCCAGACCCGTGACAAGGTTTTCTCCAGAAACACCTCGGTGGCATACATAAATACCAAGTGTTTTTCATCATTTTGGCTGAATTTCTGTTTTTCTTTTCTTTTGGCCCCGCCATGTGGCTTTTGGGATCTTAGTTGTCCGACCAGGGAGCAAACCTGGGCCCCTGCAGTGGAAGCGTGGAGTCCTAACCACTGGACCAACCAGGGAATTCCCTGAATTTCATTTTCATTGTATAAAAAAAAACAGGTTACCAAATAAGTTCAGGATCAAAACTGCTGTGTCCAGGAAGGGGCAATGGGGTGGAGACCTCACACCTTCTGGTGCATCGAACGCGCCTTTCTGAAGCCTTCCTTCTGTAACTCAGCTGGTGTGGCCTCCTGCTTGGTTTTGATTCTTGATTTTGCTTTAGCCAAGAGGCAGAAAGAAAAAAAAAGTACTAGAGCCATGAAGGCTGCGGCTTCCACATTTCAGGTACACATCCTGAAATGCTTTTTAAAGAGCTAAGAGAAATGCTGGCAGACATAATCACTTCTTTCTCTCTCTGTCCTCACAGTTTTTGCTAAGTACTCTGAGAAGAGGCATCTACGGAGGGCCTTCAAGGGGCTTATACTCAGGATGAAAATGTAATCCAATAATCACACAATTAACTGTGGAATCGCTGGAGTTGGACACCCAGAAGGAGAAGCACATGCTAACAGAGTATAATAGAAGAATCTGATCTCATCAAGAGTGCCCTTCAAGTTCTCCAGAGAAGCTGAATTCTGAGTGATGAGAAGGAATTAACTGATGGAAGAGGGAAGACAAGACATCCCAGCAGAGGGATGTGCAAAGGCCCTGTGGCAGGGGGCGATGCAGCAGGAAGAAGAGGAGGAGGGCTGGTGGGGTGAGAACAAACAAAGCGGGGGGTGGAACTGTTCCAGCTGGGGCTGGAGAGGTAGATACAGCCACAGCACCCTGACTCTGTGGGCCAAGTAAAGGATGAGACTTCTAATCCTAAAAGCTGGGGGAAGCCACTGCATTATTTAATGTGTGAGCACTCAAGCATGGGTGTGTGTGTGTGATCCAATCTGCATTTTGACAAAAACCCTGGGATTGTGATAGAAAGAAGAGAATGTCAGAAGGGGATGGCAGTAAAGCATTCCAAAGGTTACAGCAGAGGTGCAAGTAAAAGATACAGCAGCTTAGTCTAGGGGGGGCTGCAGCACAGAGGCAGAGAAGCAGAGAGCCTAGAGAGAAATTCAGGACATAGCACTGAGAGCTGAATGGGACACGGAGGGTGAGGGACAGGAGGTGGCAAGGATGATGCTTCTGGCTGGGGGGCAGGGCAACTCACTTTCCCTTTTGGTCAAAGGTACCTTGCACCCTCTCTTGGGTTTCCTCCTTGCTCAGGGGCTAATCCTTCTCTACATGTGGGTGTCCCCAGCCCTCTGTGTGGTGTTTTTCTGCTTTTCTCTCTGTGTAACTATGCATCTTCTCTAAGTGACCTTCTCAGCCTCATGGGTTTAAATAATGACACTGAGCTCCCAAATATCTCACGCCAGCCCTGATTTCTGCAGACTCATATATCCAGCCACTGCCACCTACTCAGCATGTCCACGTAAACGTCCAATAGGTATCTCAGATAGGTATAGGTATAGGTAGGTATAGGTATCTCAGATTCAACACAGCCAAAATAAAACTTACAAGTCACCCTGCGACATACATTCTCCCCCCACCCAAGTCTCTGCCATCTTAGGAAATGGTACCACCATCCTGCATCCCATGGCTCAAGCTAAGGGTCTAGAGATCATCCTCAATTCCTCCCTTTTCCTCATCCCCCACATCTAACACACCCACAGATTCTGTTGACTGGTATTAAGAGGCAGGAAAAAGGAAGATCTAAGAAAGAAATGCCATTTCATTAAATGGTAGTGAACTTGGACATGAGGCTTGGAGATGAAAAAATACTGCCACACTGTCTTCCTGCCTTTGGAGCCTCCTGAGAATATACTTCTGCCAAAAGAGTTGCTACGGAGATTTACAAAGTATTCCAAGGTCCTGTGGGTCATCCTTACAGGTAGAGTTGGCAGAGCACAGATTTCAAAGAAAATATCAACAGATGCTCTCAGCATCAAATGTCACCATCTCTCCAAGATAGCTTAACTCAGGGGTTTTGCAGTTTCACGGAACCACAGAATCTCAGGGTTAGGAGGGACCTTGAATGCCATCTATTTCAATCCTATTCATCTCTTTGACACAGTTATCTGGCTCCTGCTGGAACGTCCATCTCCAGGGTCTTCTGAGACAGCAGAGTAGCCGCTGCTTCACAACTACACCTACGGGTCCTCCACTCCCAGCCTCTGCCGTATCCTGATCCTCTGCTTCCAGTCATCTTGACTCTGGGCAAATGGACATCCCCTCCTGTACACTCCATTCCCTCTTGTACCCCCCAGCCCATCACTCTGACATTTCAAGTCCTGGCTCAGCAATCCAAATGCCATTCACTGATACCAACTCTGGGGCTAAACCTTCACCTTTTCAGTATTTTCCTTCTTCTTGGTCCTATAGCCCTTTCTCACTTTTATAGTACCAACGTAAATCTAGATTCGTTGTAGAAAATTTGGCAAACACGAGTAAGGATTTTTTGAAACTGCAATCACCCATCGTCCTGCCCGCAGCGATAACCTCTGTCCCCACTGTGGGCTGTCACATCAGAGTTCTTTGCTTGCACGGATACGAGGCGTGATCACACATGCACGTGTGCACACGCACGCTTTGAAGTAGGCTCATGCTGTATTGTCTGCTTTGCAAACTGCCTTGTACACAGAATAATAGTATGGAGTGCGTGTTCTTCCTCCCCAAGTCCCAGTCATCTGTAGGACGAATCGTCACAAAGAACACCTGGGTTCCCACAGTTAGCCGTTCCTGCTGGAGCCCCACAGACAGTGTCCCTGTCCCTTCCGGCCTTGCCGTTCATCCAGGGCAATGAAAGCAGGCGTGGTCAGCAGCGGTGGCTGCCGCTAACCTTGGCAGGCTGTGTGCAGGCATTTGGAGGATGTGCTCCAGGAAAACGGCACACTTCCCAAAGGGCGTGGTGGGGCCACACATAACACGGGCTGAGTTGTGCATCACCCTCCTCAATTCATATAAGTCCTCACCCTCATATGTCAGAATGTGACTATGTTTGGAGACAGGTCTTTAAAGAGATACTTCCATTAAAATGAGGCCATTAGGGTGGACCCCAATCCAACCTGGGTAGTGTCCTCATAGAAGAAAAGGTTTGGACATAGACATACACAGAGGGAAGACCACGTGAAGATCCAGGGAGAAGACGGCCATCTGCAAACCAAGGAGAGAGGCCTCAGAAGAAACCAACCCAGCTGACACCTTGATCTCAAACTTCTAGTCTCCAGAATCGGAAGAACAAAATTTCTGTTGTTTAAGCCGCCCAGTCTGTGGTAACTTGTGCTGGCAGCCGGAGCAACCTAACACAGGGAGGAAAGTCAGCTCCCTGGGGAGAGATACAGGAAAACACTTGATTCAAGTCCCTGCTCCCAGTTCAAACAGATGGGTCCACATTCCTGTCCTGGGACAAATGTCCTAACCCTCAAGTCACCTTCACTGACTGACACTCAGATGAGTCCAGCTGAGAAGGCTGACTTTCGTTCCTATCCGGGGCAGCTAGAAGGTTCTGGAACAGGAAAGAGGATGTTGCCAGTTCTGAACTACGTCTTCCTCTTCACTCCTCTGAGGTTGGGTTACAAGGGGAGGTGGAGACGGTCTTATGTCACCAGAGGATGTCAGTGCTGGGGGGTGCTCTGTGGTCACCGTGGCTGCCTTGGGCTCCAGTTGGGGCTCACGGCCTCACCAATGTGGTGGTCACCAAACGGGCTGTGTGGCACGCAGTTTTTCTGGGGAGGTGTTCCCCTCTATGATAAGGTTCTCCCCATCCCCACCAGAGAGGCCACCTTGTCTCCCATTGGCTCCGTCACGCAGCCACCTGGGCATTCCTCCGTGCCCTGCCCGTCTCTGGGTCCCTCACTCTCAAGCCCAGGGAGCTTCTGTGATCCTCTTTTATGTGCCTCAAAGAACATGCGGAACTGGGAAAGGACTCCCCCTTTTCTTTGATTCCCAAGCACTCATAGACGGCCCCTCT
Source organism: Globicephala melas (assembly GCF_963455315.2). Taxonomy (NCBI): domain Eukaryota; kingdom Metazoa; phylum Chordata; class Mammalia; order Artiodactyla; family Delphinidae; genus Globicephala; species Globicephala melas. The sequence goes on along the minus strand of NC_083328.1, from coordinate 13,404,482 downwards.
AGCCTTGGTGGCATTTGCAGGTCACTGGGCTTGCCTTTTTTATCATTCTCTAGACCCAAACTAGACATTCCTAGAACTCTCTCCTCGCTCCCCTGCAGCCTCCTACACACTCGCAGAGAGGAGGGGAAGGGGGTCATAAGCTGCAGCAGACCCTGCAGCCTCCTACACACTCGCAGAGAGGAGGGGAAGGGGGCCATAAGCTGCAGCAGACCCTGCAGCCTCCTACACACTTGCAGAGAGGAGGGGAAGGGGGTCATAAGCTGCCGCAGAAGCATTATTATCTCCAGTCCAAGCAGAGAAATCACCAGCCTCTACACACGACCATCACACATCCTCCGGTCATGGTGGTTGCACCAAGATACAATGCTCCCTTCCCGGGCCCGGTCAGGACTCGGCGGTTAGGGCCTGGGTACTGGAGTCAGACCTCAGTACTACACTGAAATCCAGCTCTGCCACTGCTGGCCTCAGGCAAGCTACTGAATCCCTTTCTGCCTCAACAGAAATGAAGACAATAATAATAGTACCTCCTTCACTGGCTTGTTTTGAGTAATAATAAGTTACTGATCCCTGGAGAGTGATGAGCACTGTGCCTGGCACATAGTATGTGCTCAATAAAGGTAGCCATTATTGTTGTCATTGTTTCTTCTTTACTTTTTTTCTTTTTTAATTGAGGTTTTGTTACTTTACAATATTATATTAGTTTCAGGTGTACCACACAGTGATACAAAATTTTTATAGATTATACTCCATTTAAAGTTATAAAATATTGGCTACATTCCCTGTGCTGTACAATACGTCCTTGTAGCTTATTTATTTTCTACACAGTAGTTTGTACCTCTTAGTCACAGACCCCTATCTTGCCCCTCCCCCCTTCCCTCTCACCAGTGGTAACTACTAGTTTGTCCTCTATATCTGTGAGTCAGTTTCTTTCTTGTTATATTCAATCTTTTTTTTTTTTTTTTTTTTTGCGGTATGCGGGCCTCTCACCGCTGTGGCGTCTCCCCCTGTGGAGCACAGGCTCCGGACGCGCAGGCCCAGCGGCCATGGCCCACGGGCCCAGCCGCTCCACGGCATGTGGGACCCTCCCGGACCGGGGCATGAACCCGCGTCGCCTGCACCGGCAGGCGGACTCTCAACCACTGCGCCACCAGGGAAGCCCCATTTGTTTTATTTTTGATTCCACATATAAGTGATAACATACAGTATTTGTCTTTCTCTCTCTGACTTATTTCACTGAGCATAATACCCTCCAGGTCCACTGTCATCACCGTCCTCACACAGGATATAGAGTATATATAATCCCTCCTAGGCTTCTCTCCTCTGTTTACCAGAAAGTGAGAGAACACCTAAAAGATCTAAATGGAAATACCTGCATCGTTCAGACAGGAAAGGCAGAGGCATGGGGGTGGGGTGATGTGAGAAGGAAGGAGAAGGGGAGGGAAAGGAAGGGGGCCAATCAAAGCTCAGTTCCTTCTCCTTACCAAGTGAACGTAATTCTTCAACATGAAGGTAAACTGGGGCCCAGTCAAGAACATCCAGACAACAGAAGATGCACTGGCAGGGATCTGGCAGTGGGGGAGAGCTCACAAGAGCCCCCGAAAGACTCGGGCTGGATCTGGGCATGAACCTGAGCTCCTGGAAGGCCAGGCGATGCTCACGGATCTCTGTGCCCCCAGCACCCAGCCCTGGCACCTGATACCTGCCAGAATTTAAGCAGGAACAGGAGTGGAAATCAAAACTATTTGCTCGGGAAACTGACCATTTCAACTACAATATGTATTTATTTATGCAGTTTATTTAGATGCAAGTAGGAATCAGGGGGCTGAGAGGGACACATCCACCCAGAGCATGTGAACTAAGGAATGCTACAGGGGGACCCCTGGCCCCCAAATCTTCCCACAATTACTGCTCTGGCCCATCATACGTTCTCCATTTGGGTCATTCCTTCAAGAGAGGACTCTTGCTACAATGCACTTTGGAAGGAAAAGGGAAGAATGATGATACGGTGTCAAGTTCTTTTATCATCAAACTGAATTCTCACAACGGTTCTATGAAACTGTATTCTCTCCATTTTACAGATTAATCAACTGAGAGAATTTAAGTAACTTGCCCAGTTTCATCCAAGCATCTGCCAACATTTCTGTGTTGTTGTTGTTTTTTGCTTTTTGGGGTTTTTTTGGCCGTGCTGCAAGGCATACAAGACCTCAGTTCCCTGACTAGCGATCGAACCTGCACCACGCCCCCTGCAGTGGAAGCGCGGAGTCGTAACCACTGGACTGCCAGGGAAGTCCCTTGCCTGAACTTGGGTTCAACGTATTTTTTATTTTTTTGCAGTATGCGGGCCTCTCACTGTCGTGGCCTCTCCCGTTGCGGAGCACAGGCTCCGGACGCACAGGCTCAGCGGCCATGGCTCACGGGCCCAGCCACTCCGCGGCATGTGGGATCTTCCCGGACCGGGGCACGAACCCGTGTCCCCTGCATCGGTAGGTGGACTCTCAACCACTGTGCCACCAGGGAAGCACCTCAACGTAGTTTTTGAACCCAAGTCCCACAGCCACCAAAGCCTCTCTCTTCTGCTCTGCCAGGGCAGAGCTGCCATCAGCCACCCGTTATCTGATGCCTTCGTAAAAACACCATGGAATTGGGATGCTGGCTCCTGACAAGGCCCTGAAAGTAACAGCCAAAGAATTGAGGGTGTCTATGGGTGCCAAGGTTGGAAAGTTCTAGCACAGGATGCATTTCGGGAAAATGGGTATAAATGATACAGCTCTGTGCTGGGAAAGAGGACCTAAAACAGGTCCAGTTACCCCTGGAAACACGGACACCGGATCCAGCTCCTGCTTACAGAAGAAAGATCTCACTGCAGATGTCTCTAGGTCAGTGCTTCTCAAAGCCTGGCTCCCAGACCAGTGGCATCAGTGGCGTCTGGTGACTTGTTAGAAATGCAAATCCTTAAGGCTGCCCTAGTCCTAATGGATTGGAAAATCTGCGTGGGACGCAGTGATCTGTGCTTGACAAATCCTCTGCACAGCTGGTCTGGGCTGTCTTCTCCAACTGCATCAGGATGGCGCTGGGGTCTACCACCAAGACCACTCCATCTGGGGCCACTTCCACCCAGCCTATCCGCCTGGGCTGTGAACAGAACCCTCTCCCCTGGCACAGATAGTAGATTAATTTACCGGGGTGTGTGGCTGCCTTAAATCTTCCCCAGAACTAGGCAGGGAACAAACATATAAATAACGCTGCGTGCTTCACAGGCCAGGATGGCCCTCATTACAAATCATAAGCTGTAAAATCAACTGGTGGAAAGAAATCGTCTTGACAGCTTCTTACATTCCCTGCCTTAGGAAAAATAAAACCACCGCCACCCTTACCTCCGCTCCTGCCACCTCTACCATTGGCCCAGCTACTCAATAGCACCACAAAGGCCCAGGAGAATGGGCAGGAGACAGAGCCCAGGGCATCAGAATGCCAACATTTTGCAGGGACTGGCTCCCCTGGCCCCTCAAGATGCTGTCCCAGGGAATTCCCTGGAGGTACAGTGGTTAGGACTCCACGCTATCACTGCTGAGGGCCCGGGTTCAATCCCTGGTCAGGGAACTGGGATCCCACGGGCCACACGGTGTGGTCAAAAAAAAAAAAAAAAAGTTGCTGCCCCACTCTGCCTGCACCCTCCATGTGCTGTACAAACACAGGGCTTTGCTATCACCATTTCATCATCCATCATTCTCTGTACTTCTCTTTCATTCTATCTAGTTATTCGATCTTGCCGTCATTCTATCTAGTGAGAGTTTGTTCGGGTTATAGCACCTTCTATACTTGATCTCAGTCAATTCTTCCCAGTTCTACAACCACCCTCCCTGACAGCTGGTGTTCAGATGAACTTTGTTCAGAGGAAGAACCAGGCTCAGAGCATTTGAGTCACTTCCCATAGTGAATATCTGACTCTAAAGTCTGTTGATGAGATCCATCAGTCTGTTTATATGAATCTCCTGATCTTACTTCAGGTCTCTGTCTTTGCCTGGAGCAGTTGGGTGTGACTAAGACCTTGGAGGGCTATCTTCAGGTGTTGGTGTCAAGCTGACCTGTCTTCTGTTCTTGTTCTATGTCAAGGTACTCAGACCATGGCCCCAGTCCATCAGCATCAGAGTCACCTGGGAATTTGTTAAAAATGCAACTCCTCAGGCCCCACCCAACCCCAGCCTGCTGAATGAGAAAATCTGGGGTGGGGCGGGTGGCGCCAGGAACTGCATTTCAACAAGCCCGTCAGGTGATCTCGATGTGTAACTGGGTCCAGTTCTGCTCCCTGTGTGGAACCTGCCATTGTTCTGAACATTTCTTCACATTCTCCAAAGTCTGTACGCCTCCTCTGAATTCCATCAGGTGGGATGCTGGGTCCTGCTCTCTCCTACAGGACCTCATGAGCTCGCCTGCCCAGATACCCTATGGTCTCCACCCTAGCAGGCCCCTTTGCCCTTCCCTTACCCCACTGCCCCTTGTGCTGACTGCCTACGGCTTCATTCTTGCCTTCCGTCTATCGTTGCTTAGCCCCCAGTGATTCCCTGGGCCCTGGACAGGCTTTCGGTCCCGTCACCGAACTTCTGACCCACCTGCTCTAGTTTCCAGACGCTGGTTTCTTCCTGGTCTACCCCATTCTGTCTCAGTGAAGCACAGCTAAGGAAATATATGAACAAACTCACGTTCATACTCCAGCAAACTGGGAAATGCTTAAGGAAAAACTTCACCCTCCTGGTGGAGATACCAGTCATATGTCAGGTCCCCAGGAAGTAGTCTCTGAAATGGAGATTTGGGTGCAGGGTGTGAGGGAACCAGATAGGAGAGGAGCTGAACCGTGATGCAGTTACAACAAAGACCTCGGCTGATCCCCTGGGAAACGCTGGATCAGAGTTGCCCTACAGAGATGTCTCAAATCAGGCAAGAGGGCTGGACCCCCATGCCCCACGATGAACAGTCAGTGGGTGATGGCCGTACTTGGGGACATACAAGGACGTAACCTTGGGCAAGGCAGCACCCTCCTGTCATCGAGATGTGAGGAGAGGGACTCAGCTGTGAGCTGTGAGGAGGTAACAGTCCCACCAGCTGGAGGAACAAGTAAGTTCCTTGGTCTTGAAAGGACAGATGTAGGTGATAGACGGCAGCGTCCACAGAGCACTGGTATTGCCACCAAGGCTTCTGCTGCTGTGAGAGGCAATGGGCTACGGTCCGCACTGAAAGGTCTCGACAGTCTAGGAAATCACAAAGATCTGCCATTACAAATACAATCAAGACCAGGATGAAAATATGTTCAGTGTACCTTAAGTCCATCAGATCTATTGAACACTGGTAGCTGGGGCTCTGCTTATTCTCATACTATAAAATCTGGGTCAGTGAAACATGCTTTTGCTCCAGGCAGGGAAAGATGATGATTCTGTTATGAATTTCTTAAGAGGAAGTACTGTGTCCTGTCGCATCTGACTCCATAGCCCACATAACTTCTGGGGAACAACGCAAATACTCACCAGCCTCTTCAGTCCAGAGGACGGATTATGACTGAATCTAAAAAAAACAATGTCACTATGAAGTAAACCCACAGGGGATGCCAAGGGAGCTACCATGACAGCAAATGACAAGACCACAAAGCACATCTTAGCTCCAGAAATACTAGCGTATCACCTGCTTGTCCCTTAACCATGGAGTCGGAGGGGTTGGTGGGACACAAAATTAGAATGGACATAGTGGATGGTCTCAAAGCCCACCTCCACTGAGCCATAAGCATGGCTGGGTGAAAGGTAGCAAGATTAGCTCTCAGTGACGGCACCAAGGGCAGAACAAGCACCCGCGATAAAGGTCGTTCGAAAAAAACAAAGTCTGAGCCAGCATACACGATCAGAAGCTAGGACTATCACACTTCTGCTCAGACTGAAAGCAGAGGCCAAAGTAAGATCTCAGATTAGTGAGCTAGAGGAACAAAAACATCCGAAACAGGGCGCCCAGTGCACCAGTCAGGGTTCAAGCTGAGAAGCAGAGCCATAGGAGATAGAGATGCAGATGTAGATGTATAGATACGTAGACAGATGGCTTGTTACAGAGATTTGACCCCACACACAACCGCGGGAGCTGCTTAGGCAGTCTCTGGAAGGCTTCCGTCTTCACGTCTAATGCTGGAGCTTCAATTCCACAGGGTAGACGGTCAAGAAGGGGAGACGATGGCTATAACATAGAGAAGCAAGATCAAGATGGAACCCAATCCCACTCCTGGGCATATATCCTGAGAAAACCATAATTTGAAAAGATACATGCACCCCTATGTTCACTGCAGCACTTTTTACAACAGCCAAGACATGGAAGCAACCTAAGTGGCCGTCGACAGATGAATGGATAAAGAAGATGTGGTACATATATACAATGGAATATTACTCAGCCATAAAAAAGAATGAAATAATGCCACTTGCAGCAACATGGATGGACCTAGAGATTACCACACTGAGATAAGTCAGACAGACTTATTTGTGAATAAGTGAAATAAGTAAGTCAGACAGACAAAGACAAATATTACTTATACGTGGAACCTAAAAAAGTGATACAAATGAAATCATTTATAAAAGAGAAATAAACTCACAGACATAGAGAACAGACTTGTGGTTACCAAAGGGGAAGGGTGTGGCAGAGGGATAAATTAGAAGTTTGGGATTAACACGTAGACACTACTATATAGAAAGTAGACAATTAACAAGGACCTACTGTACAGCACAGGGAACTATACTCAGTACTTTGTAATAATCTATGTGGAAAAAGAATAAAAATATGTATAACTGAATCACTTTGCTGTACACCTGAAACTAACACAACATTGCAAATCAACTATACTCCAATATAAAATAAAAATTAAAAAAAAAAAGGAACAAGCTGGAATCCACAAGCACAAGCTGGAGCCCAGGAGGACGAATGAAACTTGTCAAAGTGTCTCCTTGCCTCTGACCTTGGTGGTCTGGGAAGTCCTGCAGAAGCCAAGGCCCTTCATCACGGAGCTAAACACACACACCAGGCCCAGGAGGTGGAGAAGCTAAAGAAGCTCTTGGGAAAAGTGGAGCAACTACGGAGCAGCCAACAGGTGGAGGCAGCAGAGGAGTGAAAATGTACATGAGCTACAAAACGGCTGCTGTTTCACCTCCATCGTCCACATCTCCCCTAGGAATCTCTCCTGTGGACCGTCCTACTGGAAAACACATAGGGAAGGAGATTTGGGGAAGTGTAGTTCAGCCAGGCCGAGCGGACGCATCCCCAAACCACCACGCCCAGCTTTCATCTAAGGTGAAGGACTCATCAGGCAGGCTTTCATACGGGACTCCGAGCTGCCTCCTGAGAAAGCACACTGGTTTGGCACAAAGCTGGGGGACCACATTCAAAGGAGCGAGGTGACTGCAAGCCTGGGATATGTGGTCTCTTTGCCTTATGATCTTCACAGGCAGGCTGCAAAGGCTCCCCGCTCTGGAACTCTGTGCTGACCGAGCTGCAGTGAAAGGGCTTGTGCAGGAAAATCTTCTGTAGGGTTTTGAAAGCACAGGCTCAGCAGGGTAGGCACCAGCCACTTCTGCAATGATGAGAGACAAAGGCCTTGACATCAGACTCCAGTGGCTTCACTGATGGGCCACAGGGGTCACCAAAGCACCTTGGGTGAGCATGGACGGCTGTGCCTGCCACGGGCACCGTGCCGCCCACAGTGTTGGCATTTGGGGCATCACAGCAACAGGAGAGACATCACAGGGCATTGGGAGAGAAAAGTGGAGGGCATCATGCTGGCGGCGAGGAGAACTGACTGCACGATCCTGCCAGAACTGTGCAGGAGTCCTCTGAGGGGTTCCCAAGAGCCACTGACCTGTGACCATTCCTGGGACCAAGTTGTTAACCACCTGCCCAACTGGTTAGCATGGCCTAGAAGACAAGTCATCAAAGGATCAACAAAGGATCAAAGCACACCTGGTACCAAAAGCTTCTTCTCAAAGGATAGACCTGCTTGGCCAAGAAGGGCTTTACTTCAAAGGAGAACGATTATGGCTCCGTCAGCATCGTGAAAGATGTGACATGACTCACAGAAGCAGATCTGGCGTAATGCTTCCATTGGAACACTGTAGAAAAATGGCTGGAACAACCCCAAAGTGGACTCTGGGGCCTGAGAACATCAGAGCAATCCTTGAAGCAGTCCTTCAAGCCTCGGCCTAAAGTTGAAATGCGACTTTGTTTTTCATCTGAGCATGAGTTTGATGCCATCTCTGTGTTCAATGTTACAATCTTCAACTTGTAAAAAGAAATTTTACAAATTTCTACAGACATTTAAACATCTTTCTGTTTTGCAAATGAATGAGTTCCAGCAAGAGGAAAAAAAAAATCCTCCTCTATGACTGAATTAGGAAGACTTCTTCCTCAAGGACCAGCTGAAAAGAAAAGGTCTGTGCTGTTATCACTCACAAATGCTCTTGCCTGAATCAATTAGCTACTTGAGTGTCACTTGAAGCCATGCCGAGCTGTAATCAAGGAAGCGCTATCAGCCTGTCACGGCCACTTCTCTGTGGCTTCCACCAAGAATCTATTAAGACAGAGCCCACCTAAAGCCATATGTGTTGAGAAACACAGTGGAAAACTGGGTAGAAAAAAGATTAACTTTTGGGGTTTTTTAAAAATTTACTTGAAATAGTTTTTGAAATTCAAGTATAGAGATTGAGTCAGTCATCCATGTGGTCACCATGGGCTGTGTAAGTCCCTGTCATAAAGTCACTGGTCTTTTTTTTTTTTAATTGAAGTATAGTTGATTTACAAAGTTGTGTTAATTTCTGCTGTACAGCAAAGTGATTCAGTTATATACATACATTCTTTTTCATATTCTTTTCCATTATGGTTTATCACAGGATATTGACTATAGTTCCCTGTGCTCTACAGTAGGACCTTGTTGTTTATCTATTTTATAGATAGTACTTTGTATCTGCTAATCCCAAACTCCCAATCTATCCCTCCCCCACCGCCTTTCCACTTTGGTAGCCATAAGTTTGTTTTCTATGTCTGTGAGTCTGTTTCTGTTTTGCAGGTAAGTTCATTTGTGTCATAGTTTAGATTCCACATCTAAGTGATATCATATGGTGTTGGTCTTTTTCTGACTTACTTCACTTAGTATGATCATCTCTAGGTCCATCCGTGTTGCTGCAAATAAAGCCACTGCTCTTGAACTCATCTGTGAGAGATGATTTCTGGTCTACAGACAAGATACAACCGTTAGGTTGTTCTCCCCAAACCTACCTAATGAGAGTGGGCAACACGGAAGAGGTGGGAGCCATGAAGGTTTGCCTGATGGCTACAGTGAGTATTGAACCAAAAAAGGCAGAAATGCAAAGGGATTTGGCCTGAGATGGTTCTGTTGTTCCATTTCTCCTTCTGCAGCAGGAGGGCTTCTGAGTTACAGTCTACAGAACTGCCCTTAACTAGTTTAGCCAAACAGGAATTTATTAAAGGATGCACGTATCCAGCTGCCACTTGGTCCACGCGGGAACAAGATGCCACAACAAAGACAGGCCCCACTTCTGCCTCTCAGAGGCTTCTCCTTCCTGTCGCCAGAAGAGCCATGATACCTCCTCCTTTCACTGTCTCCCTAGGCTCCCTGTAGGTGAGTCTGATTGGAGAAGCTGGTTCTCCGACTGGCCTTATCTGCAAGGGAGGCTGGAAAGCGAGTTTCTCTGAGCTAAGAGAGACTCATGGTGGAAACTCCCCCAACTATAAGGAAGGTGGGCCCAGGTGCTAGGTAGCCATCAAGCAGGGTGACAGATGGCAGCAGGATCCTTATTCTTCCTGGCCCTTACCATTCTGTGTTCAGAAGAGGCAAAAACATCAGCTGTGGATTGATTTAAAACTCCAACTTCCAGAATATGTACTGCAATTGGATAATTTCAGCTGCAAATCCTACAGCAGCTAAGCGTTCGGAGCCAAGTACAGGTAGGCACAGTAAATGTCTCAGTGAATGGTCTCAATAAGATTCTCAATAAATGAAGAACTCTTTTATTGTATCCTGTTGGATGTGTTCGTTATGGTCAGAAACTACACCAGTTCATGTGTGGAAGATTTTCAGACGTGGGTTTGAAACCCCACAGGTTTTACTAACAGGGTCAGAATGGATACATGAGAGGGTCAGCAATGGTACAGGGGAAGCCATGGCCTGGGGTCCCCACCTGGCACTGTGACCTGTGCTACAACCATCAAAGTTCTATTGTCCAACTACACAATGGAAGGATTAAAACACATGGGTTACTTTCAAACTTTTGTTGAGCAACAGGAGGACCCAGCTGAAATACTCGATCTCACACCAGCACAAGAGCAGAAAAAAGAGGGTAGATGATGGGGTGATGTGATGGGTGACACCTGGAGAACCCCTCCCCCTCCCCTCTGGCCCCACGATAGCCCCTGAGCCATCCTCATCCCACCCTGTGGGATCTGAAGGACATCATTTGAAAACCACTCAACTTTGCATGCCATTTCCAAGTTTCCGTCCAGGGTTCTGATTCTATAAGGCTCAGACTCTCACCCTAGATGCAAGCCTCTCAGCCTCAGCTCCCTTGACATCTTGGGCTGCATAATTCTTCGTTGTGGGCTGTCCTGTGTCTCTCAAGATGTTTAGCAGCATCCTGTTCTCTACTGACTAGATGCCAGCGGCACCCCTAGCCGTAATGACCAAAAATATCACCCTATATTGATTGCAAAGGTCCCCTGGAGGACAAAATTCTCACCCGTTCCCTTGAGAACCACAGTCCTAGATTGATTCAAAATTCTACTAAATGTCACACTCCATTTCTTCAGCATTCTCATCAACCTATGGTTTACCCTCATTCATTAAAGAAAGAAATACAATCTCCTTTTAAGCTAGCAATAAGGCACTTACTTCAGCTATTCAGGGGATTTGTGAGCAAGTGTTTTTATATCCTGTGGGCATGTTCCATGAGTTTTGTTTGTTGAAAACCACACATCTTTTCATTTAACTGTCCTTTTTGCTGCCTGTGTCTTCCCAGCAGCTGAGAGGCTTGGATAATCCAAAGCGCATCACTGCTAACACCCTCCACCTCCACCTAAGAGCTGGCGTAGTAACCTCCAACTAGAGCAACCATCCTTTCACTCATAATCCCACTCATTATTCTCTGCCACAGGACATGGATCCCAACCAGCTGACTGAATCGTTGGTTCCCAGTCAACACAGCCCACCAAGTGAAAAGAACCAACCGCAAACATGAAGGACAATGAAGATAATAATAACTGTGACGGTGGTGATGACGAAGGTGCGTAATTAATTATTCTTAGGAGTAGTAAGGGTAGTATCCTAGCTAAGACTTATGTAGCAAACCTTACTATGAAGCAGATGCTTTATATAGATTCTGAGCACTTTAGACTTTACATATATCCCAAGACCATCAGGAAGAACTGTCCGAATTTGGGAACAGGTAGGAGATTCCTGATCCTTTCAGTGAAACGCTGGGTGTGGTCCAGCAGAGCCCCTGGGGAGTGTGCGCCTCAAGTTTCTGTTGAGGGCGCTATTTTACAACTCTGTAGCCAACTCCTGCAGCTGCTGTAACAAACTGTCACGAACTGGGTGGCTTAACAAACGACAGAAATGTATGCTCTCTGAGTTTCACTGGGCTGAAATCATGACACCTGGGGCCTTGCCCTTCATACCCTGCGTGAGAGATTCTGTTCCTGCTTCTTCCAGTATGTGGCAGCTGCTGGCATTTTTTGGCTGGTGGCTACATCACTCCATTCTCTGTCTCCGTGGTTACACTGCTCCCTGGTGTGTGTGTGTGTGTGTGTGTGTGCGCGCGCGCGCACGCGTGGGTGTACACCATATCTCTGTTTCCTTCACATGGATAGGAATACCACGGGATACATGTGGTTCCATTCAGGGTCCACTGGGATAATCCAGGATAATCTTTTCCTCTCAAAATCTTTAGTCATGTCTGCAAAAGTCATTTTTGCCAAGTAACAGTCACAAGTTCTAGGGATTAGGTTGCGGATATCTTTGGGGAAGGGGGTGTTAGTCAGCCACCCCCTGCAGAGGTGGCTGCCACATTCTAGAAAACTGAGAAGAATGAAGATGCCACCTGTAGTGAACTTTTTTTCTGGTAAAGAATATAAATCTCTGTAAATCAAACTTTCATTTAACTGGACTTGACATCTTCCACAAGTTAAAAATGTGAATAAAGTATTATGTTTTCTATTTGCATGGAAAACACGATTTTACCTTTTTGAGAACTCTGCTTTCACAGTATTAACTCAATAACTCACACAAGCCCATGAGACAGGTGCTGTTAATGTTCCCCATTTTAAAGATGATAAAATCGAGTCCCAGAGAGGTTAAGAGACTTGTCTAAGTTCACACAGCTAGGAAGGATGGTCTGGCTCGAGGGCCCACTGTACTGTACTGTCATAATGTGGTGACTGGACTAAAAGACCTGTAAGGTCCCATTAAGTTGGCTTTGTCACGAGTCCCTAAAAGCTTGGAGTTTGCTTTGGGAGTTCAGTAAACATCTTCCATGACAACCCACGTGAAAAGTGAAGCCCAGATCAGGCTCCCTGAGGGCAGACCTAGTGCTCTACCCTGTTGAGGAGAACTGGGTTATTTTTCTCTTACTTCAGAACACAATCATAAAATGCAAATATTAGGACTGAGCCAACACACACATGCAAACTGAAACATAAACATCTGTGATGGGAAAGCATTATGAGTTACTTATAATCCCCAACTGCAAAGCATGGAGCTCTAGAAGGGTCCTTTGTTTGCTGAAGGGGATGACGGGCTTGAGAAAATCAGATTGGAAAACCTAAGAGGTAATGTGCTTAGTGTGAGAGAAGCACAGAAAGATATCGGGGGAGGAGGGGGAAGGTAAGTGGGAGCCCATGAGGAAACTGAAGGGTAGAATCAGGTTTTAATAGCAATTATGTCAAGTTTTAATGTGGCATGTGACATGGCCTTCTCTACTACGTCTCGCGTTAATTGCCTGTGAAATCTATTTTACACAAAACATGCTTTGTGGAGTCGAATTTATTTTTGGAGGATTCAGTGCTGAGCTCTACTTCTAGAAGGATGCAGGGATTAAAAACAGGGCCCCAGTCACGTTGGGTCATGCATAATTATATTTTAAAACTATATGTATGCTTTTCAAAATGTCCAACAGATTAACTGTGGTGTAGGGAATCAGATTGGCAGGATTCCAGTCCATTATCACATCTCAAATTTAATGAATTTGCATGAAAAAAATGTGAAAAATAAAAGGGAAATAAGGAGAACCAATGATCACTCTGTCTAAAAAAAAAGATTATTCAATATGCAAAACACGCACCCTCACTCTCTGAAATCCAAAAGTCAGACAGATGACTTCATTTGTGATTCTCAGTCACTTGTTTTCAGAACTCAAGGTTCCCTTAGGTGTCTTTCAGCTGAGTAAGTTCTCCAGTCTGTTCGTTTCCCGATCCATTTAAAATCTCTGCCTAGGCTGTGGTTTTTACACCACCTCACTCCTTCTGCTTAGATCAGTCTTTTCATTTCTAAAAACCAGCAGTTTAAAAGGAGTTTTTCCTTTCTGAATCTGGGTCTGAACAACCAGAGAGAGACCCATGGATACTGCAGATAGGAAGGGGACTGACCAAAGCCAAGGGACATTCCATCCAAAGTGCTCCCTTCAACTTGGCTTCCACTGGTGTTTCTCTTCCGACCACTGGAGAGACCAAACACCAATCAACCAACCAACCAACCCATCAACTAACCAACCAAAATCCTCCCCCGCCCCGCCAATCTTAACTTTGTATTCATATCCTATCTCTTATTTTTGGAAATATACCATTGCTACTAACTTCCTAACCAGACTACAGACTTAAATGTAAGGGTACCATATATGTTGAGACCAACGTTTTTTGTTTCTGTTTTTTACCCCTGACGGACAGTAACTGTCATTGCATGATAAAGTCATGTTGGTCCTCTGGTCCCTGGCCTCAGTCTTTAAAGGCCACACACAGTGGCTGATATTACTAACAATCGCCCTAGGGATAGGTACCACTGCTATTCTTTTTTCCAGGTTTAACTGAGATATAATTAACATATAGCATTTTGTAAGTTTAAGGTGTACAAGTGATGATTTGATACATGCGTAAATTAAGAAGTGATTAGCACAGCAGGGTTAGTTACCACCTCCATCACTTCACATGACTATCATTTCTTTTAAAAAATTTTTTTGTAATTAATAACTATCATTTCTATTTTGTGCTGAGAACATGTAAGATCTGCTCTCTTAGCAAATTTCAAATATATAATGAAGCAAAATCACCATGCTTGTATGACTGTTAATCTACAAATGAGGAAATCGGAGGCTAATAAAGTTGAAATAACTTGCCCAAAGTGATAGAGTGGAGCTAACATTTGAACCCAGGCCTCTGGGACTCCAGAACCTTCTTTTACACGGTTCCTCTATCTCTCCTCCCTCCAGCAACATGACCTCCTAGCGGTTCCTGGAAACTGTGATGTTTCTTTTCCTCCCCACACCCAGAACCTCCACTGACCATTCCCTGAGCCCAGAACGGCTGCCACCCTTCTGACAACCCATTCTCCCTTCTCTCCCATTCTTTTGCCTGTTGATCTCTTACATATTTCATATCCCCATCGCATCTCCATTCCAATGTCCCCATTGTGAGGGAAGCTTCCCCATCACCTTCTCACATCACATCTTTACGGGCCAGGCACTTACCTCAGTTTGCAACTGTGAGTTCATTTCTGTGATGATGTGATAAATGGCTCTCTCCCCCACTAATCTCTGAGCTCCCTTAAGCAGCAGGAACGTCTATTTTGACTTATCACTATGGCCCTGAAGCCAGCAAGTAATAAGAGCTCAATAAATTTTTACTGAAGGAAGGAAAGAACAAGTGAATGACAGACTACGAGGTGGATGAATGAAAGAATGAGGGCAGTCCCAGGAGGAGAACCCAAAACTCCCTGTGCAGGGACAGACACTGCGAATGACCAGGTCAAGAGCACAAGCCAGTGAGAATTCAGGGGGTCCCATCTATGAGATCAAGAATGGCCCCCAGAACACACCCACACTCTCCCCCACGTGCCAGTTCATAAAACTCAGATGCAAGGTCCGGCTGGGGCAGAAGCCCTCACCGAGGGCCCCTGTGCCATTGTGCCAGTCTGTGTAGACAACAGCCTGTACGTTTTGGTTCTGAGACCCCTTGGTCCCCATCACAGCTGTCATCCACGTCTGATTTTCTCAGTACTTAGACTTCAGGTTTCCCCACAGACGTTGAGCTTCCTTTGGCTTTCCACGTTCCCTGGTGTCTAGAATGGAACTCTTTGCATGAGCCTCAGGCCCCCAGAGTCCCAAACCTTCTTCCCATCAGTAAACTGGTAGCTCACCAGGCTGGGTCCTGCCACGAGGAGGGAGTCAAGCTAACAGGATTCAAGTGCAGAAATTCCTTTAAAGGCCACTTTTTCAAGCACACATCTCTTACATAAAACAAGGTGACTACTTCTGATGAAAAAGAGGGCTCCTTGCCTTTGCGTTTCTCTATTGATGGTCACTACTTTGCAGGCATGGCTGTGTCCCCCACTGCCCCAAATTAACCCAATTGTTTTTAAAGAGATGCTTTTGTAATACAGACAATGGGCAGGTACTCCATCTCCTGTGGGTCTTACGTAAATAAAAGCCTATTTAAAAGACACAGCTGACCCCCCTGATCTATAACACAGCATAGCTGATGTGCAAATGGCTCTAAGACACGTTGCCCAGTCCCACTCCAGCCCCTTTCTGACCAGACAGCTGTCCCCGGGATGGACAGCTTTCCAACTTCTTTATAGAACCTGGAGCCATTACTGCTGTCCAACCAAGAACTATGTAGAGAGTAACTTGAAAGAGGAATTAGACTTGAGGAAGAGAGAAAGCAGGTGAGTACAAAGCAAAGCAAGAGCTAATGCTTCTTCTAAGCAGCCTCGACGGCAGAAGGAAGCTTTTACCACCAATGTCGGGTCCTGGTAGCTTAGACACAGAAGGAGAAGACAGAGCTGGGGAGGAAGGCTCCATCCCATTTGTATATGTCTATCAGGCAGTCATCTTGGGGAGAGCGAAGGCAATCAAACCTCACGTATGAAGAAGCAGATCAGGCTGGGACTTCCCAGGTGGCACAGCGGTTAAGAATCCACCTGCCAATGCAGGGCACAAGGGTTCGAGCCCTGGTTCAGGAAGATCCCACATGCTGAGGAGCAAGCATGCCTGTGCACCGCAACTACTGAGCCCGTGAGCCGCAACTACTGGAGCCCGCGCACCTAGAGCCCGTGCTCCGCTACAAGAGAAGCCACTGCAATGAGAAGCCCGTGCACCGCAACGAAGAGTAGCCCCCGCTCGCCACAACTAGAGAAAGCCCGCGCACAGCAACGAAGACCCAATGCAGCCAAAAATAAATTAAAAAAAAAAAAAGAAGTAGATCTGGGGAATTCCCTGGTGGTTCAGTGGTTACGACTCGGTTCTTTTACCGCGGTGGCCTGGGTTCAATCCCTGGTCTGGGAACTAAGATCCCACAAGCCACACGGCCAAAAAAAGAGAAAGAAGTAGATTTGGTAAACTCTCGAGAGAGCAAGCTGAGGAGGTTAAATGAAGATTCCTTAAAGCTTTTCTTCTTGAGCTTATGTTGTAACTCTGGAACTAAAGTGTGTTTAGGAAGCTGAAGACAACAGTAGGAGGAAGGGAAACAATCAGAAAAGAAAGCCATCTCCTCTCTGTCTCTCATCAGTCCCCCAGCACCAGGGTTTTAGGGATCCTGATGCCATCCATGGACCCCGCGTGAGTCAGAGATGAGAAACGCGAAAGGACTGCCAAGGAGTGTCCTAACTCCTGCCCTTGTCTTGGCACAAGTAACAGGAAAGAATGAAAAGACCATTTTCCCAGCAAATCTTTGTGGTCTGAAGGTTGTCCTGGGGGAGGGGGAACAGAGGGTCATAAAACAGCTTCTTTCTGTTTCAGGGGCATCTCTGAAGAAAGCCCCCAGCCCACCCCTGCTTACAGGTTAGGTCCATCTTGGGCATGGAGGGCAAGGGGCGTAGGCAGATGACCCCTGACGAAGACTCTCTCCTTGACCAAACTTTAGTCACGCTCCTCTGAGCCTTCTTCTCCACCAGGCCTTGGCCTTGGCCTCCTGTGTCCATCCTTTGCCAAGTCCAGTTTTAGCAAGTACCAACCACAACTCGACACTTGCCGTCTACTCTACAAGGATTAAATCATGAGCCGCTGCAGCTGCTGACCTTCAACACCCCCTGAAAGGAGCTGAGTGTGGAGATCAGGAAGGAGGCCCTCTGTGCTCTGCGAACAACTGGCAGAACAGGTCTTCAGATAGTTAGATATTTTCAGGAGAAGATTTTATGAGCCCAATCCTTGCATCTCCTCATATCTAGAAAAGCACTACAATCGTTAACAATGACAGCTGCTCCTTGGAACTAGCAGCTAGCTTCTGCCAAAATGTGTGCTTAACTGCACGTACCCCCTTCACTAAGATCATACGTAACACTGACCTTCCCCCTACCTCTTTGGAACAGTTTCTTAGAACTATCTGGAATGCTGTCTCCCGGGCTATAGTCCTCATTATGCCCCAAATAAAACTTAACTCACAACTCTCATGTTGGGCTTTTTTTTTTTTTTTCAGTTGACACAAGGATGCTGTGAAGTCAGTGTAGACAGAATCCTACCCCCTTCATATTTAACCAAGTTCCTCATCTCCCACCCTTAATGTCTACATCCTTGGCCTTCCTTCAGCGAGAACCCTGTTAGCTCAGTTTAGCAAGAACCCTCCCACCCTTGATGGTCCTCTTCATAATTTTCCCCCCACTGACCCTGTCACCCTGATCCTTGGCTATAAATCCCCACTGTCCTTGTATTCAAAATTGAGCTTGATCTCTCTCCCCTATTAAAACAGAGTCAACCCCTACTGCAATAGTCTTGAATACAGTCTTCCTTACCATTAAACAAGCACCATAAAGCTTTTTAGCGCCCGTTGAATGGAGGGGATGAATGGCTGGGGTGAGGATGAACATTACTACGGGGGAGAACTTTGCCCTGGTCCCCTCAATGCCCCGACCGGGAATGGCTGCACGGATGCCTTCGGAAGGCTGGGCAGCAGGGAGCGTCCTCCAGATCTACACGAAGGGTGGGTCTGTAACCCGGAGCAGCTCTTATCCCCACCATCACTGAGCACAAGGGTCTGCTGTGCCTTCCCAGGACTTTTGTGTCCTTGATGAAATAGGTGGGAACAGGAGAACTGAATAAAGGCATTTCCTGCACATCTAGCTAATTAAGCCAGTTTTCAATTGATCTCCAAACTAAAGACACGCATCGTTTCTTGCCCAAGAGGGCACCAAGTTCGTAACAGCTGCATAATAACTAACTCAGCCCCACTGGGCAGCTGTGGGACAGAGCGCTAAGATGAAGGACTTCCTGGAACTGGACAGCAAAAGGCAAAGAACCAGGAAGGCATCAGCAGGAGGCCCTGCTCCAGGGCGGCAATGGCCACAGGCAACCATGTAGGAAGCGCTCACTCCCTCCTGAGGATATGCTAATGGAGGTCCCATTTCTGACTTTTTATGTTAATTTAAATGATGTTATATCTATGCCCCATTGAGTAAAAAGGACAGTGAATTAATACACACATGAAAGAAAACCACAGCCCTCAGCAATCACTGTCCAAATACTCTTCTAAAGCCTTTGGGATGATGGACTGCTTTACTCTACTTCTAAGAAATCCTTCCATTATCACCTCCCTGTTTTGAATACTTAGAAGTCATTAAATACTTGGTTTCTTAATGAGAAGAGAGTGTAGTAGGTCAACGATTGATTTCAACACCTCCTGCTTAAGAAAAATGAAAGCCCCATTCTTACATTCTGTCTCCATTTTTTACACAACTTGTTTTTTTAAAGTGTTTGTCTAACATCCATGACATGTATTTCCAATGTTCCCAGTAGTTTGGATTTGGCCTTCCTTTGACAGGTCTGCGAGGCCATCTGTAAGACCTAGAGATACAGGATGATGAGATTTTGACTAATACATTTTTTCTCTTTTTGGCCGTGCCACATGGCCTTTGGGATCTTAGTTCCCCGACCAGGGATCGAACCTGGGTCGCCTGCACTGGAAAGGCGGAGTCTTAACCACCGGACTGCCAGGGAAGTCCCGACTAATACATTCTTGAATGCCTGGGTTTCCATCATGAGCGTGAAAAAGTGAAATGGAGCAGGACCCTGCAGGACCCTCCTGGGTACAAAAGCCTTTCTGTGTCCCCATTTTCTTTGTAGCAAAGAGGTTTCTGCCTCCTAGACCTTCCCTGAATACCAAAGGACAGATTCAAACAGTCACTAATTAGAAAAGCGAGGGAATGCAGAAACAAAGGAAGAGCAGTCAAGAAACAATAGTGCAGCTGTGGGGCCGGGTCCTGGTCCTCCTCAAGGGATACGTGTAACAATATACCTTTGAGTTCTTCTGAAGGAAATAAGAAGCCAACCCTAATATGCCACCTCAAAATATGACTGTAGGAAACCAAAGTATGTCACCCCATATATGCCTCTTTGGCATGAGGATTATTTTGAGAAACAGTGGACATAGAGGAAGCTCTGCAAACAGAGTATAAGTTATCTTTTTGTAAGGGAAATTAACATTTATAAAGAAAATTTCCACTTGAAAGGGTGTTTCCCCCTCTGTACCAGGAAGAGAGGATGTCTCTAAATCACAAGGGACTCTTGGAGAAGACATGGACTTAAATCTGCATAACAAACCTTATCTTTCCTTGTTTACTGTACTTTTCCTGGTCTTCTTCCCATAAGTGTTCTCCTCCACATCCTTCTTCCTTTGTTTTAGCAGAAGATGATATTTAAGCCCCAATTCTAAGCCACCTCTGAGTTGATTCATCCCTGAGTTTCTCCCAGGTATATATGACATATACATGTCAATACATTTCTGTCTGCTTTTCTTTTGTTTATCTGTCTTTCGTTACTGGGTACCAGTCAAGAACCTAGAAGAGTAGAAGAAAAACTTTTCCTCTCATACAGCTTCTGTTTATTTTTTTCTGTCCTGTGTGATCAAAACTACTTAAGAAACAGGGACCTCATGATATTTCACTATCCCCCCCAATCCTATGGTCCAACACTGCCATCCTTGTTTATTTGATGGAAAGCTCTAAGTCCACCTGTGTATCTGAGGGGCTCACCTATTGCTCTATGCAGCTTT
This sequence comes from Globicephala melas, assembly GCF_963455315.2. NCBI lineage: Eukaryota > Metazoa > Chordata > Mammalia > Artiodactyla > Delphinidae > Globicephala > Globicephala melas. The sequence continues at coordinate 13,384,208 of NC_083328.1, read as the reverse complement.
TAATTCAATGGGAAAGAGTTCTACTTTCTTTGGTCCTGGAGCAATCAAAGATCAGTCAGATGTTAGTCTTCTGATACACAGAATAGAGACCCACTACATCTGTGGTGGAAAACGGACCAGCCAGCTGCTAAACCTGGCAGCAGGTCTGGACGACCTCACACACTGAGCTTTGCTGTGGTTACTCCATGGCAGGATGGGGTAGGTGATAACAGAGGCCCTACTGGGGAACACAGCATGGCTTCACAGAGTGGGGGCAGGGGGTGGCTGTGTGCCCTAGCTCCCACTGATGCCCACTGTTTGGGATAAAATGTCATGAGCTCCTTTCTCCAAAGAGGCTTATTTTAAGATGTAAATGCTATAGCACCAACATTCCCCCCTTGCCAGGCCTCGCACTTGATTTTCGAGAGTGTAGGAAAGAACTAACTCAGGTAAATGGCATTGTACACGCCACCTCCCTTAAGCTTCACAGGAGCCCCGAGAGGTAACAATCTCTGCTGAGACTTCTCCTGGGACCTGAGGCTCACTGAAATGAACCAAGACATGTAAACAGATAGGGTAGGGGATTCCCAGAGAAAGAGAATCAGGCATGGCTTTCTTGACATGAGAGAAGTCATTTTTGGCCTAAGCCATTTTGTGATCTAAGCCTGGCCACACAGTGCTTGTTCTTGAACAGGTCTTAGTAGTAAATGATTACAAGGTAACAAAAGAATGCAGAAACATTGCCTATCATCAGGCAATAGCGAAGATAATATATCAGTTGTAAAGACTCCAGTTCTGGTTTTTTGGTTTTTTTTAAACATCTTTATTGGAGTATAATTGCTTTACAATGGTGTGTTAGTTTCTGCTTTATAACAAAGTGAATCAGCTATACATATACATATATCCCCATATCTCTTGCCTCTTGCGTCTCCCTCCCTCCCACCCTCCCTATTCCACCCCTCTATCCAGTTCTGTTTTAATGGTAAAGATTAGCCTGAAGCTCAACCACCAGATCTACGGGAACCTAAGGGATGATGATGTTGACTTTTTCTGACCCTCATGACTTCAATCAACTAAAGCTCGAACTCGACCGCCCAAGCCCCTTCGGGAGTATGCAGGTAGCCTGAGCTTAAAGCTTCCCCACCTTTGCTGTGGAGGGAGACACTGCTTTGGGAAAGATGCCTGGGGTTCTCCTTCCTTGCTGCTAGTAATGAATCCTTCCTTCTTCTGACCTTTGGCTTGGTTGTGTCTTCTGGCTTGACACCCACCAAGAGGCAAACCCAGTTTTCAGGTAACAGACAGCTAACAAGTCATGAGGCCGAGGTTTGATCCAGGTCTACTTGGTTTTAAAAGTCTGACTTGTTCTCTTAGGTAAACAGGACTATCTTTTAAAGAAAAGTCATGGCCTGCCCAGTGTGGTGTTTGCCCAGTGGGATCTGAGGTTCCAGATGGAACACCCTTCCCCGACCCAGGCTGGGGAGCCTGAACTGCAAGACAGCTGTCTTCTCTGTGAGTATTAACTCTTCTTGTCCCCCAGGGTCTGGTACAGTGCCTGATTCACGGTGCTGTTCAAGAAATGTTTGCTGAATCAACAAACAAGAAGATGAGTAAAGACTCTGATTAAAAAACCAACCCCCTCCCCAAAAGAAACCTGAAAAGTATTAATACTCATGGGACATATTAAGTTATTATATAATATTTTTGAATTGTAATATGCAAAGGTTTATAAGGGATTAGCAAGTCAGTTACCGAGCTGGGGTCAGACAGAAAAAGTTCTTTCAAGAGGGATGTGGGTCAATCAGTGTGTCTGCTGATGTGGACAAAAGGAGCCGGATGAAGGCACTCAGCATCCAGTGAGGACCTGATGAGGGGGAGAAGGCTGCTGAAAAAAACATGAAGTGGTCCAAAGGAGGAGGATGGGAGAATATCCTCCCATGTTGCTCACTTCCCAGCCTTTCCACATCTGCCCTTTCCACACTATCTTACATGGAAAGGATAGATATTAGTGAATATTTTAGAATCAAGTTTGCTGATTACCCAGGTTACTATGCTAGACAAATATCTAGAATATAATTATGAATGATGTTCAAAATGAAACTGGTTTTATCTATGAAACAGAAACAGAATCACAGACATAGAGAACAGACTGGGGTTGCCAAGGGGAAGGGGGTTGGGGGAGGGATGGAGTGGAAGGTTGGGGTTAGTAGATGTAAGCTATTATATATAGAATGGATAAACAACAAGGTCCTACTGTATAGCACAGAGAACTATATTCAATATCCTAGGATAAACCATAACAGAAAAGAATATTAAAAAAAAGAATGTATATATATGTATAACTGAATCACTTTGCTGTACAGCAGAAATTAACACAACATTGTCAATCAACTAGACTTCAATTTAAAAAAAATGAAATCAGTTAGCAACACCCCCAACTCAGCCAGCCACTCTCAACTTGCATTCGTGCAAAAAAATACTATGTTTCAGGCTGGGGACTATACCTTAGAAAGATAACAATAACTAAGGTAAGCATGGCTCCTCCTAGAGTTCAGAGTCTGGGACTCACTGAGCCACCAATGAGAACAGAGAAAATGATGGATGAGACACATAAGAATACTAAGACTGATGGAGAATCAGGGCCAGGTTCTAGGCAGAATTGACAACCTTTTTAAGGCATATGGAGGAAAACTGAAAAAAAGCTACCCAGGATTGAGCAGAGCAAATATTCTGACTATACTTCATGAAACAGAACTTGCCAGGAAAAAAAAAAAGCAATGTAATTTACTTTTGCTCCAGAGCCCCTGAGCCTGTACCCACTGGAGATTCCCATTCCCATGAGACACTGAGCTAAAGTAGACAGAGGGTCACCTCTGCTCAGCTCAGCTTGTACCGCTCCTCAGGGACAAACCAGAAGCAAATGCCAATCAGTAAAAGATGTTACTTTCTTTCAATGGACAATACAATGAGAACACAATTTCTTTTCCAATAACCATTATAAAAGTTGATCCAAAAAATCTTAATAATAATTTAAAAATCATCACAATGCAGTTTAATCAAGAAATTAAGAATGAAGGCTTAACATATAAAAAAAACTAACATTTAAACATTGGTTATAAAAAATACTTCTAAATAATTCTTAGATCAAAGAGGAAATTAAAAATTGAAATTTTACACTATTTACAAAATAGTGACAACTCTAGCACTACATATAAAAACTTATGAGCTGGGGCTTCCCTGGTGGCGCAAGTGGTTGAGAGTCCGCCTGCCGATGCAGGGGACACGGGTTCGTGCCCCGGTCCGGGAAGATCCCACATGCTTCGGAGCGGCTAGGCCCGTGAGCCATGGCTACTGAGCCTGCGCATCCGGAGCCTGTGCTCCACAACGGGAGAGGCCACAACAGTGAGAGGCCCGCGTACCGCAAAAAAAAAAAAAACAACTTATGAGCTGTGGGAAGATCTGTGCTCAAGAGAAAAACACATAACACTAAAGGCTTTTGCTATTAAGCAAGACAAAAGGAAAATAAATGAACTGATTTTTTCAACTCAGAGGCATAAAAAGCAAGAAACCAAGGGTAAAAGAAGAAAAGACAAAACAAATTGTAGAATTCATATCCAGAGAAGAATAGGAATTGATAAATAAGGAGTTGGTTCTTTGAAAAGGGAAATGAAATAGATTTTAAAATTAAATCTAATTTTAAAAGGAAAGAAAAAACATATAAATGCTATGAGGACTGAGAAGGGGCTTTGACCACAAATATAAAGAAGCTTTTAAATGTCTTAATGACAAATGAATGGCAGAAACGTCAATCCAGAAAGCTTTCTGAGACAGGAGAAAACTGGCATAGACTATTCACTGGAAAGCCTGGAAAAGTCATCAAGCATTACTGTCCAAAAAGGCACTAGACCCAGACTGTACAAGTACATTCTGTTTATTTTTTGAGGAAGAGAAAATGGCATGAAATCGAAAGTAGCCCAGAACATAAAAGAAAATGCAAAAGGTTGTAATTTTCTCCAAGCATGTATAATGCTCACGATAAAAGCAGTACATCCATCAAATACACCTTGGAAACATTATGCTAAGTGAAAGAAGCGGGTCCCCAAAATACCACTTTCTCCATTTACATGAAATGTCCAAAGTGGGCAAATCCACAAAGACAGAAAGATTAGTCAATGAAGGACTGTGTGGGTCAGGGGAAACGAGTAACAGATTTCTTTAAGGTGGCGAGTATGTACTAAAATCAGGGTGATGGTTGCACAACTTGCTGGATATACTAAAAAACATCTCATCATACACTTTAAATGGATAAAACATATGACGTGAATTATATCTCAACAATGCTGTTATTAAAAAAAAAAAAGACAACACACACGAAAGAGAAGGCTACGTACAAGTTTCACTGATCAGTTGAGGGTTGAAATTTTTAACTAAAATACTAGCACCTAACACACTAGGACCAAGTAGAGTTTATTTCAGGGCTACAAATATGGCCTTATTTTAGATCATTGATGAATATAATTTAAAATATTAATAAACCAAGAGAAAAAACATACAATTGCCTTCATAAATGCCAAAAAGCCATGTGAAAATATTCAGTATGTATTCCCAAGAAAAACTCCTACTAAATTAGAAAGAAAATTTCCCTAACTTGATATCTCTTTAAAACAAATATCCAATATTAGGCATACTGGTGAAACACTCAAAGGATCTCATTGTCAGGAATGAAATAAGACCTGCTGAAATAAAGACCACCATGCATATTCAGTATTGTTTGGTAGATTTCACTTGAGACAATAAAAAAGTTCAATATAATGAAAGGAAAGAAAGAGGCAACATTATGTTTATTTGTTCGTAATGTGATGCTTCACCTTGAAAAATAAAAACAAGACAATCAGCAGAAATTATTAGAATTATGAAGGCTTCAGAAGTGTTGTCAGTTGTCATTTCTAATGAAAGCTTTTTATTAAAGTAGAGCAGAGATACAGAAAAGTGTGCAAATCTCAAGTGTTTGGCTTCTGTCAATTTTCACAAATGGAACACACCCATTTAACCATTATCAAGTCAAGAAACAGAAGGTGACCATTTTCCCAGAATCCTCCTGTGTGCTCTCTCAGTCATGACCCTCTCGTTACCTCCCCCATTGTGAGTTCCAACACTGTAGATTAGTTGTGCTTGATTTTGAAATTTACGTAAAAAGAATAAAACTCTATATAGACTCTTTGGGATCTAGATTCTTTGATTTAATAGTATGTTTGAGAGATGGGCATGCTTTTTGTTTTGAAAAAAATAGCATGGATATCCTCAGATAATTAGAGAATATATCACATTCATAAAACAAGAACTGGGTGCTGTAACAAAACTTCAGCGAAAGAACCAATAAGAGCTCTGGAAAATTGAAACGTAAAAGCAGAAAAAGGAAGTTTAGAAAATAAAGTTAAGGAAATTTCCCAGAAAGTACAGTCAAAACACAAAAAATGAAAAATAAGAAAGTAAAAGATAAGAAAATTAGAGAACCAGTCCAGGAGGTTCAACACCCAAACAAAAGGCATTCCAAAAAATGGAGAACACACACACACACACACACACACACACGAAGAATATCAACCACGAACATGGGTTTCCGTTGGAAAGTTCTAACGAGGGTTCAGCATCACGGATAAATGTAAATCTCTCCCAAAGCACATCATCATGAAATTTCAGAACACCTGGGATAAAAGGATTTCTAAAAAGATAAAGAAAAGTTACTTTTAAAAAACCAGGAGTCAGGATGGCCCTGGACTCCCAAATAGCTATATTGGAAGTGTGGAGACAATGGAACACAGGAGGGAAAATCATTCCAAGTGGGAAGTGGGAATCCAGATATTTTTAGGTATGCAAGGACTAAAAAATTTACTTGAGGAGGATTCATCACTAAAATGAAGGAGTAAGTCAAGAAAAGAAAGACATGGGATCAGGACACAGGGGATCCAACACTGGAAAGAACTGAAGGGAACCCCAGAATCTGTGTTCCACTGGGCAGCCAGTCCTGATGGAAAGGGTCAGAGCACTCTGGAAAGTCTTCTTCAAAAAAGATGAACTGGACAGAATATCAAATGTGGCTGAGAGGATTGAGAGAGAATTCAGACAAGAGGCAGAGGGTCTGGGGTTGAGTTAGTGAAAAGTATATAGAGAATGAAGTAAGCAAACAGACAGAAAGGCAGTAATTAAGCATACAGAAAACAAAAAGCTGTGCCGGAAAAGGGAAGTAACCTTGTGTGAATCAGCTGTAAGTAGTTATAATAACGTAAATATTAAAAAATGATCTAAACAAAATTACAATATAATTATAATGGAGGACGGGGGAAGGAATGAGAAGGATGTGTAAATATGGTTGTGGGTGTGGATGAGTGATAAAGAGTTATTACATCATCTTTCGTAGGAGGAAGTTAAGAAACACACCTACATCTCAAAAAACAAGAAGTAGAACTGTAAGTATGTGGCGATAGAGAGGTAAACAAAAGGATCATTTACAAGAGTGGAGAGTGGTGCCTCTAGAGAGTGAATAAAGCCTTGCAGAATATATGTTTGACTTTTTAAACACATCCATATATAATTTTTATAAAACTACAAAATAATTTAAAACATGTAAGAAACTAATGAAATATTAATAGCGGTTATCACTAGGTGGTGTGATTATGAGCAATTATCTAATCCTTTTTTTATTTTTAAATTTTTCCAATGAATATTAAACTTACAATGCATACATAATAAATTTTACCATGAATAATTTAAAAAGTATTGTTACAATGTGATTTTTAAATTCTCCAGTGTCCTCGTCCCTGCCCCTTGTTCTTCTCTGCTGGGCTGGAAGACAACATCTGGATTAGAAGCAGGGCAGAAAATTATTCTTATTTCTTCCATTCCTGAAAGCCTATAGGCAAATTATAGAGCTCTAATTTCATGGCTGTCAGCCTCAGCTCTTCCTTCCTCATATTCTTCGGGATTTGAAGACTCTGCAATTTCAAGTTTCTTCATGCCAATATTCCAGTTTTCCAGAGATAACAAGATTTAAGTTTTCTTTCTTTTTTTTTTTTCTGGGCACAGTTACTTTTAAGAAACTACTATAGGGTTTGGGAGAGGAGAGTATGGAAGTCCTGGTCACATAAAAATTTACAATCAATGAGACCACCCTCCTTCACAACTTAGAGGCATGAGAGTATATACAAGGGGATACATCAAGACTGGGGTTAGGAAGGTCAAGGTGGCCATTTGGAGTCAAGGAAGGTTTTATACCAGCCACAGAGGCACAGAGGTGGCCTGAAAAAGTGCAGCCCTTCATTTTTATTTTTTTATTTGCTTTTTTGGTCACACCAAGCACGACATGCGGGATCTTAGTTCCCTGACCAGGGATCAAACCCGCGCCCCCTGCAGTGGAAGCTTGGACTTCCACCAGGGAAGTCCCAGTTCCGCCCTTCAAACACAATTACTGCATTTGAGGGTCCCAGCAATTTACAACCAGAGCTCAGTGATCTATTGGGACACCAGGAATCCAAAGAGCAATCTTGGGGCTGGGGGCAGGGGCGCAGCAGGCCAACAAAGAAGCAGGATTCAGAGGTGTGATTCCAGGGCAGGCAGGCACTGCAAACATTTCTAGACGCCTAGGACTCTGAGTGGATGGCTGGTATCCCGAGAGACAGACTGGCCAGAGTCAGAAAGGCCCCGGCTCTCTGGAAGCCAGGAGTCTATGAACAGGGCATACTCGTGGACTGGAGCATGTCAACGTGGGGACGTCAGTCCAGAGCCTCATGATCACAACAAGGGCCCGTGGGAGCAGCGCTGGTGAATGGGATGAAGGGGATTCTGGCAAGGATGCCCGGAGGTTCACGGTTCAAGATGTGAACCCAGCTTCTCAGCTCACAGCGCAGCTGCTGGTTTTGAGCCTTGACCCCCACGTCAGACATCCTGGCCCAGGACCTAGAGTGGGGCTGGGTGTGTGAACAAGAAGGTAGGGCAGGGGTCTTGGAGGAGCCGGGGAGAGAACAAGCTAGGGGATGAAGGGCAGGGCTGACCAAAGACACGGGTCCTCACTGCTGTCCCCACTCGTCCTCCAAACCCTGGGTGATGCAGGGCCTGGGGAGCAGCTCTCCTTCAGAAATCCCGTTTTCTTTGCTCTGCAAGAGGTAAAGCCTTCAGGAGGTGATGTAAAGCTCAGAGGAAGCAGACCATGGGCTCTATAACTGGAGAGAAAGCCAAGTACTGGGGCTGGTGCAGGGAAGAATTAAGAAGCGTTTTAAACAAAAGCCCATGGTTTTCCCACCTAAGATCTCATAGGGAGGGGACAAGGGACAGGAAGGTGGGGAGAGGGGACATGTGCCCAGGTTTGGTCCAGAGACATGGAGAGATGTGTTTGATAGTGAAGTTGGCACAGGTGGCCTCATAGCCATATGGGGCCCATCTCATCTAAGTGACCATGATGGCGCAGTGGGGTCGTGTGGCGGGAGGCTCAGTTCCCATGGAGAGAAGGGGGAGGCCGAGTTGAAAGCCACAGGAGCAGCTGAGGGTCCCCCTCCCGGTGAGATGAGCCTGCTAGGATGGGTGGGGGGAAACATCACCTAAGCTCAGGTGTCTGCAGCAAGCGTGGGCTACAGGGACCCAAGGCAGACGGGCCCTCATCAAGCCAAGAAGTCAGATCACAAGTTGGGCCAGCTGCAGACGTTTGCCAGTGACAGCGGTAGAGCCAGGAGCAGCCAGGAGGGCCAAGGACGCTGCCCAAGGGAAGAGGAGACACACAAAGACCCTGAGGCTTCTGCTCAGCCGTTTAGGGGGAATAAGCCTGTCTGTCCGCACATACCCAGAAACCATCTGAGACGAGTATTCTTTCCTGAAGAGGCTGCGCACTTCCGAAGAAAGGAAGTCGGTAACCCAAACCCAGCAGCAGTCCCTAGATTTCGGAATTGGCTGAGTCTGGCCTATAGTACGGGCTCAATCCATATTTGCCAGTGAGTGAATGAATGATTGAATATTCTGCTCTTTCCTGTCCAAGACATTCAATTTAAAACTAGAGAAACTGGGGCTTCTCTGGTGGCACAATGGTTAAGAATCCGCCTGCCAATGCAGGGGACACGGGTTCAAGCCCTGATCCGGGAAGATCCCACATGCCACAGCAACCAAGCCCATGCGCCACAACTACTGAGCCTGTGCTCTAGAGCCCGCGAGCCACAACTACTTAGCCCATGTGCCACAACTACTGAAGCCTGCGCGCCTAGAAACTAGAGAAAGCCTGCGTGCAGCAACAAAGACCCAACACGGCCAAAAATAAATAAATAAAATTAATTAATTAATTAAAAAAAAGAAACTGAAGAAATTTACTAACAACCTAATGGCAGATGTGATATTTTATCATTCATCTCCACATCAGAGCATTTAATTGAGACGAGGGTACCAGAGGCCAGGTGAAAAAGTTCATGTTCACAACGTTTCTTTGGCCTCATTGCCTTTTTGCTTCCATTTACTTCATCGTCACATACATCAGGGGAATGGGGTGATATATACAGAATTAAGAGCAATGTCTGGATTAAGACTTACCGTCAGTTTGTTTTTCAGTACAGATGAAAGCAACTTGCTACAAACCTTTACTGAGGGATGGCGAAATAAATGAATACATGAATGATGAATGAACGCATTAATAAATAAATAGATACCACACTACTGGCTTACGATAAATTGAATTTGGATTGGAGATGGGATCGACCTCTAAAGTAAAAAGCTGCCACTTGCCAGGAGTCATTCTCAGAGCCCTTCCCTCCACCTGAAACTTCAGGTATGGCTGGAGCATGGGAACTGCTCACCCCACAGCTGGTTCTGTCCTGGAAACCGCCCGCAGCTACCAAGCACGCCACACTCGGAAATTCAGTGTTAATCAAAGACGCTCAAGGGAACATTTTTCTCCTCTTTCCTTTAAGTTAAACTTCTTAGGAGCCTGGGGTCCACTGAACTTCATGCATGGAAGTCAGACTCCAAAATACTGACTTGGGCATCCTACCAAGTCTGTAAAGGGCCTCCTCGGTGGGTGAGTTTTCCCAGGCTTTCCACACTGCCCGGTTCTCAAAATGTTTTGAAGGGGCCACTGCTCCATCATTCAGAACAGGTAGTTACATTGTTTAAACCAGTAAAACAAGCCTCTCTGCTGCTATGAGGATGTGCTACCAGGGCAGTTTAAGACACAGGAGCCTGGAGTTCAGAAAATGAAACTCATTGCTTCTTGTGTGCTTGGTTGCAGAAGCTATTTTTAGAGCCACGTTGGCAGCAAAAAGAGTGAAGACTGTGACCTTAAACTCCAGAGAGACTGCAAAATGTCAGCCCAAATTTCCCTACTTTGGGAAAGTCTGGGTAAAAACTCCTGCAGCCTTGGAAACAGTGCTGGGTCCCAGGCAGAAGAATGTCTCAGTGGCCAGGAAAGCAACAGCAAATGGTCACTTGTGTCGGCGGGGCAGCTGACAGTTCATTATTTGGCAGAGAAGGTCACTACAGGCTCTGGAATCAGTGCTTATGATGAATTTCCCGAGCTCGGAAAGAAAATTCTATTTGCTTTCTCTCCAATCTAAGAGAAGTGAAAGAGTTATGTGTTCCTGAATTTCCATAAAAGAGAGGAGAATGGAGCCTTGAACATAACAAACACTGTGCCAACTGGTGAGGCCTGATAAGAAGTAACCAGTCTTGGAGGATGGAAAGTCTTCCAAGTGCTACTTGCGTAAATGGAAAAGGCTGTTTGGGTTTGAGAACAAGTTATAATCTGCAGCTTAGCCATTGCGTCCAAAGGATCTGCTAAAAAACGACTAAGGAATAATTAATTTTGCACCCTCCTCTAGTTACTTTTTGGGCTATGAGGGTGGAATAGAAAAAAAGGAATGGGAAGACAGGGCAGGAGAAAAAAGGAATATTAAAGGGCCCAGCTGACAGCACATTCTCGTATCATCTAGAAAGGAAGGATTAAAGCTATCAAAATTAACGGCTGGAGCCTACCCCTCTCCGCAGTCATACCCATTCAGCTCCATCCAAAGAGGGATCTGAACCTTACTGTTCTTCCTCCACCGGATCAACTTGCTACAATTCATGGTACTGCTGCTCCCCTATTTATGTCCAGGAATAACTCAGGAGCCGGACATTTAACTCAGAGCTAAAGCGTCTTCCATTTTTAAAAATCCTTAAATTTAAAGTGAAACTTACCTGCTCTTCAGCCCACCACACTGAACCTCTCTGTGGGCGAGGAGGAAAACCTTTCCAAATTATTCAGATTCACCTACTTGGCTGCTGTGAGCTGTCACGACACATGTCGGTTGACAGAGGCAGGATGATGCTCGTCAAGGCCGAGAACGGTTACCCTGCAAGCTTTGCTCTCGCTCCAGGGCGCTGCCTGGGAATTCTGCTTCCAAAGGAAAGGTATCTAGCAGCGCTATCAATGTGTCATGAAAAAAGAAAAATTGATGTACCCAGGCTGGTGTTGAAGGTACAGAGGTGATGTCAAAAAATACCATTAATTTCACCCAAAAGCAGTGTGTTCACCATTGAATAAACGTATTTCATTTTAGAATGAACTGCCTCCCTCAAGGGATTGACTTGGGAAACGTGGGCCCCTTATTTTCGTGTGCAAATCCCCTGGCATTAAAAATGTCTCTCCTTGGGGCTTCCCTGGTGGCGCAGTGGTTGGGAGTCCGCCTGCGGATGCAGGGGACGCGGGTTCGTGCCCCGATCCGGGGGTATTCCACATGCCGTGGAGCGGCTGGGCCCGTGAGCCATGGCCGCTGAGCCTGCGCGTCCGGAGCCTGTGCTCCGCAAAAAAAAAAAAAAAAAAAAGCCTCTCCTTAAAAGAGAACCCTCCTACACTGTTGGTGGGAGTGTAAATTGGTGCAGCCACTATGGAGAACAGTATGGAGGTTCCTTAAAAAACTAACAATAAGGCTACCATATGATCCAGCAATCCCACACCCAGGCATATATCCAGAGAAAACCATAATTCAAAAAGATATATGCACCCCAGTGTTCACTGCAGCACTACTTACAATAGCCAGGACATGGAAACAACCTAAATGTCCATCGACAGATGAATGGATAAAGAAGATGAGGTACATATATACAATGGAATATTACTCAAAAAGAACAAAATAATGCCATTTGCAGTGACATGGATGGACCTAGAGATTATCATACTGAGTGAAGTTCAGCCAGACAAAGACAAATACATGATATCACTTATATGTGGAATCTAAAAAGAATGGTAGAAATGAACTTATTTACAAAACAGAAATAGAGTCACAGATGTAGAAAACGAACTTATGGTTACCAAGGGGGGAAGGGGGTGATAAATTGGGAGACTGGGATTGACATATACACACTACTACATATAAAATAGATAACTAATAAGAACCTGCTGTATAGCACACGGAACTCTACTCAATACCCTGTAATGACCTACAAGGGAAAAGAATCTAAAAAAGAGTGGATATGTGGATATGTATAACTGATTCACTTTGCTGGACAGCAGAAACTAACACAACATTGTAAATCAACTAGACTACAATAAAAATTAATTTAAAAAATGCCTCTCCCTGCTAGCACCCAGGGTTCTGCTCCTTATGTAGGATACTAACTCAAGGATAATACAATGATTAGGTTATTTGTCATGATCATCCAGCTGTATGAATGCCCAGATAATAAGAAAAGGGTTATAGGATTCCCACAGTGAGGCGCAAGGTTTGCTCTTGTAGGCTACAGAGGAACAATAATAACAATAGCACCAATAATAATAGCTAGCATTTTCAGGCATCTTACACGCATTATCTCATTTAAGAATCACAACCACCCTGTAAAATAGATTATCATCCCTACTTACAGATGAAGAATCTGAGGCCCAGAGAATTAAGTAGCTTGACCAAGTTTTCATAGAATGGGTCTGTAGCACATCTAGTTTTTATACAGAGAAGTAAGCTGAGGCTCAAAGCCAGGTGCCAAGTCTAGCCTAGAAAACAAGTCTTGGGACCTGGGCATGTTCTCTCCACCCCATAATGCTGTGGACACTTCAAGTCATTTGAGAACAACGTGCTCCCAGCTGTTGGGATCAGGTATTCTTTGAGCACCAAGAGAAGGCAGCAGTCAGCTATGGAGGGCTATGCAGAGCAGACAACTGGGCAGTGACGTCCTGTGTTCCCATGTGGACTGTACCTGCTGTTTCCATGTGGACTGTACCTGCTGTCACCAGGAAGTGACAAAGTTGAGGTCGATGCTCCTTCAACGTCTCAATCAACTGTGTTCTCGCTGAGGCGTTCTTGCCAGCTAATCGTCTGACTACATGACCAATGTTTTAAAGAAATGGATATGTCTTCCATTAGACAGTCTTACAGAAGGGCAACCCCTACTCGTTGCTTCTTCAGCAGTCATTGTCATCCACTGAGTTCTCACTGGGGTCTCAAAAATATGTCGACGTGGATAAATTTGACAAGGACTGTGGCAGAAGGAGAGCATCCCCCATTCTGCTTAGAACAGAGGTTTATACACAATAGGAATCAATCAATGTTCATCAAGCCAAGGAGGGAACAGACGGAGCACCGCAAAGCCACCCCCTATTCCTGATCCCATTTTATAACGATGCTTCTTCTGGAGGAGCATGAAACCCCACGGTTGACCAGTACTGACGGAACCAACACCTTCCATCAACCGGGCTCCTCCAGGATTGTTCCCAGAAGGAAGCATGGAGAGTTTTGTAGAGGTTTTTAACTGTAAATTTCCCCCGTGACTTGCTTCTGTAGAACTCTATTAACCGAAACATTTAATTATCTACAACACCTCACACCATAAACTCAGAGAGTTTACAATTAGAGCTTTTCAACTAAAGGACCAAAAGCTTTGTTATGGAAATTTTCCACTACTGGAACAATATACCTTTAAATGCTGGGTAGGTTTTATGGATAAGAAAATTAAAAGCTCATTTACACAGATGGTGAGTGACCCACCTAATGACACAGACCCTGTTGGTGGCAAAATGGAACAGGTCATTCCTGTTACTGGTAGACTCTAAGGGCAGGAAAAGATGGTTGAGAATGGCTAGCTTTTCTCTTATGATTTTTCTCTTCCTGAATTGTGAAAGGCTTCCCTTGGCCCCTGAGCTAGATTCCTTTTCTGACTCTCCTTTCCTAGACCCAAAGGGAAGTCCTAACCACTGTGGTCTCTAACCCACAATGTGCTGCACTTGGCCAGCATCATATACACAGCCCAGGTTGGTCAACAGAATCGGTGGGTCTGTCTCTGTGAGACATTCAACTTCTGCCCAGGATGCTCCTTGGTTTCCAAATCCCTGCTTGCGATTCTACCATGACAAATTCTGCTGCTCTGGGATTGGACCCCAGTTTGATCTCCTGGTGTGTTCTCTGTGCTGTCCTGCCACTTCCCTGAAGAGGGAGGTCCACACAAGGCTCTGAGCCAAGGATTAATACCCGAGTGTCTTCATCTTGTTGCAAGATTGGCCACCTGCCATCTACTGATGGCCACCAGCTCCTAAGGTAGAATTCACATTCCATACAATTCATCCATTTAAAGTCTACAATTCGATAGATTCTAGTATGTTCACAGAGTTGTGCAATCATCACCCAAATCAATTTTAGAACATTTTCATCATGCCCCCCCAAAACCCTGTACTCATTAACAATCATTCCTCTCTCCCACTCCTCCCTTAGCCCTAGGCAACCACTATTCGACTTTTTTATCTCTCCCAATTAGCTTTTTATTCATTTTCATTCCAGCTCATTGGAACAGTGGATTGAGTCCGGGTTCCTCCTTCTGTCTTCTAGAGCTCTCCACAAAGTGGACCTCCTGTTTCAATCTACTTAGTCTTCCATCTTTCCTCTATTCTTTTTCCCCTCCACTTTTTAATGCACATTCTCTACCTTCATCTCCTCACCAGATGCTAAACACCCCATCCTCATTGCGCTGTCAGTAGACGGGTAACTCAATGGACTTGAGTTGCCCAAACCCTGCACATCCCAAAGAAAGAACTCACCCTTGCCAGGCTCCTGGAAGATAACCACTAAACCCTTGGAATATCCTGCCCGGTAAGAGTGTCCAGGAGGCCCTGGGCCATGCTGTATTGGCTTAACCTCTGCAGGGGGAGGTGGGGAGGAGCCGGAGACCAAGGAGCCAAGGTTGGTCACATGTTTGCTCCACGCCTACGGGACTGACCCCCAGTAAAAACCAGGAACGCTAGGGCTCCGGCGAGCTTCCCTGGTTGGCAACGCTTCATCACGTTGTTATAAATCATTTCCAGGAGACTGAAGCTCCGTCCGTGCAACTCCACAGGGAGGGGGCAACCGGAAGCCCACGCTCAGCTTCTCCTGGACTCAGTCCCATGCCTCTTTTTTCTTTGCTGGTTCTAATCTGTATCCTTTCACTGTGATAAACGATCAACATGAGCATAACAGCTCTTCTGAGTTGTATGAGTCCTAGTGGATCATCAAACCTGAGGGTGGTCTTGGCAACGCCAAACACACTCATGTTCACTACTGTACCTCTAATTGTGTCATCCCCCACATTTTCACTCTGCCAGTGAAAATCCCCTGCAGCTTGCAAGGCCCACAAGTCACCGCTTTTTCAGGAGGGACAGCACAGTGGGGAAGGGCACAGACTCTGGACCCACTAGCTCCGAATCCCAGCTTCAGCTCTTACTGGGAGTGTGACCTTGGGTAAAGTGCTGCCCCTGCGTCTCAGTAGCCACGCCTGTGAAATGGGGACGACCGCAATACTTATCTCATAGGGCTAGTATGAGGTATACATGGATTTGTACTGCGTAAAGCAAGAGAAAAGTGCCGGGCACGTAGAAAATTCCAGTGTTAGTTATGATTTTGATAAGCTTTCCCATCCACTCCACTCACAAAGCTTCCCCCCTCCTACAAATCCACACTTACCTGCGCTAAAGTGTGATTATGCACAGTTGAGCCCTGTGTCTCCAGCTAGTCCAGTAACTCACCCAAGAAGATCATGTAATTTACCAATACTGTCCCCCCAGAAGTTCCCACCACGAGGCTGAGCACACAGTTGGTTCCTAAAATATATTTGCTGATGCATAGGGACGATAGCTCTATTTCCAAGTCTAAGACAATCTGATTCTTCACTTAAAGATTTCCTCTCAGCAAGCCAGTCATCTTCCTCTAGAGAGGAAAAAAAAATAACCTTCTTCTTTTATATACATTTGTGCACAGAATGTGAGATTCCAGCAACTATACATATCCAGGACAGCCCTTTCAACTCCCAGAGTCTAACAGGCTCTAATGGCTCCTGTACCTTATAATTTATTATCAAATTATATGTTGGATTAAGGATTGCTAATTGTTAATCATCAGCTTGAATTAGTTATTAATGAGTAATGTCGCTAATTACAGGGTCACCTAACACAGAGCAGGCAGGCACCGCTGGCACGTCACAGAAGACGCCTGACTCAGCTTCAGCCAGTGCCCTGAAAGCAACATGCTATAAACCTTCCCATCTCTGACGACTCCATAGACCCTTCCCTCCCCTGGTAAAAGTCACGGGATATTACAGCTGGAAAGAACTGTGAAGATCAGCGGTTCCCAACTTGTGAGCTACAGAGCTCTGAAGGCTGCTGAGCTAAGGCAGGTTCCCATGACGTCATGGAGCCTTCAGGCTAAAGATAGTATATCCCTCTTTCTTACCTTTGCTACTATTTTTCACATATATGGACATAATACTATGAATAATACAATTTAAGTTGGTATCGAAGCACGACGGAGTTCATAGTAGTTTTTTGTCAAGAAATCTTCATGGACAATCTATTGATTTTTTATTTCTGGGCCCCCAAGACAGCCAGCGATTCATTTTTGGGTTCTAGGTCAGCTCACCCATTCCCATCCCTCTTGGCAATTATGCCAGACCTTTATTTATCATCTTTTCTGTAGCCCCCGATCCAAAATTTCTCTCTCTCTCTCAGCAGTGATTTCGTCTCTGAATTCATAATGTGGGTCACACAGCATAAGCTCTCTCTTCCTGCTCTTCAAGACCAGACTACAATTCACGTTCTTGACCCCATCCCCTACTGCCTCTTCAGGGTCCTTCTTTCCCAGTCAGCACTCTTCCTCCTTTCTGTGTCTTCAGACCCTCCCTCTCTCCTTGCTTCATGCCCTCAGCTGTATGTACTGTGTTAAAATGAGACCTTTCACGTCCACATCTGAGCTGAGGATGTTCAGGCAATAGATGCTATACTCAAAGAGATCATGCAAAAAGTTCAAAGCAGATAACCAAAAGGCAGCTAGCTGCCTGATGAGGATGAGTAAGTGGAGTTTGGGAGACGAGTGTGTCAGGGAGAGATTCCCTGGAGCGAGGTGTACCCTGAATCCCCTTCCCCAGGGGGAGAAGGTGGGCATCCTACCATCTCACCCCAAGCCTGGTGGTCAGCACTCCCGGCAGTGGAGAAACATACTCACTGGTGCCTGACTCATGCTAAGCAAGTGAAAAGTGGCCAGTGGAGCAGATGGGGGCCCTGTGTGTGAGAAGTCACCTCTCCCCCCCCACGCAGGACAAAGGTGTGTGAGTCTTGGAAACCAGATACGGAAGCCAGAAAGGATGCTGATCTGTGACCACGTTAAGGTGCTCACTATAAAAACTCACTAGAAAAAGGAATGAAGTACTGACACCTGCCGCAACATGGATGACCCCCAAAGCCACATACTGTATGATTCCACTTATAGGAATTGTCCAGAATAGGCAATTCCATAGAGACAGAAAGACTGGGAGCTGTCAGGGGCTGCGGGGAGGGAGGCATAGGAATGCATAACGGGGGAGGCAATCTCATCCTCTTCCGAATCGTGCACGAACCCTGACTTCTCTTCTGAGCCTTGGATGTCACTCATCCATTCGTTTGTTCACTAAATGTTTTCCGCATCCCTACTAAGTGCTAAGTACTCATTAGTCACGGGGGTTACAGTAGAAAAAACCACAGGCCTGGCTTCATAAAGCATACAGACTAGTAGCTGATAAAGAACGGTAAAGAAAGGCTCTTCCACTGGGAGAACCAGGTCGAATGTCTAGCAGTGGTTTGGCCACATGGCTCATGGGATCTCAGTTCCCCGACCAAGGATTCACACTGGGCCCTCAGCAGTGAGAGTGCGGGGTCCTAACCACTGGACTGCCAGGGAATTCCCTTGCAGTGGTTCCTAATATAAGCCCTGTGGATAATAAGCAGGTGGCTTCCAGGCATCTCACAAATTCATGAAATTACATGTGAAGTTCTGTTCACTCATACATACTCAGGAGTGAGGTGATTATGACTTTCATTAGATTATCGAAGAGGTCCTCGACTCAAAAAAGTTTAAACTCCACTGGTCTAATGATAGGTTGTTGACGCGACATTAGAGATGATGTCACTTTGGAGAAAAATCGGGGCTTAAGACATAGGTTGAGAGCCTTCTCTGCACAGAGGTGAGAGCGGGGTCGGCACTTCCCAGAGTCTTTGACTTAAGAGTCTGGGCAGCAGAGGACTGTGACACACAACAGAGGCGGCAGGGGATCTCTGATGGCTTAACTCAAGCTCCAGGAAGTCCAGCCATGTTTCTTCCACGGCTTTGAGTGACACTTTCCCCAAACCCCTCAGCCCCACCATAATGCCACAGACCACAGGTGCCACAGCTCCCAGCATGAGAACCAAGGACTAAGGCTGTCCTTGGGAATGACCGAGGTCTTCATGGAGCAAGTATAGAGCACAGACCAAATTCTGGGGGTCCGGCTGGTCAAATCCACTCTAGAAACATGTTTGGCCCTCATAGTTTTGAAGAAGAGGGATTTATTGCCAGTATTTAGAAGTCAGGAGATTTCACAAAATGATCTGAATTTGTGTCTTTTCTTAAAAGTCTGAGGACTTGACAACGCCGGCCCTCTGTGCTCCCGTCACCATCACGGGGGGCTGGCAGCTGCTGGCTCCTTGGGCGGGGCATGTGTTCTTCAGTCCCCACTGCCACCCCTCACACTTGGCTCTCCCCTCTTTAACGGCATCTGTCTACTCTCAATGCCTGAACCTCTGGTGTAGACAAAGAAGAGCAGAGGAAAAACCTTGGGAAATAGCTGTTTACCAAACAGGAAGAAAAAAGCGTTACAAAGGAAGAAAGAGAAAAAGAAGTAAAACAGAAAGGATATACATTCCCTTAACGCAACATCTCCTATATCGTATGGCCTACTGGGAAGACTCAGCATCTAAAGATTCATCCAATCTAATGTCATCTGGATGGTGAAAGAGTTCTCTTCATCCTACCCTTTATCAGAATAATCATTCCTTTTAAAATACTGAGATCACAAGGAGGAGGGGGAACCATCACATCCTGACATTTAAGAAAGAGCATTGTTGGGACTTCCCTGGTGGCGCAGAGGTTAAGAATCCGCCTGCCAATGCAGGGAACACGGGTTCAAGCCCTGGTCCGGGAAGATCCCACGTGCTGCAGAGTAACTAAGCCCGTGTGCCACAACTACTGAGCCTGTGCTCTAGAGCCCATGAGCCACAACTACTGAGCCCACGTGCCACAACTACTGAAGCCCGCGCGCCTAGAGCCCGTGCTCCGCAACAAGAGAAGCCACCGCAATGAGAAGCCCATGCACCGCAACAAAGAGTAGCCCCACTCACCACAACTAGAGAAAGTCCACGTGCAGCAGTGAAGACCCAACGCAGCCAAAAATAAATAAATAAATTTATAAAAAATAAATAAAATAAAATGGTTAATTTAAAAAAAGGGTATTGTATCTGCTTAATAACATCAGAAGGGCCATAAAAAGTCCTTCCTACCATTAAATATCTCCATCAACTATTAACAAATTAAGCATTGCATAAGTTATGATACATTAAAAAGGGATCACCTGATTCTGTTGTGTACATCAGAGATATTAATGACTCATGATCACGACTCCATTTTCTTCAGTCCTTTTAAAATGCGTATTACTCCTCTGTTAACGTGACCTAAAGTACACGCTCAGTTTTCGCCTAGTGCCTCACATACTCGGGGATAGCTCTGTGTTCCGGGCGTCCCAAAGCACTGCACTGTATCCATTCCTTTTCCTCTGTCCCTAACACCACTGTTACACTTTCACTCCCTTACCCGTCATGGCTGGAGGTCAGCCTCCCTGTGTGTCAGGGATGAAGCAGTGCTTGGACAAAAATACGAAACTCACCGTCAAGCCATCGCTTCAAGATCTGAAGGCCACGGGGTCTTTAAGCACACCCCATTAATTTTGTGTTAATCGTGGTACAATACACATAACATAAAATGCACTGAATTAGCCATTTTTACATGTACACTTCAGTAGCGTTCAGTACATTTGCAGGACTGTGCAACCGAGTTCCAGAACTCTTTTCATCTTGCACAACTGAACCTCTACACCATTAAATAATAATTCGCCATTCCTCCCTTCTCCCCAGCCCCTGGAAACCACCATTCTACTCCCTGTCTCTGTGAATTTGGCTATCCTAGCCACTTCATATGAGTGGAATCATGTAATATCTGTCTTTGGTGACTCCCTTATTTCACTTAGTGTAACGTCCCCAAGCCTCATCCGTGTTGTAGCATGAGTCAAATTTTCTTTCTTTTTCTTAAGGCTGAATAATATTTCATTGTATGTACATGTCACATTTTGTTTCTCCATTCATCTGTTGATGGACATTTGGGTTACCTCCACCTTTTGGCTATCGTGAATAATGCTGCTATGAATACGGGTGTACAAACAAACATTTCTCTGAGACCCTGCTTTCGACTCTTTGGGGTATATACCCATAGGCAGAATCGCTGGACCATATGGTAATTCTATTTTTAATTTTTTAGGAACTGTCATACTGTTTTCCATAGCAGCTGTACCACTTTATATTCCCACCAGCAATGCTCAAGGATTCCAATTTCTCCACATTCTTGCCAACACCTGTTATTTTGCTTGTTTTTATACAGTAGCCATCCTCATGGGTGTCATCTCAACCATTACATTTTAAATATCTCTGAAGGTTACGCTTTGGTTCTCAGATAACACCTTGGTGATGAGTCGACATTATTATTTGCAGAAATCCGAGAGCACAGCCCTGCAGCAGTACATGAAGACACTGAGCATCTAGGCTGGGCTGGGAACTGAGCCACGAGACATCTCCAGCTGAGCAAGTTATTAGCCCAAGATTACCTTCTTTGTTGCATAAATTTGCCCGTGAGTGGCTCTACCCTAATGCAATCTGTCAGCTTTCAATTTGTGCCAGAAAATAAGAGAATATGCCACGGGGGGGGGGGTCTGTCCATCTCAAAATCCTCCTCTGGTTGATTAAAAATGTATAAACTGAGAAAGAACTTTATGGGTACTTGCAAAAAGTCCTGACTCCTGTTCCACAACTGCCCCCTTTATACCAACAAACACTGTCCTGAAACGAGGGCAAAGTAAGACGGCCCCTTCCACCTCTTCTAACGTGGAACCATGAAGATACTAAGCCAGTTTTGACCCTCACATAGGACCCACAGAAAGTACTGAACTGTAACCTGGGTATCATCTTCGCTGAAAATCAAAGCGTTTGTTGTCGGCTAAACAATATTCCCCATCCACCCCGCCCCCCAAAACCCACATCCTAACCTCTGGAAACGGCAAATGTTACCTTATCTGGAAAAAAGGACTTCACAGATATGATTAAGTAAAGGATCTTGAGAAGAGGGAGACTATAGTGGGTTATTCATGTGGACCCCAAATGCCATCACAAAGGTCCTTATGGGAGGGAGGCAGGAACGTCGAGGAAAGAAGGCAGCCACGTGATGAAGGAAGCAGGGGGAGAAAGGGAGGGGATGTAGCCGTGAGCGGAGAAATGAGAACAGCCTCCCGAAGCTGGAACAGGCAAGGAAATGGATTCTCCCCTCCAGCCTCCAGAAGGACCCAGCCCTGTAGACACCCCGCGTTCAGCTCTCTAAGGCTCACTTCAGATCACTGCAGTACCTTTAGAAAGTAAGCACATTTCTGTGCTTTAAGCCCCTGAATTGGTGGTCATTTGTCACAGAGGCCACAGGAAACGAATACGACATCAGAATCCACCTACTTCATTCCCCATCCTTTGTATTTGAGCTTCCCAACTGGTACAACATGAGGGATCTATCTCCTCACCTCCAGGGATGCTGGGTGGGGCCTGGGGCAAAAATCCTACAGAGCTGCCCGAAGGCCCTGGGCTACCCCAGCTACCATAGAAATACTGTCCTTCTCTACGTGCTCCTGCGTCACGGCGACTGTGAAGCATGCAAGTATGAAAAAGTCCCAGGAATTCATACCTTTCAAACGTCAACACTTAAAAGCACCTGAACACAGTTCAACAGATACGAGGAAGAATAAAAAAAAGTGTGAGCCGTCCTATCAATTTCCATCCTTCAGGACTGCTGTTCGATAAGCTGCACTGGAGAATTTTTAGCGAAAGAAGCAAAATGCAGCATCCTCTCTCAGCAAGAAAACTTCAGTGGAAAGACACCCCAAATTCCTAAAGACACCCCAAATTCCTAAAGACACCCCAAATTCCTAAAGACACCCCAAATTCCTCAAGCAGCTATTTCCACACTGCAGCTCCATCCTCAAGTGGTCCCTTCCAGCCTCCCTCCCTCCCCCCTCTCCCCGGGTGGGTGGGGTCCTCTCTCCCCTGGGATCTGGGGACAAATAAGCCACTGGAGCGCGTGCTTGGCACAGACCTGATGGGAAGGGAAGGGTCTCCGGCGTCCCACCAGTCTTTCGGGGGGCTGATGTACATGCACCACAGCTCCCAGCTGTACCCGTGGGCCGAGTTCTCATACCGCTGCACCTCGAAGGTGTCCTGTTTGATGTTGTCGATGGACGGGAGGATCACCCGCTTCCGGTTCTCCTGTATCCGCGAGAGAACTGGCTCGGCCCTGAAACACAGAGAAGCAGAAATAAAATCTTTCACCTGTGGCTCACCAGCACCTCCACCGGCCCAGACCCCAAGACCACAGACAATGAATAGAAGCGTCGTAGCTAAAGGCTGGGCAGGCTGGAACTCAGAGGGAAACTGGGCTCCCAAGTGGCTGCTCCAGCTGGATCAGGGGGCCTTTTTTTTGTTTGTTTTTTATGGTACGCAGGCCTCTCACCGCTGTGGCCTCTCCCGTTGCGGAGCACAGGCTCCGGACGCGCAGGCTCAGCAGCCACGGCTCACGGGCCCAGCCGCTCCGTGGCATGTGGGATCCTCCCGGACCGGGGCACGAACCCGTGTCCCCTGCATCGGCAGGCGGACTCTCAACCACTGCGCCACCAGGGAAGCCCTAGATCAGCTGGCTTTAAAGGAGCCCTGTGACGTGCAGCTCACGCCCTCACCCCTGTGGGGTTCCCACAGTGCTGCCTGCGTTGGCATGAGAGGCCTGAAGCAGGGACTCAGAACACGAGGGCTTCTGCCCCAGAAAGTATGGCCTGTCTTTTATACCAACAGTGTCTAAGCCAAAGCTTAGACAGATATGAGGAAGAATAAAAAAGTGTGAGCCGTCCTATCAAGGCCCTCCTGATAAGGTTTGCATCTCCCTACAGTTTTGTACAGTGTTTTCGGTTTCCCCTCAGGCACTGGCCGATGCCTCTGGTTTTTTGTTTTCTGCTGGAGCTGAATTGCCTTTTCCCCAAATAGGTCACTTCTGCCCTTGATGGCCTGGTTTCAATAAGCCTTTCACTAGCTTCTTTGTGCGTGTGCCTATTTCAGTTGTTTTAATTGATTATTTAATTGATTTCTTAAAAGGGATCTAATTGGATGGGTTAGGGATGGCAGGCAGGAACTAACTGAATGCAAGGGCAGGCAGGATCCTGCCTCTCAGCTTGCCCGCCCGCTCAGGGCTACAGCAGGCGACAGGCAGGGACCTGGCTCCGGGTTTAAGGTGTAGCCCTGCCAGCCTAGGAGAAAGCAGATGGTCAGGCACCCCTGCCAGAGTGCGTCTCTGACGTAGACGTAGGAAGGGATCATTTCCCGTATTCGAGAACG
The DNA here is from genome assembly GCF_963455315.2 of Globicephala melas. Taxonomy (NCBI): domain Eukaryota; kingdom Metazoa; phylum Chordata; class Mammalia; order Artiodactyla; family Delphinidae; genus Globicephala; species Globicephala melas. Next base: position 13,360,240 of record NC_083328.1, on the reverse strand, counting down.
AAAAGATGGCTCTCATAAACCAGGGCATTAATCTCCCTGCTTAGAACAGGGCGCAGGCTTTGGAAAGGAATCAAGTGAAAATCCCATTCCTCTGCATTATTTTGAAGAATAATGAGAACGCTCGGCCTCCATTCCATCTCTTTTCATTTGCACCTACTGAATTACCTGTTGGCACATCTCGTGTTTCTATTTAAAACGAGCAATAAAATATACCCTGGGCCATTTACTGCCTCCGATACTTTTGCACACACCTTAGAGACGGATAACCAAATGGGACTGACTTTCCCTGGTTTCTAGACCTGCTTCAGAGCTCCGCCCCCTCCAAGTCCTCACTCTTGTTGTTCTCCTCCAGGAATGCCCTTGTGCCCAGGCAGGAAATCTAGCCACCCACACAAGCTTCTCTAATCAAGTGCCACCTCTTCCAGGAAGCCTGCCTTTATTTCCCCCAGTAGAAGACTCTCTCCATCCTCTCAACTCTTAGAGCATCTTCTCCATCATATTCAAGTCACCCTGATAACACGCTGTCTTTGCTGATCTTTGAACACACGTTTTTCTTCCTTATAAGCTCATGATAGCAGATGTTTATCAAGCACTTACTACTTGCCAGGCACCATTCCCAACATTCTGTATGAGCTGACCAATATAAATCTCGCAACAATCATATGAGGCAAATACTATGATCACCATTTTACACATGAGGAAACTGAGGCCCACGGAGGTTATGCCCCAGCCCACACAGCCAGCTGGAGGTAGAACCAGGTTTCTAACCCGGATGGTCTGGCTTTAGGCCCAACCCCTAAGCTCCACAGCCTCCTTGGATGGGCCACCCTTCCCCTAGGCTGGTCTGGTGCCCTGCAGGTAGAAGCATTCAGCTCGGCCGTCACTGTGTGGGGGAAGTTACTGAGTGTCGGGCAGAAGACCTTGGTTCAAATCATGCTTCTGAAGCTGAGGAGCTCAGTCTCCCAGTCTGTGACAGAGCGTACAACTGTTCCCAGCGGTTTGCTCCCCTGCCTCGGGACATCCCGCTGATGACCCCGAGGCCTGCGGTATTTCCCTGCTGAGGGGCACGCTCTCCCTCAACCCCAATTAACGTTTAGCTTGGACATGTGACCTACTTTGGCCAACAGAAGGTGTGACCATGTCACATCTGAGCAGAAACTGTTATCCTTTTCCCTGAGCTACAAAAGTGGTACATCCTAGGCAGGGGTGCTCCTTGGGTCCTGGGACGCAGAGGCCGTATGGAGCAGAGCCACAGACAGACAACCCGCAGCGGATCTGCCACGTGGACAGGACAGAGATCGTTACTGCAGTGTGACCTAGTGAGAGTTGCGACACACTGTCTATCTGCCATGAGGACATACACCCCTCTGTTGGAAGTCTGGAAAATGAGTCTGAAGGGCTAAGACTGGATCACAGACATCAGTCAAAATTAGACTATAGGCTCAGGCTCCTGGAGGGCGGATACCAAATCTCACCAGATTCTGAACCCCAGCTGAGTGACCAACTGTCCTCTTTGCCCAAGACCGTTCTGATTTTACTACTGAAAGTCTTGCATTTTGGGAAATCCCTCAGTACTGGGCAAACCCGACCAGGCAGTCACCTAAATCACAGCCTAGAGCGGTCTTTGGGACATGGTCTCATCACCCAGCAAATATTTGTCAGTTAGTTTAAGTGAAAGATATTGAAGGTCTGAGCGGGAACGTGGAGGTCAAAACGGAGAGGAAAAGGCAGACGTGAGAAACAGAGGAAAAACCAGCTAAAGCTGGAGGAGGCTTGGATGAGTAACACGATGGGGAGAGAAGAATCAAGTGATGGGGACATGGGTGGTACCACCAGTTTTGACAGGAAAGAAATGAGGAAGGAATGATATGGAGGAAAAGGTGAGACAGGGCAAGGCTGAGGCTCCAACGGAACATTCAAGGGCTTCTGTTCAGAAGGCTTCTAGCTCAAGGGTTCCCAAACCTGAGTGAGCAGCAGAGTGCCCTGGTGGGGGGCTGGTTAAAGCAGCTTACTGGGCCCCATCCCCAGAGCTTCTGATGTCATAGGTCTGGGTGGAGCCCAAGAATCTGCATTTCTAACAAGTTCCCAGGTGATGCTGATGCTGCTGGTCTGGGGACCACACTTTGAGAATGATTATGAGAGATAAACAGTGGTGAGGCT